>NC_090446.1:1376226162-1376529033 GCF_031143425.1 Pleurodeles waltl | reverse complement strand
GTTCCAATTGTTGGGGCTCACTATAGCCAAGAGACATCCTGCTATACGTTGGTTGTCCCCCTGGGCCCCAACTATACTGGAGTGGAGGAGAGACGTGATTGAATGGGCGAATGCTGAGAAGTGCCATATGGGTAAGACGCGCAGGGACAGTAAAGTGGGAGCCGACTTACAGAATTGGGCAGCTATGCTGACTCATTTGCTTGACCCGCCACCTGCAGATCGGATGCGTGTGGAAGATTTGACTGATGTGAGTCATGCTGGAAGTACAAGGGGCACTATCAATGTGCTTTCTGGAAAGAGTGGCCCTACCACAGTCAGCAACACCGTCCCAGTATCCACCCCTGAGATGTATACATTGTGAATAATGAAGTGTTGTGAGGGGGAGTGGAGTGTTGGGACAGTTCACTCAGGCCTACACTTGTTGAATTTATATGAATCAGTTGTCCCTTGGGTACTGCCACACGTAACCTACCAAAATACTGCCATGTTACTGTCATGTTGCAAAATGGCAATAAAAACGTGTACTTAAAAAAAAAGATATTCTGTCCTCATTGTACGCTGGCATACCTCCTCTGTACAGAGGAAGAGGTCCAGTTGTGTGTATATGTCTAGGTATTAGAGAAAGGACTGCCATGTGGTCCAAATAGGTGGTTACCACGGCCCCCTCACAGTGCCAGGTTCCTTTAGTCCCTGTCACTGTAATTCAGGAGGTGTGTGGTAGTGGGGCCTGGGGCTGCTCCAGGTGGAGGAGACCGACCCAGAGTCTGTTGGGCTCTCTCAGTGGAGAAGAATTTGCAAACCTTCCCCGCTAGGACTGTGTTTCTAAACCATGCGTCAAGGAACAGTTCCATGTTTGCCTCCATATCACCACCTTGTGCACCTCCAACGAAGAGGTTTCACTTCTTCCCCCTCCCTTCCAGAGTGGAGGCAGAAGCTGAATAAGCACGTCCCATGGAGGGAGGCCTGCGCAGGGAAAAGGGCAGCATGAACCAGCCTCAGGAGTAAGGGGGAGCCTGTTCTACAGGCTCAATACAGGGCAGGGGCCCGTCCTTCTGCCTTGATAGCCAGCCGGATTCAGGGACCCTCCTACGCCGCCCGCAGCGCTGGGGCTTCCTCTACTGCTCATGGAGGGCGCTCTGCCAGCCAGTACCTAGAGCCTAACAGGGCCTCCTTGCCCTGGTGTGGTCATGATCCCTCATCTAGCAGCTGCCACCAGTAGGGCCCGCCTCTCTGTATAGGCTGGTCCTGGCACAAAGAGCACCGGTTGCCAGGAACCCCTCTGCTGAAGGAAATCGATCTTCCAGGCCTCCCAACTCCTCATCAGTCAGGAAGCATTGCCGCTTCCGGTGGGCCATCCTAACCGCCTCAGCAGCCAGCCGGCCTCAGGGTACCCCAGGTCCGTCAGTCACGCTCACCAGTTGATTCCTGGCCAGGGGGTGGGGGTGCTCCTCTCCACAGCGAAACAGTCATGGTGGGCCTCCCCCTTCCAGCACTTTGGTCGTCATAAGGACCCCCTGCGATCCTCCATTTGGTAGGACTGTGCTTTCCGGGCCCACCGGTCTCGCAGCATCCAGTGGGGACTGTAGCTTTTAGTGGGCACATGCACCCCGGCACTCCTACCTACGTTTAATCAGGCCTGCAATCTCAGAGGGGGTCGGGTGGCTGCAAAACCATAGGGCACCGCAAAGGGATGATGACAGTTTTTTTTTCTTAGGGTTTGTGGCAGAGCTCAGCAACGTACATCCGCTTTAGCCATCATCTTGGCCACGTCCCCATAGGTTTGCTACCAATTATGATACTATATTATGAAGGGAGCGAAGTGGGATGACAAGGTTTGAAATGTTTCCCAAGTTAGTGAAACGCATCCAACCTGTTTCTAAATATTTTTTTATTTTTATGCGCATGAAAACAAACATTTCACGGTGACAGAGTTGCATGTAAATAAGATGTTTATTTGCATGTTTTGCTCAGTAACCACCCAATAATTGTTTGCAATACAGCAAGCCCAATTGCTGAATGCCTTGTTATCAAGCCCCTCTAAAAATGTAAAGAGTTACTAAATCCTGACAACCTTTGTCGGATGTCCGTAGCAGAGACAATGAAATTCATCAAAAGGATACATGAGGAAGAAAACGATGCATTTATACATGCTCTAATACTATCAGGGACCAGTTTGCACCAAAGCAGTGGGCCCTTTGGCAATCTGTTTTGCAAAAGCAGACGGCAGAGCAAGACATTTCCAAAACTGATACAACTGTATGGAAAGTGCGTACCTGAGGGGTTTTTTACAGATACTGAACATATTTCAGTGCTAGTCCATGGACAGAGTTTGCGGAGCTGCGCAATGCGGAGCTGCGCAAAGTTCCCAAAAAACTCTGCCGCACTATGCAGAGTTCCACAAGCGGCGGAGTGCGTTAGGTTGCGCCGTTTGTGCTGATTTTTAGCGGCAGGTGTTTGTCCTGCGCTGAAAAATCAGCGTGAACAACTCCCTGTGCAGCGCAAGAGTGCGCTGCTTCTTTTCTGCCACTCGAGTTGATTTTCTACTCAAGTGGCAGCTACTTCAACGCAAATGGAAGGTTTCTCAACACGAGTGGTCGCAACCATACTGCAACCGCTCGAGTTGAGAAACCTCACCCGGATGTGGTCTTGAATAAGACTTTCCTTGCTCGCACTCGCCAACTCACTGTTGACAAGCGCGAGCGAGGAAAAAACTCCGCTCCTCCCCACTTCGCAGAGTTTTTTCAGAACTCTGCACTCTACGCAGAGTGCGGAGTGGGAAAAACTGCACAAGTTAAGCATAGTTCACCGCCCACCCAAATATATCTTTTACCATTGATGAAATTCTAGAGATGCGTGGTGACCCAGAGGTGGCAGTGCTGACCACATTCTCTGATGCAGATGAATAAAGTGCACCCTATAACAGCTGATCTAGATGTTCTGGAACCGTGGTGCAATCAATTGCAATGTTGTTTCAGACACTACTTACCAGGTTCAGCAAGAATTGGATGTACATTGTTGATGTTTGCAGTGATTCCGCTATCTATTTGAAAACGTTGTGTGGTGATCTTTCAGTGTCAGTGCCTTAGGTCAAAGGTTTCCGAGTACGAGACCCTTGTCACTTGTTGCTGAAAGCGACTTTGAAATCTTCGGAGTTAATGAGCAATGATGTTGACTGTGTGTCCATTCTGGGGCACTGCATTGGTATTTGTGGAAGCTAACTCGCAAATAATTATTATTGTGTACTTGGTGTGGCATAAATGAGTAATTGCACCTGTGTCCTTTAGCTCGCTAGAGTAATGCTATACTGTCAACGTTGCCAGTATTTGCAGAATTTTTGCTAAGTGGTGAGACAACGGACAAGAAATATGAAGCTCTTCGGTAGCTCATTGATAGCAAGCTGAAAACTTACAGCAGGCTCCACTCTTAGATGTTCACAAAACTAGTCTGCTGTAGTGGATATAATGAAAAAACAAGAGCCTGAAAATTACCTTGGGCTATCAAATATACAGTGTAATTGATGGATATATGAAATGTCCATCTGAGATTAATGAGGGGGACACACTGACACTGTTGCAGTTGGGAAGCAAAGAAATGTTGAGGAGCAAATCAGTAAATTTTATTTTACAATGCTGACTTGCGACGACGCACAGAACTCTCCTATCAGTCACTACAGCATCTGAAGTGACGAAGCATTGCTGTGATACTCTAAACAACTTAAGACCCATTCAACAAAGGTGAATTTTCCTCAGAATTTGAAAGCCATTTATTATTTTTTTACCGTCTCAATGACTGAGGAAACAAAAAGATGAGAAGTATAATGGCCCTGATTCCAACCCTGGCGGTCATGGACCGCCAGGGCCGGGGTTGGAGGATGCACCGCCAACAGGCTGGCGGTGCATCAAAGGCAATTCTGACCGCGGCGGTAAAGCCGCGGTCAGAAAAGGGAAACCGGCGGTTTCCCGCCGGTTTTCCCCTGCCCCTGTGAATCCTCCACGGCGGCGCTGCAAGCAGCGCCGCCATGGGGATTCCGACCCCCTTCCCGCCAGCCTGGTTCTGGCGGTTTTCACCGCCAGAACCAAGCTGGCGGGAACGGGTGTCGTGGGGCCCCTGGGGGCCCCTGCAGTGCCCATGCCAATGGCATGGGCACTGCAGGGGCCCCCTAACAGGGCCCCACATTGATTTTCAGTGTCTGCCTAGCAGACACTGAAAATCGCGACGGGTGCAACTGCACCCATAGCACACCAGCAACTCCGCCGGCTCCATCCGGAGCCGGCTTCCTCGTTGCTGGTGCTTTCCCGCTGGGCGGGCGGGCGGCCTTTTGGTGGTCGCCCGCCCGCCCAGCGGGAAAGTCAGAATTACCGCGGCGGTCATTTGACCGCGCTGCGGTATTCTGGCGGGGGAACTTTGGCGGGCGGCCTCCGCCGCCCGCCGAAGTTAGAATGACCCCCAATGTCTGTATGTATCTCAACCGATGGTAATTACTCTGGTCCACATTCCAGCAGATCGTTTTTTTAACATCCTGGCACTGTACACGTACCCCAGCCATGTGCAAATCGGCCAAAGTCCGGCTACAATAGAAATAGTCCTGTTCTTGCACCCAGTCTCAACTTTCCTCCCAGAGCTGCCAGGCCAGGTGGTTTCCGGTCCTTTCGAGGTGGAAAACAAGCACTCAAAGATGGTTTCGGCCTACTCAACAGCTTGATTCCTATGGCAAAGTGAGCATGGATTTCTAGTCTGTGCATATATATCGCACTTATGCCATCAGAGTGAATAAATAAAAAGACGATGGGCGGAATGTTTAAATTCACATTAGCCACCATTAATTACTTTGGGGGGGCATCGCGTTCCATAATCATTTTTGCCAACAAGCCACGCTAGACTGAGTCCAGCAATATGCAAATCAACTTAGCCTAGGTCCTGCCCCAACAGGAACAGTCATGTCATGTCCCTTCCAGATGTGAAAACAAGCAACATGAGATTGCTTTCGGCCTATTTAGGCCTCTTCAGCGAGGCACAGCTTGATTACCATGGCACAGTGAGCTCATCATCCACCTGGGCATATCATGTTGAATTCAGGGTTTTGCACTGAGGAAACCAAATGGGGATGGGTTGAATGTTTGATTAATCTCCGCCACTGGAAATTACTTGGGACTGTAATGTGGTCCAAATAATCACCAGTAGGTAAGATTAATTCAGCTCTGAAACTCTGACAGTATATACACCCAGGGCCAGATGTAGGAACACAGCAAATTGCGACTTGCAATTTGCGAGTCCGAGCAACTCGCAAATTGCAACTCGCAATTTGCAATGCAGGAAGGTGTCCCAGACACCTGCGACTCGCTATGGGGTCGCAAAGACCCACCTCATTAATATTAATGAGGTGGGTCGCAATTTGCGACCCCATAGCGAGTCTGGGCACTCACGGGGATGGTGGCCTGCTGGAGACAGCAGACCACCATGTCCGTGACTGCTTTTAAATAAAGCAGTCTTTTTT
Source organism: Pleurodeles waltl (assembly GCF_031143425.1). Taxonomy (NCBI): domain Eukaryota; kingdom Metazoa; phylum Chordata; class Amphibia; order Caudata; family Salamandridae; genus Pleurodeles; species Pleurodeles waltl. The sequence continues at coordinate 1,376,523,539 of NC_090446.1, read as the reverse complement.
TTTCAAAGTGTAGCCCGTTTTCCTTAAAGGAAAACGAGCTGCACTTTGAAAAAAAAACGAAACCTTTTGTTTCAGATTTTTTCAGGGCAGGTAGTGGTCCCTTGGACCACTGCCTGCTCTGAAAATATATTTTCATGTCGAGTCACAAAGGGGAAGGGGTCCCATGGGGACCCCTTCCCGTTTGCGACTGGGTTACCATCCACTTCAAGTGGATGGTAACTGTGAGTCCATTTGCAACTGATTTCGCAGTCGCAAATGGAATTGCATAGCATTGTGAGTCGCAAATAGGAAGGGAACACCCCTTCCTATTTGCGAGTCGGAAATGCATTTTGCGAGTCGGATCTGACTCGCAAAATGCATTTCTGCATTCCGGTGAGGCTTTTGCGACTCGCAAACGGTGTTTTTCACCTTTTGCGACTCGCAAACGCTTTGCTACATCTGGCCCCCAGTTTGGTACACATGTTGCAGAGCGTTTCCCTTAAAATCTCAAGCTTCAGGTGCACCAGTACTGGCGGGGAAAACAATGCCAGTGGCCAGAGTTAGCAGCTCATGGCTTAGTGTTTTGGTTTTGCCCTTCTCAAGAGCCACTGTTATAAGGGCTGTTTCCCAGGTCTCCAGGGGACGAAAAGAACAAGCAAAGTTGAACAGACCCTCGAGATATTATAAATTGCACTACAGTAAGTTTGATTTATAAACAATGTGTGTGAACCATCCATATGTATTATTCTCAATGTATATTTATATTTCCTAATGTCAGTGCAGAAAGAAAGCAATAGTAAAAGCAACATGCTCTACAAACACTGGATAAAACTTGCTTTTTTAATGGTGCAAAAAAGCAGACATAAGGACCGACGAAAACTGATTGTTTTATTTTCCATTTTTTTTATTATTTTCAGAGTAAAGGCGACACATGGAATACAAAGATTATTCACATAGGTCGTAAACTGAACACCACTTCCTATGTAACAAATTCAAGACACTTACAATTTGTGCAAAAACAAGCTGTATCAGGTTCAGCTGGGTACAGAGAGACTGCACAAGGGAAGGCTCTGGAAGATAGGACTTTATTTTGCTCAGGTGTTAATCATCACTGCAAAGTATCAATAAAGTTGGATCCATCTTAAAGGCTGAACCCCACTTCTTCTTCCTTGCTGGACCCTGAAGTCAGTCATGACTACACTTGACAATGCATAAAGTAAGAGATCAGGATTTGTTCTTATTATTTTTTCTTTTCCTTTTGTTGACCCCTTTTCCCTTGTTAAACAAATCTCTGGGTGCCCTTCTTTAAGTAGTCTTACTTCTGAGGCCCTTCCCCAGAATTCTGTTCAGGCCACTTGTGTGTGTTTAAAGTAGATCAGTACGGATACAAACAAGTATAGTATCTGGTCACACAGTTGTGTACTTTCGAGAGAGAAAAGGGCAATGTTTCATGCTCACCCTTCCGCTAATAATTCCAGTGCCCCCTTAGTGCTCGCAACCATAGTCGGGTGCCCACTTTCAAACTGACCCTGTTTCCGGGTAACAACACCTACCTGTGTCCACCATGATCACCCTGGATTATGGGAGGGCAAAGGCGTGGAGACCGGTAGGCCACCTCTCCTCTCCTCCCAGCACTGCTCTCTCTTCCAGAGGTAACAACACGAGAACTGGGGACTACCCTCCCTCAGAGCTCAGCTTGGCACGCTATACTACAGCTCTTTCTCAGCAGGGCCAACACTGTTCTTGGAGTCCATGCCCTTCCCCTCCAAGATGGTCGCCCGTCTGGTGTGCAGTTTGCCTGTCAGCGTCCATCTTAACCCTCTGTCTCTCTTGTCATCTCCAGGGAGGATAGTTTGTCTTTCCTTTTAAAGGTGCAGGAGAAGATGGTGACATGAACCACCAACGTTTCTTCCATTCAGGAAGACTAAGAGAACCATAACAAATAGTGTACATTTCCCTGCTCTTTCCCTTTCCTGTCTTTAATTAAGAAATGATAGGGCTGCAAAGAAAGCAACCACCTAAGAATACGGGGGTTAGTGAGCGTGTTTGGGCCAACCATGTTAAGGGTGAGTGGTCTTTAAATAGAATGAATCCTCTTTCCTCTTAATAATAGTTTGGTGTCTCGATGGCAAACTTGATTGCTATTATAGCATGTTATGGTTTAGGTTTGTGGGATAGAAATCTGTATTGTGAGAAAGTGGATTATTAGTTGGGGTGAATGCAAATCCACCACCAGTAATAGTGTCATTATTCTTGTTAAGTTCAGTGACGGTTTCAGTACTTTAAACCTGAGCTCAACCACTGGTACCTTTGGCACAGAGCAGATAGGCTTAACATGAGAAAAAAACATTTAGAAGTACTAAAACTGTTGAAAAGTCTAAAACACAATACAATAAAAATCTCACTCCAGTTGATAAACATAAGAATAGAGAATATTTTAATTGAACAAAAAGAGACCACAATGACAAAAATCCAATAAGGGGAATAGGAGATATGATTTTTTTTATTGCTCTAAATTTAATTTTACGTAAAATATTGTTGTGCGCCAACCGCGGTCACCTGGTTGCACTTGACCGGTACCTAGGCACAATTTTTCGGCAGGCCATGATGGAGCACTGGTCGGATACAAGGATCAGGTTTGCCCCAATGGAAAAGTTACCTCCCAATGTTGGCAGCATTCAGTGAAGCAAGTACTGTGGCTGGTGTTGAGAGAATGGCTTAACTTCAATAGATACCGGTTTCAGGATGGAGCCTCGGCCAAACCGTTGATCTTAGGTGGGAAAAGCTCCACCAGTGGGAGACGATTTACACCTCAGAGGTATTTGATGTTGATTGGTTCTCCATCAATGGTAGCATTTTGGAACCAAAGAGGGCTTAGCATCAACAAATTTCATCATCAAGAGAAGAACGTAGAAGACCTATGGCTAAGTCAGGCCCGGAGGCAATGCACCTTCATTGGATCAGCTGGGCAGACTGGTCCCGGTCTCTCAGTGGTTCTCCAGGTAAAACGTTTGTAGAAAGTTTCTAAGTTCCAGGTTTTAGTGTTGGGCACAACAAGTACACTCATCCAACGGTTCCAGTACCTCAGGAGTAGTATCTGGGGCGCAGGACTCACTCGAACAGAAGCCACCAGCAAGGGTTCAGGGAAGGTCCACTTGGAACTAGTCAGCTGGGCTCTTCAGGAAATGGGGCTTTTACCAACTTGTTCTGTTTCTGTAGCTTAACAGAAGGCCAGCCTGCTGATCCTTGGAGTCCACTTCTTTGTGCTAGGTACAAGTGGGGGCAGGTCCAATCCTTAGGGTTCTCCTCACTGTTCTCAGCAACAGATGCAGTCCTTCTTCTGTCTCGACAGATTCAGTGGTGTTCTGAAGGGGGTGCCCAGGGATGACACATATGCCATGCACTAGCCTGTGGGAGTGAGCAACTTCTGGCCTCCTCCCCAGCCAATGAGGAAAAGGTTCCCAGTAAAAACAATCCTAAAGTGTTTGTCTTTACTTATATTCAATATGGCAGAACTTTTCTTCCCCTGTGCAAAGGTCTTGTGCCTATCTTAGACGTGTGACCAGAGAAATGAGAAACCCCTCCTCTGTGGTCACTCAAAACTGGTTGTGGTGGCAGCTCCTCTCTCACTGGGACTGTTGCCTGGATGACTAGATGGCTAAAAGAGGGTGCAGGTCCAGGTGTTAGCTACATCTGCCTGTGATAGGGTAGGTCTCTTTGAACTAAATTAAGTTCCTAGCAGGTAAAAAGGGACTTTTAAAGCTACTTTTTGCAAAATAGTTGTTACAAACCCAACCTTACACATGAATTGGGCTTATAATTAATATTTTTAAAAGCCCAAAAACGAACTTTATAGTTGGTTCCTAGGTGGAGATAAAATTATTTAATTTTGATATTAAATCCCAATGTTTTCCTATGAAACAGCTAACCTTGCTACAATGAAAGAGCTTTAAGGCTTCATTAGGGGTGACAATATTTAAAAGTAGGGTTTAGGCCAGTCAATAGGGGTTATTTTGACAGGTCGAATTAGCAGTTATAAAACTGCAGACAGGCTACAGTCATATTTTGTACTGTCACTCTAGTAGTGGTACAATGGGCGCTGCAGTCTACATGGAACATTTAACTTACAGGGCAGGTAAAGTAAATGTGCCAGTTAGGAGTGTAGCTAATTTCTGCATGTTTTAGGGGTCAGCATACACACACTGGGACCGGGTTAGTAGAGTCCCACTGTACAGAATGGAAAAAAATAACAGCATCAGACAAACAAATTTAGATGATCAAGAAAAAAGAGGCATTTTCTTGCATATTATAGACAATGTTGTTAAAGGTATACGTAAATGTTGGTAGAAAAATATCAATAATCTTTTATTTATTTTATTTATCTTTTACTATACTGTATTAGTGACAGGCTGTGTCTGAGAGGAGAGAGAACAGTGAAAGGAGATGGAAGAACAGAAATGGAGTGGATAAGCGAGTATGAGAGAAAAGGGAACAGAATGTGTCTGTGTCACTCTGTAACTATCAAGTAAAATTATCAAGTAGCTGTTCTGATACTCAGGCAGAATTGTCTTCTTAGGGCCTTGTTTTTCTGTAGGTGAAGATTGATGATTTTATTCCTGATTTTTTTGGACAAAATATTTGAATGGGTTTTTAAATAAAGCATATTGTTGGCACTCTTTTTGAAGCACAGCCAGGCCTTCCAAGTATGAAGAGAGAGGTTTGAGATTTTGTTATGATGTTTTTGATGCCATGAACGAGGAAGAGATCAGTTACTCAGAACTCATTTGATAATTTAGTTCTACCTGGATATGAAATATTTTTTTATCATCACTTGCATTTCAAAGCAAAAGTTGTATTAGGTATTTGCTATTATGTAGTATATGTTTTAAGTCACCTTTTTCTTCCTCACAACTCCAGTATTGATTAGACTCTAAAAAGCCCAAGATGTGTAATTTGTCTAGAGTGCAGAAAGCACTGGGTACTGTCCAGAATCTAGCTTGATCTATGGATTGGGTAAATGTGGCTTTTATGGGTGAATTCCAGATATTAGACTAATTACAGCACAGTGCAGCAATAAGATTGTGAGGTAGTGGGTTTCCCATTTATCTTTGAGGGCTCAGTTTAGTGAGGATTTAGTTGGTGTAAGGAGTTTGCATATCTAAAATGCAATGTTACATGCTTTGCATTTTAATTTCCTTAGGTAGATTAGGTAAATCTGGGTTATGTATTTTTTCCCAGCTTGCTTTCAGCTGCCTCAAGTTAAAGAACATTAATGAAGTCCATTGCTTTTGTCTTATTGTCTGCCCCTGTTTCTTGAAAGTCTAACTAGATGCCAACATACATTATAGTTTTATGCTGCCATTTTAGCTCCATCAATCCTATAATCAACAATGAACAGAGTGTGTTCACTGGGAACACTTCAGTGTTTTCTTAATTCTGCCAGTAACTCAACACAGCTCCATATTTGTTGATTTATCCTAGTATTTCAGGGATGGCTGTCAGCTTCCTCTGTGAATATAGGATATTGTTCACACATGATGTTACTGTTTGGTTATCTGGTCTGAATAATATGCCTTTTATCTTCTTGTTGTTCATCACAGGTGAGGAGAGGCTCAATAGCAAGCCAGAACAGAGTGACAAGGGTCAGCCTTAACAGGTGCCTTGGGAGATGGTGAAAAGGTTTGAAATATGTCAGTTTACCCTTGTATTGGCTTCTGTGTTTGAATGTATGTAAAGGCCATTTCTATAAAGTATTTTTTCAGTTCAAATTTGTTTAATGCACTCGGCAGAAAAGGTCATGAGACTTTATTGAAGGCCTTTGCTGCATCTTTGGCTATTGCAGCGGCTAGTTTATCTAAGGGTTTAGCCTTTGCTGGAGCGTGGCAGAAAATCCCTATATTACCGCATGAAAACGTCCTTTTAAGAACCCTGGTTGGACAGGGTGTATTAATGATTGCAACATGTTTTCTAGTCATGTTGCTGGTATTTTTGCATGTAATTGCAACCTATGCTCATTAGAAAAATATGATGGTAGCTCTTTATTGGCATAAGATCTTTACCTTCTTTGGGGTAACTACAATAGTCTTTTTAGCGATTGATCTGTCTATTTTCCCTGATTGTGCGAAGTGATAAAATTGTGACTCAATACTTGAGTAACTTTTTAGACTATTTAATTTGTACATTAGATAGGTGTATTTAAAGAGGAGATAAGGTGCACCAAGGAAATTTCTCAGCGTATTTAAAAATTCTCCAAATTATATGCAACGGTGCACTCCTAAGGGGAACACACCCTAACCCCAAAAGCTAACTGAAAAACAGTCAGCCTACCTATATACACGCTGAGGCACCCGTCGCCCTAAAGTAAGTTACCTGCAATGAAAACCACTCATGTGTTAGTGTATTGTACCCCTTGACACATACATAACCAATCACCTATTTCAATAATGAAAATACAAAAATATACAAAATGATCATGTATGTCTGGTACACCTAGAGTCTTATATTTTAAATATCTGATTAATGTCCATTTCCGCATTAAAACTCCTTTCACAAAACTAAACTAAATTAGAGTCCAATTTCATCAGTCCATCTCCTTATGAATAAACTGGAAATATCAAGGTTTTTCCGTGTGTTGCCACAGTCCATTAGATTTAAACTTCAATTAAAACCATAGATCCTTAAAGTTGTTTAACGTTCAAGTAGAAATCCAAAATAGATCACCAAGCTCTTGGTTTCCAGAATTTCAAAATAAGAGATGCGACTAAAGTCCAGCCCTGAGGAAGTCAAATGACGAAACACGTGTTGGCTGTGTAGTTGTTTTAAAGATACTTGGACTTGGTGATCTATTTTGGATTTCTACTTGAACGTTAAACAACTTTAAGGATCTATGGTTTTAATTGAAGTTTAAATCTAATGGACTGTGGCAACACACGGAACAACCTTGATATTTCCAGTTTATTCATAAGGAGATGGACTGATGAAATTGGACTCTAATTTAGTTTAGTTTTGTGAAAGGATTTTTTTTTTTTGAATGCGGAAATGGACATTAATCAGATATTTAAAATATAAGACTTTAGGGGGGTCATTCTGACCTCGGCGGTAAAAGCCGTTTACCGCCGGTCAGAAGGCCGCCACAATACCGCCGCGGCCGCGGTTAGCCGCTACGGACATTCTGACCCACAACTGCAAAACCTCCAAAAATCCGACCTCCACTGCAGTCCGCCACATCAGCGGGCAGTGGTAAACTGGAGATGACCAAACCTCCACCGCCACGCCAACAGAAATACGCCCATGCCATTACGACCCGCAAATCCACGCGGCGGTCTTTCAAACGCGGTAGTCCATTGGCGGTACACACCGCCGTGCTCAAAATACACACACCTTTACAAAACTCTACCACATTGGACAATGTGAAAGGCACACACCTGAAACACATACACACACCACACCCACACACCCAATACAATATAAAACACACACCCACATCACCCACAAACCCCTACTAACAAAAATCAGAGACGAAGGAGAGAGAGAAACATCACAGAATAGAGAGCTACATCACACCGAGGCACACTACACCATCACACACACCACATAGAAGCACAAAGCACCACACACCAACACACACATCACCACATACAACACCCCACACCTCATACACACCACCCCATGGCACCCCAAAGGCACCCACGCTTTTCGGACCAAGAACTCCGGGTCATGGTGGAGGAAATTATAAGAGTTGAACCGCAGCTCTTCGGCTCACAGGTGCAGCACACCACCATAGCCAGGAAGGCGTAGCTATGGCAGCGGATCGTGGACAGGGTCAACGCGGTGGGACAGCATCCCAGAAATAGGGACGACATCCGCAAACGCTGGAACGACCTACGGGGGAAGGTGCGCTCGATGGTCTCGCGACACAACATCGCAGTGCAGAAGACTGGCGGAGGACCACCACCCACACCACCCGAATTCACAGCATGGGAGCAAGAGGTACTAAACATCCTGCATCCTGATGGCCTCGCTGGAGTATCCGGAGGAATGGACTCTGGTAAGTACAAGCTCAACTACTTCACCCCCCCCCCCAGCATGCTAACCACCACCCCCACCCTCACCCCCAACCCCCCATCACACATCCTCCCTGAGAATGTCTCTCCAGCACAACCCACCCAACACCAACCCCTGCATGCCACCACAAACTATGGACACCCATCACCTAAGCATGACCACTGCACATACCTATCCCCCCCCCCACAAAACACCCTCACAACACCTCCCCCAAGGGAATGCCAGCACTGGGGGACAAGGGCACCCATAAATCGCACGCAATTGCACACACAGAAACAATAACCATACTCTCTTACCCCATGCAGGACCCGAACGACAACACACCGGTCAGGAGGGACCAGAAATGTCCATCCCACCCCCGGAAGAGGCCCCTAGTGATGACAGCAGCTCTGTCGACCTGGACCCTGATGACCAGCCCGGACCATCGGGGACCTCTGGACAGTCGGTTCCCCTCAGGCAGCCACAGGCCACTGCAGACCCAACCCCCTCTGGGAACAACAGCACAGCTCCCACCCAGTGGGCCCATGCCTCTGTCTCTAGGACAGGTCAATCAGCGGTGTGTCTGCCACTACAGGGCACCCAGGGTAACCCACCACCCCAACAACAACAGGGACCTGGGAGCAGTGGTAGTGGGCACACCGTCCAGGGGACAGAGGCCGGGGGAAACCGGGCAACTCGGAGGGCTGCTGTGCGACAGGAGGGGGAGGAGAGGCCCAGGGAACCCACTCTCCAAGAGGCCCTCACCACCATCATGGCAGCCTACCACCACTCACGAGAGACGATGGCGACGGTACTGGCCAGGTTCCAGGAGATCCAGGCACAGCAGGAGGAACGCTACATGGGGTTCAGCGACCAACTAACCAACATCTCTGCCGCTATGGGGAGCATAGTCCAGGCCCTCGACCGTATAGAGGACACGTTTCGGGACCATGTGGCATCACACAGGGCCCCTGTCACTAGCCCGGAACAGGAACAGCCTACCACCTCCGCCGGCGCTAGTGGACAGGAGGCCCCACCACAACGACAGGCCACCAGAACCCCACCTCCTGCTGAACAACAACCACCCCGCAAGAGGAGCCTGAGATCCAAAAAATCGACAGAGTAGGATGTCAAGACCCCCGCCAGCATCAGATACCCCCTGAAGTCCTCCCACTGTCCCACATTGCCACCCTGTCAAACCTTGAACTGCCCCTGCTCCATCCTTCCACAGGCATATGGACAATGCACCTGTGAGACTGAGAACTGGACTCCGCCATGGACATTACTCCACCCCCACCCATCACCGTTTGACTAGAATGTACCATCATCTTGCACTAAAAATAAATCACTCATTGCACTGAAATCAATCAGGACTCAGCCTGTATTATGTACAAATGTATAACACATTACATATCAATTACGTTCTGTTAACTTTGTGCTGAACACATACCGAGGTCACTTAGCATTAGTCCATGGGCTAACCAAGCAGAAGTCACGCAGTGGGTCATACAGCACTGAAAAGGGAACGGAAAATCCAACATCAGTTTTAAAGTTCTGGGGGGAAATAGACAAAGTTGAGATGCAGGAGGCTTTCAGGAAATGTAAAATGGAATGGGTGATTCTTACCTGTGTGCTACTGAAAATACTGTTCTATTACTCTGTTCCTGTTGTCTGTGTCGTCTTCTGAGTCTTCCTCCTCTTCACTCTCCGCAGGCTCCACAGCTGCTTCAACACCACCATCTGCACCATCCTCTTGCAGGAAAGGAACCTGACATCGCAATGCCAGATTGTGAAGCATACAGCAGGCCACGATGATATGGCACACCTTCTTTGGTGAGTACATCAGGGATCCCCCTGTCATATGCAGGCACCTAAACCTGGCCTTCAGGAGGCCAAAGGTCCTTTCTATGATCCTCCTAGTTCTCCCATGGGCCTCATTGTACCGTTCCTCTGCCCTTGTCCGGGGATTCCTCACTGGGGTCAGTAGCCAAGGCAGGTTGGGGTAACCAGAGTCACCTATTAGCCACACACGTTGTCTCTGTAGCTGCTCCATCACATAGGGGATGCTGCTATTTCGCATAACATACGCGTCATGGACTGACCCAGGGAACTTGGCATTTACATGGGATATGTACTGGTCAGCCAAACAGACCACCTGGACATTCATCGAATGGTAACTTTTCCTGTTTCTGTACACCTGCTCATCGTCTTTTGGGGGCACCAAAGCCACATGGGTCCCATCAATGGCACCAATGATGTTGGGGATAAGTACAAGGGCATAGAAATCACCCTTCACTGTAGGCAAATCACCCTCCTCTGGGAAAATGATGTAGCTCCGCATGAGTTTCATCAGGGCAGACAACACTCTGGACAAAATCTTGGAAAACATAGGCTGAGACATTCCAGATGACATGGCCACTGTTGTCTGGAATGACCCACTTGCCAAAAAATGGAGGACTGACAGAACCTGCACCAGAGGGGTAATGCCTGTGGGTTGGCGGATGGGGGACATCAGGGCTGGCTCCAGCTGGGCACACAGTTCATGTATAGTGGCACGGTCAAGTCTGTAGCGTAGTATTATATGGCGTTCTTCCATTGTCGACAGGTCCACCAGCGGACGGTACACGCGAGGATTCATCCTTCTCCTCGGAAGTCCCAGCGGACGGTGCCTAGGAAGGACAACATGGAGCACCGAGTCAGGCAAACCACAGGTACGTTCACACAGCTTGCACAGTTAAAGAATCGCAATGCATTGAAAGGCGTGTATGTGTGGCAATGCAAGGACTAGGCCTGTGTGACGCAGTCAAATTTAAGCCATGTGGGCCCTTGAAATGGCGGCTGCCTGACCTGTGAAGTGGGACAATGGGATGTGAGGTCAATGCGCTGGCGTGGCACACCGTGGCGGTAGGCGGTCGAAGACCGCTGTACAGAGTCGTATTGGTTAACATTGAACCCTATGGGATTCAGGAACCAATGACGATGTGCGCCGGCGGTCGCGGTACGCACCGCCGCGGTACGCACCGCCGCGGGCGTGACCGCCATTTTCTATCTGATTAATCACTCGAGACCTGATCATCCACAGGAGAGGACCTATACTGCAAGTGCTGCTGTGAACTCGGTCTGGAAGTGACAATGGCTGCTGCGACTGGGGAAAGGGCCCCTGCCTTCACGTCTGAAGAGTTGGAGAAACTTGTGGATGGGGTCCTCCCCCAGTATGCGCTACTCTACGGTCCTCCAGACCAACAGGTGAGTACACTGAGTGCTCCTTGAATGGTCTATGCCTGTGTGGAGTGGGGTGGCTGTCAGTTGGTGGGGTGGGGAGAAAATGAGGAGTGCAACGCACGACAGATGTGAGAATGGGCCACATGGCAAGTTTGGGGAGGGGGGGGCATTTACTCCATACATGCAGAAATGTGACGTTTTCTCTTTCCCACCCTGTACATGTCAAACAGGTGAGCGCCCATCAGAAAATCAATATTTGGCGTGCCATCGCCAAGGAAGTCCGGGCCCTGGGGGTCTACACCAGACGGGGCACCCACTGTCGGAAGAGGTGGGAGGACATCCGCCGCGGAACCCGTAAGACCGCAGAGACACTGCTGGGGATGGCCTCCCGACCTAGGAGGGGTGCCAGTCGTACCCTGACCCCCCTGATGTCCCGGATCCTGGCGGTGGCCTACCCTGAGTTGGATGGGCGCTTGAGGACAGCACAGCAGACACAAGGGGGTGAGTATCAGCACATTCTGCTATCCTTACGCGCAGTTGAGGCGTCTGGGTGGGGGAGGAGGCCTGTGTGTGACAGTAGGCCAGGGCGCTTTCCGTAGTGTAGTCCCCTCCCTTAGACATGGCCCTGTGCCCCGCCCCCCACCTCTGTAGGGTGCCAAGTGCAGCTATCCATGGTCCTCCATCACCCATGTGCGCGTCTGTTGTCCCTAGACCTGTTGGCCTAGTCAGAAGTACTGAGTAGTATACCCCAAGTTCGTGGCTTAGTGCACGAGGCACCTGTGTCTGTCCTCTCCGCCAAGGGTATTGACAAGGCATACACTCAACGTTGTTTTATTTCTCCCCCCACCCTTATTCTTTGTTTTCTTGTGCATTAGCATCATCAGGCGGAGGAGAATTGGCGTCGGAGCACGAGGGAGCTGCAGGTCACCAGGCCCCGGTGGGCACTGACACAGACACCGAGGGCACCAGTGATCCGGAGGGCGAGGGGAGCACCACAACGGGGGCCGGTGGAGACACCAGCGACACGGACACGTCCTCGTTTGGGAGCTCCCTAGCGGGGGCGGCAACATCTGTGCCCCCCGCAACAACAGGTACAGCCGCCACCCAGCGCACCAGCACCGCCCTCCCAGCAGCCCCTCAGACTTCGCTCCGTGCCCGTTCGCCCAGGAAGGCGCGCGTCTCCTTCGCCCCAGGCACCTCAGCCCCTGCCTCTGTTACCCCTGCTGCCCTCAGTGCGGAGCTCATTGACCTGGTGAGGACGCTCATTGTTGGGCAGACTACCCTTTTGAATGCCATCCAGGGGGTGCAAAGGGAGGTGCAACAGAGCAATGCCTACCTGGAGGGCATTCATTCGGGTCAGGCTGCCCATCAACGAGCGTTCACTTCTCTGGCCTCAGCACTGACGGCAGCCATTGTCCCTGTCTCCAGTCTCCCTCTTCTAACTGCCTCCACCCTTTCTCTGTCTCCTGTTCCTCAGCCTATCCCATCCACACCATCAGACCAGCCTGCACACACCTCAACACCCAAGGCCAGCTCATCCAAACATAAGCACCACAGAACACACAAGCATTCACCCAAGCAACACCCAGATGCAGACATACCAACATTCACTACCACCTCTGTGTCCCCCACCTCCTCGTCTCCCTCCTCCCTCCCTGTGACGTCTACACTCACACCTGCGTGCACACCAACATCAGCCAGTTCTTCCATCACCAGCACACCCTCCACTACAGTCCTCACACGTGCAGTCACCACCCCCACTGCCATCTACACGTCCCCTGTGTCCTCTCCCACTGTGTCTGTCACCCCCTCTTCCAAGACACATAAACGCAGGCAGCCACCCAAGCAACAGCCAACCACCTCACAACAGCCTACGTCCCAGTCACCTGCACCCAAGGACAGCACACCTGACTCTCCTACAACCACATCCTCTTCCTCCACTTCTATCACCACTACTCCTACCCTTTACCTTGGTCCAAAGAAATATTACCTCTCCAATCTTAACCTCTTTCCCTCCCCTGACCCACCCCCTCCATCTGGGAAAAGTCCCAAAGGCACCTCAGCCACCACCAGCCCAGCTGCTAAGGTACAAGTGGTGCATGGATTATGGAGCCCACCCTTTGGCGGCAGTGACACTTCACTGAGCAGCAAGGGGACTGCCAGCCCCCCCCCAGGCAAGAGGACCCGGAAAGTGAAGGGCCGCCGTGAGCGGACTGAGACGGCTGCCCCCAAGGAGGTAACTCCGGCCACTTCACCTGCCACAACAGCCAGGGGAGGCAAGGGCCCGAGAGCCCCATCTAAGGAGCGGAAGGGCAGCAGGGCGGAGAGGCCAGCCAGCAGGAGCGCGGAGCAGGAGGGCCCCACACGCCCCATCCCGCCTGCAAGGGACGACACCAAAGGGCCCAGGACTCCGTCTCCGAAGGGGCCTGACACTGCACGTTCGGAGGGCGAGTGAGCAGGTTGTCAAGGCCAGGTCTGACTCCCTACACTGACTGGAAGAGCACCGCTGAACAGGGCCCCGCCATGAAGACAAGCACCGCTGAACAGGGCCCGCCGTGCAGAAGAGCACCGCTGAACAGGGCCCCGCCGTGCAGAAGAGCACTGCTGAACAGGGCCCCGCCGTGCAGAAGAGCACCGCTGAACAGGGCCCCGCCGTGCAGAAGAGCACCGCTGAACAGGGCCCCGCCGTGCAGAAGAGCACCGCTGAACAGGGCCCCGCCGTGCAGAAGAGCACCGCTGAACAGGGCCCGCCATGAAGACAAGCACCGCTGAACAGGGCCCCGCCATGAAGACAAGCACCGCTGAACAGGGCCCCGCCGTGCAGAAGAGCACCGCTGAACAGGGCCCCGCCGTCTCACGCACCGCTCTGCTGGGCCCTTCCTGTCAAGCACCGCTCTGCTGGGCCCCGCCGTCTCACGCACCGCTCCGCTGGGCCCTTCCTGTCAAGCACCGCTCCGCTGGGCCCCGCCGTGTCAAGCACCGCTCCGCTGGGCCCTTCCTGTCAAGCACCGCTCCGCTGGGCCCTTCCTGTCAAGCACCGCTCCGCTGGGCCCCGCCGTCTCACGCACCGCTCCGCTGGGCCCTTCCTGTCAAGCACCGCTCCGCTGGGCCCCGCCGTCTCAAGCACCGCTCCGCTGGGCCCTTCCTGTCAAGCACCGCTCCGCTGGGCCCCGCCGTCTCAAGCACCGCTCCGCTGGGCCCTTCCTGTCAAGCACCGCTCCGCTGGGCCCCGCCATCTCACGCACCGCTCCGCTGGGCCCTTCCTGTCAAGCACCGCTCCGCTGGGCCCCGCCGTGTCAAGCACCGCTCCGCTGGGCCCTTCCTGTCAAGCACCGCTCCGCTGGGCCCTTCCTGTCAAGCACCGCTCCGCTGGGCCCCGCCATCTCAAGCACCGCTCCGCTGGGCCCCGCCGTCTCAAGCACCGCTCCGCTGGGCCCTTCCTGTCAAGCACCGCTCCGCTGGGCCCCGCCGTCTCAAGCACCGCTCCGCTGGGCCCTTCCTGTCAAGCACCGCTCGGCTGGGCCCCGCCGTCTCACGCACCGCTCCGCTGGGCCCTTCCTGTCAAGCACCGCTCCGCTGGGCCCTTCCTGTCAAGCACCGCTCCGCTGGGCCCCGCCGTCTCAAGCACCGCTCCGCTGGGCCCCGCCGTCTCAAGCACCGCTCCGTTGGGCCCTTCCTGTCAAGCACTGTTCACGGTTCACTGTGCCCACCATGCATCCTCCATGACCAGTGGACTCTGTTATCCACCTGATGGACTGTGGCTTTGCACTCCCCAGGATGGCACAGTGGGCAAGCCACCCACTGTAGAGACTTTGAGAGACTGTGGCTTTGCACTCCCCAGGATATGTCAGTGGGCATGGTGGGCCCTTCGTGGATCTGGCGTCGTGGACTCATGTGGCTGTGGTGCCCCCCCCTTCCCCCTGAGGTGCCTGTAGTTTTGTCACCAGATGCCCCTGCAGTGTTCTCTCCAAAAGGCTCAGGTCTCCTGTGTGGGCTTTGCCCTTGTTTCGCTACACTTTGGCCCACGGACATGATGAATTCGTAAGATGTGCAGGACTACTTGCTTCAGTTATCCACTGCTGTGTAAATACTTTTTTTTAATGAAATATTTTTTGATGGTTGAATAAGACTTTTCTGAAGCTATTTTGTACATAAATATTTATTCTCAATTTGGTTATGTCATTGTATTTTTTACGGGTGTTTGGGTGGTGTCACTGTGAGTTGTTGCTCTGCATTGGTGTGTACATCTTGGGGGGGGATGGGGGTCGCATATGTGTGTGTGCCCGTAACCTTTCCTCCTCCCCCCTCCCGTGTGTCGTAGGTGCAGTACTCACCGTTGTCGTCTGCGCCGGACTTCGTACTCGTGGTAGATGAGAAGGTAGACGAGAGCAGGTAGGATGTTTAATTCGGGTTCCATGCTATCCTCCGTACTCGTGGAGTGCGTAGAGGTGAGCGTTTTCCCGTTCGTAGTCTGTTTCCGACGTGTTTTTATCGGCGGTGCTCCCGCCCCGGAAAAGGTGGCGGATTGGTGAGTTGTGATAGTGTGGGCGGTACATTGTCTGCCGCCTGGCTGTTGGCGGTGACCGCCGCGCTGTTTGTCGGTCCCGCCGTGGCGGTCGGAGTGTTAAAGTGGCGGGCTCTGTTGGCGGTTCCCGCCAGGGTCAGAATTCCATTTTTTGGACCGCCGGCCTGTTGGTGGTTTGGCCGCCGCTTCATCACCGACCGCCAGGGTTAGAATCACCCCCTAGGTGTACTAGACATTATCATTTTGTATATTTTTGTATTTTCATTATTGAAATAGGTGATTGGTTATGTATGTGTCAAGGGGTACAATACACTAACACATGAGTGGTTTTCATTGCAGGTAACTTACTTTAGGGCGACGGGTGCCTCAGCGTGTATATAACTTTTTAGACCATTCTATACAGAATCATCCAGTGAATCTGTCTGGCTGAAGTGCCTAATCCAGCTTCAGGAAGTTTATATTCCTGATCATTTCTTTAGTTGCTACAGGTACCCCTGGCGTACAGGTACCATCTGTGGCATACCCCAGGGAAATCATCTACAGCTTACCCCAGGGTTCGCCCCTCAGCCTGACCCTCTTCAACAGCTACATGGCTCCGCTCGCCAACATCGCCTGATCTCACAACCTCAACATTATCTCATATGCCAATGACACCCAGCTCATCGTCTCCTTCACCAAGGATTCTACCAAGACCAACTTCCACAAAGGAATGAAGGCCATCGCCGAATGGATGAAGAACAGCTGCCTTGAACTGAATTCTGACAAGACTGAGGACTTCATCTTCAACTCCACCCCCTCCGCATGGGATGACTCCTGGTGGCCTGCCAAAATGGGAACCACTCTGACACCCACCGACCACGCACGCAACCTGGGATTCAACCTGGACTCCTCACTATCTATGACCCAGCAAGTCATCGCCGTCTCCTCTCCTGCTTCAACACCCTCTGCATGCTCTGAAAGATCTACAAATGGATCCTCACAGAAACCAGAAGAACAGTCACCCAAGCCCTCATAAGCAGCAAAGTGGACTACAGCAATGCCCTTTACACAGGAACCACAGCCAAATTCCAGAAAAGGCTGCAACGCATCCAGAACTGCTCTGCACACCTCATCCTGGACATCCCCCGCCACTGCCGTATCACAGGCCACCTGAGAGATCTGCATTGGCGCCTCGTCAACAAGAGAATCACCTTCAAACTCTTCACCCACACTCACAAGGCACTGCACAACACCGGACCAGAATACCTCAACAGACGGCTCTCCTTCTACACTCCGACCCAACAGCTCCGCTCAGCCGACCTCGCCCTCGCCACTGTCCCAGGCATCCGCAGAACAACCACTGGCGGCAGATCATTCTCACACCTCACCAGCATGAAATGGAACACTCTTCCCACCCACCTGCTTCAGTCCAAGGACCTACTTACCCTCAGGAGACTTCACAAGACTTGACTGTTCGAGCAGTAGCAGCCCCCCTGCCTCCCCCCTCAGCACCTTCAGACCCTCACAGGTGAGTAGTGCGCTTTACAAATTTCCTGATTGATTGATTGACAGGTCTTTTCAACTTACTGCTCTTCATTTAATATCAGTAAAAATATATTCTGGAAGCAGTTTGTAGACTGTTCTCCTTTTTGAACCTTTCTTATTTGAGTTAAATAGGTTCTTATAGAAATACCTGAGTGCAACCAAGATATCTTTAGTGTATTTCCTTACAGTCAAATTTTATTGGCTTTAATGTAAGTATATGCATCGAACATAATGCAACAAAAATGAGTTCCCTTCCACATCCTGCCATGCAGCCTTTTGTGTACAGATCCACTACATCTGTACATTCATGGCATGGCTAAGTCAACAGTCTGTAGTATCCCCACCACGTCCGTCATATTTTGTGGTATTTATTTGGACACCCTCTGGCTATGTAAATGGGCTTCTCTTTTTTAGCACATCAGTCCATTGCCCATTTCCACTCAGTCAAGTTTGGTGGATCCGTGGAAACCCATCAGCGTGCATTGTCCCATTTGTCCATGATCGTGGCCATCCCAACCAGAGCATGGTCCCATCGGGTACCCCCACGTCATCCTCCAGGAGCCCTAGGAGAGCCGTCTTAGGTGAGAATTCAATCGGCTGTTCCAAAATTTGTGTTACGGTATGGGAGATCTGCTTCCAGCATTTAGCAATACTAGGGTATTGCCACACCATGTGAAATAAGTCTGCCTCGGGGAGCATGCAGCAGGTGCATGTGGGATCAGCACGCAATATGGCTCTTGCAAGGCACTGTGACGTGAAATAGGCCATGTGTAGATACTGTAGCTGAATCAGTGGAAGGTGTGCCAATATAGCAATCTCTCAGGGAGCCATACAGGCCTCTCACCATCAAAGGCACCTACCCACTGCTCCCATCTGAGGGGGAAATCCCCAAGTGTGTTAGGTGCGTAACAGATCAACAAGTGGTACAGCTGAGTTATGCTGCCTCACTCCTTGCCACTCAGGAAAAGTTTGGCTTCCATAAGGCTGAAATCTGGCAGATCAGTTATGGGTAACTCACCAGTGCATCACAAAGTTAAAGGTATTTGTAAAACTGGGTGTGTGAGAGCTTGAATTGGGCCTTTAGTTCCTAGATGGACATAATGTGGGACCCTCTCCAGATATCCCCCAGGGTGGAAATCACTAAGCCTTCTAGCTAAGCAGTTTGGTGCAGCCAACAGTCATTTCATAAGGGAGTCGGCTGCGTCAACCTCTTGCCCAATGCTGTTAGTCTGTTAGTGGCTTGCCAAGTTAGGATCGCAATCCCTTTGTTTCTCTAGGATATGAGACAGAATGGGCCAGTCATACAACATAGCCATGAGATCATCTAGTCCCAAAAAGTGCCAACTCCAACTGGTATGTCAGATCACTCCAGCCACCATTCGAACAATCATTAATGACCAAGAGTTGGGAGGTCTAGTAGTACAATTTAACATCCGCTACCCCGAAACCTCCGCCGTAAACTGACAGCTGAAATTTGTCATGCATAATACGCTGAGCACGACTCCCTCCAATGCAAATTTATGCTATCATGTCAGTAGACCACCCATTTGGAATAGGGAGTGGGACATTTTGCAACACATACTGACCTTCATTTTGACTTCAGGTCTTATTCAGGAGTGGGTCAAGGTTAAGATTATGGGTAAACTGTGGTATTATCAATTTGTGTACCCCCAGGTATTTCAAACTGAGATGCCAGATGGGGATACCTGATTGCCAGGTGACAGTAGCCTGATTTCCCCTAAGGGGAACCAGGAGAGATTTACTCCAATTAACTAACGAATAGCCCGGAGGCCTCTTCATACAGCTTCAAGAGTTTAAGGATTCTATGCCTGAGGATTGGATAGAAAGAGGAATACACCATCTGCTTATAGTGCAGTCCTGTCCTTTAGTGAGTCCTCCCACTTCCAACCCCTAACTTGGGCATCGCATTGTACTAACTTGTCCAATGGCGAGGGCAAAAAGGAGAGGAGACAGTGGGCATCCCTGTCTCATGCCCCTTCGAAGTAAGAATGTGGTTGACAATACCAGTTTATGAAGACCTAAGCCACTGGTGCGCAACATAGGAGCTTGAAATAACCTCCATATCTGAGTCCAAAGTCCATACTTCGAAGGACTTGATCCCAATATCCCCAGTCGATCATGTCAACTGCCTTCTCAATAATGGGTGAGAGAAAGCCCAAACGCTTGCTGTAGATGTGTTCACCTGTTATATACAGTGTTGGGTACTTTGTTTGGGCATGAAGTCACATTGGTCGGGGTGAACATGAGTATCAAGGACTCATTGCAGTCGACTTGCTAAAGATTTGGCAAAAATATTTATATCATTGTTAATCAGTAATATGGGGCGATAGGCAGCGTAGTCATCAGCAGGGTGGCCAGCCTTTTGGGGTACCCCAATGATGACCAGATCAGGCAGAAAACCACCCTCGTCCACTGGCTCTATGTATAGTTTGAGCAGATGGGGAGCAATGATGTACCAATATTCAAGGGGGAGGCCATCTGGGCCCACTTTCTTGCCTGTATGGAGACCTCTGATTGCCTTTCCAATCTTGTCTGTTGTGAGGGGGACATCTAGGTCTTTCCTTTGCGAAGTTAGGAGACAAGGAAGGGATATCTCAGTGAGGAGTGGGTGTGCCCGTTCTTGGAGCATTCTGGAGTGATGGGCATAGAGGTGTTCGTGGTAATTGGTGAATGCCTCCGCAATCTCCTCCGATGCAGGGGCAGTTTCTCTTTTAGGGCTGAGGGGCTACGACCCCTCTGAAATTCTTACACATTCACATAAAAAATATTAAATAGATCAATTTGTTTAGCTCTAAACAAATCGATGTATCTAAGTCTGGGCTGTCTGTCCCAGGCTGCCTGCCAGCCTCGTTTTGAAGCACGAGACGGAAGCCAGGCAATAAATGAACTTTTTACACTGTGACACACGACGCAGGGCTGACTTCTCTAAAGCCCTTCATTTCCATTGTTGTCTGTGGCAGTATCCACTACAGGCCAGTGACACTTTTAAAGTCATGATTTTGAACGTCAGAGTCTTCATCCCTGCCTGAGACTAGCCCTCTGTTATTAACGGGCACAGATCCCACCCTTTCCCCATTCGTCACGCTGTAGGAGTGCATGTAAGCACGTGTGATTTAGTGCCTTGTCTCCGGTAAATGATATAATGCTAATCTTGTGTTATTTGTATTGTACTGAGACCCCTTGTCACCTTAACCTCCCCCATGTGACACCCCAGGCCCTGGCTGCAGATCACTGGCTCCTTTAGAAGTGGATCTGCTGTATTTGTTCCTCCTGAAACTGTTCCAAAAGAAGAGCAGCATTCTTGCTCCCTTGCGAAATGGATCCAAATATCCAAGTCAAGCGCAAGGGGAGAAATATGTGCATACAGTAACAGCAGTTATCTGTTGTATGGTGTTAAAGCTGTCGCTATCTTCATGTCCTTAACAATAATGCCACAAACATGGATTGATATGCGAACAATGAATGCTAAAATATGTGTAATGTATGTCAGCTATTTAGTTCCTTTTATTTCATATGTTTTACTTAATGTTGCATTCCTCAAGTGAGTAAGCTGTTTCATCATGCTGTGTTTCTGTGCATTGTATTAACTCTTGCATAGTGCATACTTTGACTTGTGACAAGTGTTTCTGAAGAGCTTCAATTGCGAGAGCTGGTGCTGAGGCCGAAGGCACAGCAAAGTGCCTGACAGTGGGTTGGTCTCTGAAGAGCACACAGAACAATCGTCTTGTACTCCAGTTGTAAATGAAATTCAGTGTAAGTGTGTGAAGGGGTACAAAGAGGTCAACATATTTAGAAGGCAAAAGCAAAATGAAATGAATTGCTCAAATGTGAATGAGTGCAGTGTATTTTTGGGTTGGTAAAATGAGGGAGATGCAAAGGAGTGCATCATGGGAAGAGGAAAAAGAGTGTGCTGAAGAGGGCAAAGAGGAGGCTGAAAATGTGGAGATGGATGAGATGTGAAAAGGAAAAGGGCATACATACCTAACATAAAGCACACATAACTGAAGGCCTGTACTCCTTCATAGGCCTCAATAATATTTAATTCACAGTCTCACAATTTCAGAAGTGAAACATTTCCAATGTTAATTATTTATAACTAATCATTTTTGTTACTCATTAATCTTAAACTGCTAACAACCATTGACAAAGCCAATAGTACTGACAGGCTTTAGGTGTATGTCAGTTTTTTGTGTTATGTTTCTGGATGCAATAACATCTCAGAGAGAAACCCCAGATACAGGCTGGGTGGCACACTATGGGAATCAAAGAAATGTATTTTAAATGTTCCCTTTTAGAGAGCCCACATTTTTTCATCTCACTTAAAGATCTGTCTACACATATTTCTGTATGATTGATTGCAGCCAGCAACTGTGGGTGCTTCCTGATGCCTGCTTAGAGCATTTTCTTCTAAAGTTGATGCTGCATGCAGTGCAAGACACTGGGCAAGCACACAATTTAAAGGGCCTGAAGATGTTGCACTGTACAGTTTCCACATTAAAGTAACTGTTGAACATATTAATGCATTAAGATATGGGGCAGTTTTTAATGTGTTTAATATTGCAAGACTTGGCCCTCATTATGACTTTGGCAGTAAATCCCACTTACCGCCATGCCGACTGCCGCGGCGGCGGATAACCGCCAACCACATTAAGACACACACATACCAATCCTTCACTATACAGCCACACACACAAATCTGCCAGCCCAAAGGTCAGTGATAAACTGGCAGTA
Organism: Pleurodeles waltl; assembly: GCF_031143425.1. Lineage (NCBI taxonomy): Eukaryota > Metazoa > Chordata > Amphibia > Caudata > Salamandridae > Pleurodeles > Pleurodeles waltl. Next base: position 1,376,501,494 of record NC_090446.1, on the reverse strand, counting down.
GCAAAACCCACACCGTTACACCAACAGAACTACACCTACAACATTATGACCCACGAACCACCGCAGCGGACATTCAATGGCGATAAACCGCTGGCGGTACATACCGCCGCACTCAAAATACACACACACATACAAAACTACACCACATTGGACAATTCAAACTACACACACCTGACACACATACACACACCACACCACTATAAAACACCCACACACATTACCCACAACCCTTTACCACTACTAACAATTGCCACAAGAGAGAGATACAGCAAGAGCACCCACACAACCAGAGCCACATAGCACCATCACCTATACACCATCCACGCACCTTACATAACACACCCCAACTCATTACCCACACACCCGCAACACTCACACTACACCCATGGCACCACAACACCACCCCAGGTTCTCAGAGGAGGAGCTAGGGTCATGGTGGAGGAAATCATCCGGGTAGAGCCACAGCTATTTGGATCACAGGTGCAGCAGACATCCATTGCTAGGAAGATGGAGCTATGGCGGAGAATCGTGGACAGGGTCAACGCCATGGGACAGCACCCCAAAACAAGGGATGACATCAGGAAGAGGTGGAATGACCTACGGGGGAAGGTGCGTTCCGTGGCAGCAAGACACCAACTAGTTGTACAAAGGTCTGGCGGTGGACCCCAACCTCCTCCACCACAACTAACAACATGGGAGGAGCAAGTCTTGGCAATCATGCATCCTGAGGGCCTGGCAGGAGTAGGAGGAGGAGTGGACTCTGGTAAGTCAAATCTCTATTACTATCACCCCCCCCACCTGCATGCTATCACAAACCCCCACCTTTACCCTTACTCCCATCACTTCACCACCTCCCACATACCCCACCATCACAACCCACTCATCCCAATACCAAGCCCTGCATGCAACACCAATGCATAGACACCCCTTACAGACCTGCATGGACACCTATCACAACTGCATGCACACTGGAGAGAATCAACAACCATAGAGGGCAACACACCCATGCACAATATGTCACACGCAGAAACAATAACAATGCAATTACATCCCCACAGGTATCCTAGCTAATGTCACCGGAGAAGAGGTGCCAGCAACTTCCAGCCCCCTCCACCCCACCCCCCACCCCAGAAGAGGCCCACAGTGATGACAGCAGCTCTGGTCACCTGGATCTGGATGACCAACCTGGCTTATCAGGGATCTCCGGATAGTCTGTTACCCAGGCTCAGTCACACACCACCACAGAGCCTCCCCCCTCAGGAAACACCACCAGGGCACCCACCCAGCGGGCCCAGACCTCTGTCCCCAGGACACGCCAATCAGCAGTGTGTCCATCACTACAGTGACCCCAGGCCACCCCACAAACACAGGATAATCAGGGACCTGGGATCAGTGGCAGTGGGCACACAGTTCAGGTGACAGAGACACAGGACAACAGGGAAGCTGGGAGGACTGCTGTGCGACAGGGGGAGGACAGGCCCAGGGAACCAACTCTCCAGGAGATACTCATCGCGATCCTGGGAGCATATTAACATACTCGACAAGTTACAGGAGAACATGCGGCTGCAGGAGGGACAGTACCTGGGGATCAGGGAGGACTTGAGAGACATCAACACCACCCTGGTCTCCATTGCAGGGATGCTGGCAGAAATGGCCAACACTATGAGGGAGGCAGTGGCACACCACCGGGTCCCTGACACTAGCCAAACTGATGAACAGCCCTCCACCTCGGCTGCCGCTAGTGGACATGAGGCCCCGCCACAGGACCAAGAGGCCACCAGAACCCCTCCCCTTGCAGAAGGAGAACCACCCCTCAGATATTCCCTGCGATCTAGGCAGAAGCCAGAGACTACTGCCAAGACCCCCTCCACGAAATGAGACTCTCCTGATTGTTACCCTTGTGTCCCACTCTGTCACCCTGTCCAACTTGAACTGCCACTGCTCCCCTTCCTATTCCCCCTTGGACAATGCACCTGTGATACAAACAGACTGGACTCTATCCTGGACTTTCCTCCATCATCACCGCAGCCCATTGCACTTCCACCTCTACTTCTCAGCACTTAAATAAACACCCTTTGAAAAAATACAAATATGGAGTATGTCAAATGATTTAAGTATGTATTTGTCTATCAAGGTTTAAACATTGCAATTTAACTGTACAGTAATGTATACATAGGAAAGACCTGTAGTTGGCTGCAGTCAACAGACCAGGAGCGATAGTGGGAAACAAATATCTGCAAATAGAGATGCCAAACGGTACAGTGAGTGGCCATAGAAATGGGAAAACAGCCTGCCAGTGACAATATCAAACACAAAACTGTCAATTAAATGTGAATTTACACTGTCTTACCTGTGTGTCATTGGATGTATTGATGAATTATTGCCTTCTGTTGTCCTCATCCTCATCCTCTGCCTCCTCATCTTCACCGTCCACAGAGTCCACTGCTCCCACACGGCCATCTCCAGCCTCCTTCTCCTGCAGAAAAGGCACCTGGCGCGCAAGACAAGGTCGTGCAACATACAGCATCCCACGATGATCTGGCAGACCTTCTTGGGGGAGTAGCACAGGGATCCACCTGTTAGATGGAGGCAACGAAACCTGGCCTTCGAGAGGCCAAAGGTTCTCTCTATAATTCTTCTTGTACACCCATGTGCCTCACTGTAACTCTGCCCTTATCCTGGGATTCTTCAGAGAGGTCAGTAGCCATGAGAGGTTGAGGTAACCAGAGTCACCTGCAAATATCGAGGGACAACTGTTAGCCACACACTAACCCTTAGGGCCCACACCATACCCATACACCAACATATACTGGGTGGAAACCAGGGCTCACCTATTAGCCACACCCTGTACCTCTGGAGTTGAGCCATCACTTTTGGGATGCTGCTATTCCTCAAGATAAAGGCATCATGCACAGACCCAGGTTACTTTGCATTGATGCGGGAGATGTACTGGTCTGCCAAGCACACCATTTGCACATTCATGGAATTAAAGCTCTTTCGATTTCTGAGCACCTATTAATTTTGCCAGGGGGCGGGAGGAAGGCAATATGTGCTCCATCAATAGCCCCAATAATGTTGGGGATATGTCCTATTGCATTGAAATCAGCTTTCACTGTTGACAAATCCTCCACCCGGGAGACAACAATGTAGCTGCACATGTGTTTAATCAGACAACACTCTGGTCAGCACTATTGAGAACATTGGCTGAGACATTCCTGCTTCCAAGCCCACTGTCACTTGGAAGGAGCCAGTTGCCAGGAAATGGAGCACTGATGGCACTTGCACAAGAGGGGGGATCGCGGTGGGGTGACGGATAGCAGAGATTAGATCAGGCTCCATTTGGGCACGCAGCTCCGTGATTGTGGCCCTGTCAAGTCTATAGGTGAGGATAATGTGCCTGTCCTCCATTGTTGCCAAGTCTATCAGGGGTCTGTACACGGGGGATGCCTCCATCTCCTATTCATCCGCAGCATTTGCAAACTATGGGGTAAATAGTGAGCAGCTGGTCATTATCTATTAATTCCAACCACAACAGTTCAATGCATGTTGTGATTGTAACAGTATTTTGTTGGAGATGTCCAAATGGTGCATTTGTGTACTGGAAAGCGGTTAGGATCCATGGCTTGCCCCCCACTGAAATGGCATCCGCCTGTCCTGTATGGATGGACAGGTCTTAATGAGCTAATTCCGCTGATGTTGTGCGCCGTGGCGGGAGGTGACCGAAAACCGCCGTGCAACTCCTCATTGGTTAACATTGGGCCCTATGGGGTACAGTGGCCAATGGTGATGTACGCCAGTGGTGACGGTATGCACCGCCGCGGACATCACCGCCATTTTCTATCTGTTCACTCACTTGCTACCTGACCTTCAACAGGAGAGGACCTACAGTGCATGTGCTGCTGTGACCTGTGTCTGGAACTGACCATGGCTCGTGTGACTGGGGAAAGGGCCCCTGCCTTCACCTCGGCAGAGTTGGAGCAACTGATGGATGGGGTCCTACCCCAGTACCGAGTGCTGTATGGGCCTCCAGACCAACATGTGAACAGGTGAATACATGGAGTGCTGTGTGTGAAGGCCTCATGTAGGGGGTGGGTGGTGGATGTAGGGGGTGGGTGGTGGATTGGCCCTGGACAGCGTGCAGCATGTATGGTGGGCCATGTCTTTGCTAATGGGGATGGGAAGGGGCATGGTGGGCCATGAGTTTAACAGGCAGGACGGTCGGACTAATACCTTTTCCCTGTGTCCATTTCCTTGCAGGTTAGCGCCCATCAAAAGAAGGGTATATGGTGTGCCATTGCCAAGGACGTGCAGACCCTGGGGGTCTACGGCAGGCGTAGCACCCACTGTCGGAAAATGTGGGAGGACCTGAGATAATGGGCACGGAAGACCGCGGAGGCCCAGCTGGGGATGGCCTCCCAACGAGGAAGGGGTGCCCGTCGAACACTGACCCCCTGATGGCCCGCATACTAGCGGTGGCCTATCCAGAGCTGGATGGGCGCTTCCGGGCATCACAGCAGCCACAAGGGGATGAGTATAGTGCCCCAATACACAACTTGCGCCTGGTGGGGTGGGATCCGGGTGGGGGCCCTGTAGGTGCCCCTAGGCCAGGCCTGGTATTGCAGGGTTGGTCCCATGCTGGGCAGGGTTCTGATGTGAAAGTACTCCAACCAAGCTATTAGGAGCCACTACTGGGCAGGGGTCTATGGGTCTCAGGTATGCTGCAATTGGCATTATGGGGGTCATTCCAACCCTGGCGGTCGGTGATAAAGCGGCGGCCAACCCGCCAACAGGCAGGCGGTCAAAAAAATGGAATTCTGACCCTGGCGGGAACCACCAACACAGCCCGCCACTTTAACACTCTGACCGCCACGGCGGGACAAACAAACAGCGCGGCGGTCACCGCCAACAGGCAGGCGGCAGACAATGCACCGCCCACCCTATCACAACTCACCAATCCGCCACCTTTTCCGGGGCGGGAGCCCCGCCGATAAAAACACGGCGGAAACAGACTACGAACGGGAAAACGCTCACCTCTATACACTCCACGAGGAAGGAGGACAGCATGGAACCCAAATTAAACATCCTACCAGCTATTGTATACCTGCTCATCTACCAGGAGTACGAACGCCGGCGCAGACGACAACGGTGAGTACTGCACCTACGACACAGGGGAGGGGGGAGGAGGAAAGGTTACAGGCACACACATACGCAATACACCCACCCCCCCCCACCCCAAATACCTACACACCAATGCAGAGCAACAAGTCAGAGTGACACCCCCCAAACCCCACGGAATAATGCAAAGACAAAATTAAAATGATCTTTAAAAGTTAAGTATATTATAGCTCAATTGAAGTTATGGGAAATATGCAATATGAAATATACATATTAAAGAATGAACATAGTGAAAAATATATACATAGGCAATAAGTCCTGCACATTTTGGCAAAGTTCCATAGTCCGTGGGCCAATGTGCACAAACACATGGGCAAAGTCCACACACGAGACCAGATGCCATTGGAGGGAACACTGCTGGGGCATCAGATGATAAAACTACAGGCACCTCAGGGGGAAGGGAAGGGGGGCACCTCAGCCACATGAGTCCACGACGCCAGATCCACGAGGGGCCTCCATGCCCACTGTACCATCCTGGGGAGTGCAAAGCCACAGTCTCTCAAGTCTCTACAGTGGGTGGGTTGCCCACTGTTCCATTCTGGGGAGTGCAAAGCCACAGTCTCTCAAGTCTCTACAGTGGGTGGGTTGCCCACTGTTCCATTCTGGGGAGTGCAAAGCCACAGTCTCTCAAGTCTCTACAGTGGGTGGGTTGCCCACTGTTCCATTCTGGGGAGTGCAAAGCCACAGTCCATCAGATGGATTACCGACTCCACTGGTAATGGAGGAGGCATGGTGGCCACAGTGCTTCGTGAAGCCCTGCTCGACACAGAACCGGCACTGCCAATGGGCCAGCGGTGCTTGAGACGGCGGTGCCCAGCGGAGCGGTGCTTGACAGGAAGGGCCCAGCGGAGCGGTGCTTGAGACGCCGGTGCCCAGCGGAGCGGTGCTTGACAGGAAGGGCCCAGCGGAGCGGTGCTTGACAGGAAGGGCCCAGCGGAGCGGTGCTTGTGACGGCGGTGCCCAGCGGAGCGGTGCTTGACAGGAAGAGCCCAGCGGAGTGGTGCTTGAGATGAAGGGCCCAGCGGAGCGGTGCTTGAGATGAAGGGCCCAGCGGAGCGGTGCTTGACAGGAAGGGCCCAGCGGAGCGGTGCTTGACAGGAAGGGCCCAGCGGAGCGGTGCTTGAGACGGCGGTTCCCAGCGCAGCGGTGCTTGACAGGAAGGGCCCAGCGGAGCGGTGCTTGAGACGGCGGCCCCTGTTCAGCGGTGCTTGTCTTGGCGGGGCCCTGTTCAGCAGTGCTTGTCTTGGCGGGGCCCTGTTCAGCGGTGCTTGTCTTGGCGGGGCCCTGTTCAGCCGTGCTTCTCACAGCGGCCCCTGTTCAGCTGTGCTTCTCACAGCGGCCCCTGTTCAGCGGTGCTTGTCACGGCGGGTCCCTGTTCAGCGGTGCTTGTCTTGGCGGGGCCCTGTTCAGCGGTGCTTGTCACGGCGGTCCCTGTTCAGCGGTGCTTGTCTTGGCGGGGCCCTGTTCAGCGGTGCTTCTCACAGCGGCCCCTGTTCAGCGGTGCTTCTCACAGCGGCCCCTGTTCAGCGGTGCTTGTCACGGCGGGGCCCTGTTCAGCGGTGCTTGTCTTGGCGGGGCCCTGTTCAGTGGTGCTTGTCACGGCGGTCCCTGTTTAGCGGTGATTGTCTTGGCGGGGCCCTGTTCAGCGGTGCTTGTCACGGCGGTCCCTGTTCAGCGGTGCTTGTCTTGGCGGGGCCCTGTTCAGCGGTGCTTGTCACGGCGGTCCCTGTTCAGCGGTGCTTGTCCTGTGTTTCTAGGGAACCGGACCTGGCCAATACTTCCCGCTCAGTCGCCATCCGACCTTTCGGTTGCGGGGCCCTCCTGTGATGGAGTCCTGGGCCCGTGGGTGTCGTCCGTCACACCCGGAATGGGGCTGGTGGGGCCCTCCTGGTCAGCTCGCCTGCTGCCTGACTTGTCCGCCCTGCTGCCCTTGCCCTCCTTCGCTGGAGCTCTGTGGCCCTGGCCTCCCTTTGTTGATGTGGCAGGTGACGGGGCAAGGCTACTGTCCTTGGTGGCAGCCGTCTCAGGCTTGTCGCGCCGACCCTTTGTTTTTTTGGTCCTCTTCCCAGGGGGTGGGCTGGCTGTCCCCTTGCTGCTGGCCGATGTTCCTGCCCTAGGAGCTGGTGGACTCCAATAGCCCTGAACTATGGTCCTAGTAGATGCAGGGCTTGTGGTGGCTGAGGTGCTGTTTGGACTCTTACCAGATGGAGGGGGTGGGTCAGGTGATGCAAAGAGGTTAATTTTGGAGAAGAAAAGTTTTTTAGGAGCAATGGGAAGGGTAGGTGCAGTGGGTATGGGAGTGGAGGAAGAGGATGTGGTTGTAGGAGAGTCAAGTGTGCTGTCTTTGGGTGCAGGTGCTTGTGACGGAGGCTGTCGTGAGGTGGATGGCTGTTGGGTGGGTGGCTGCCTGCGTTTGTGTGGTTTGGAAGAGGGGGTGACAGACACACTGGGAGAGGACACAGGGGACGTGTAAATGGCAGTGGGGGTGGTGACTGCACGTGTGTGGACTGTACTGGAGGGTGTGCTGGTGATGGAAGTACTGGCTGATAGTGGTGTGCATGCAGGTGTGAGTGGAGACGTCACAGGGAGGGAGACGAGGAGGTGGGGGACACAGAGGTGGTAGTGACTGTTGGCATGTCTGCATCTGGATGTTGCTTGGGTGAATGCTTGTGTGATCTGTGGTGCTTATGTCTGGATGAACTGCCCTTGGGTGTTGAGGTGTGTGCAGGCTGGTCTGATGGTGTGGATGGGATAGGCAGAGGAACAGGAGACTGGGACTGGGTGGAGGGAGTTTGAAGAGGGAGGCTGGAGACAGGGACAATGGCTGCCGTCAGTGCTGAGGCCAGAGCGTTGAATGATCGCTGATGGGCAGCCTGACCCGAATGAATGCCCTCCAGGTATGCATTGCTCCGATGCACCTCCCTTTCTACACCCTGGATGGCATTCAAAAGGGTAGACTGCCCAACAATGATGGTCCTCAGGAGGTCAATGACCTCCTCACTGAGGGCAGCAGGGGTAACTGGGGCAGGGCCTGAGGTGCCTGGGGCGAAGGAGATGGCCGGCTTCCTTGCCGAGCGGGCACAGGGCGAACGCTGAGGGGCTGCTGGGAGGGCGGAGCTGGTGCGCTGGGTGGCGGATGTACCTGTTGTGGCGGTGGGCACGGATGTTGCCGCCACCGCAAGGGAGCTCCCTTCCGAGGACGTGTCTGTGTCGCTGACGTCTCCACGGGTCCCCGTTGTGGAGCCCCCCTCGCCCTCCGTCTCACTGGTGTACTCGGAGTCGGTTGCATGGCCCTCCGGGGCCATGTGAGATGCAGCTCCTTCGTGCGCCAATGCCACTTCTCCTCCGCCTGATGATGCTAATGCACACATGAACAGGAAGACAAAGAAAATGGGGGGGGGAGAAATGAAGACAGGTTGAGTGCATGCATTGGCAACACCGTTGTCGGAGAGGATAGACACAGAAGCCCCCAGCACTAGGCCGTGCAATCGGGGTACACTACTCAGTTATTGTGACCAGGCCTACAGGTCTATGGACGACAAATGCACACATAGGTGAGGCCGGACCATGGATAGCTGTAATTGGCACCCTACAGAGGTGGGGGGCGGGGGCACAGGGCTATGCCTAACGGAGGGGCCTAGCCTACAGAAAGCGCCCTGGCCTAGAGATAGGCACAGCCCTCCTCCCCCACCCAGACACCTCCACTGCGCGCAAAGATAGCAGAATGTGCTGATACTCACCCCCTTGTGTCTGCTGTGATGTCCTCACGCGCCCATCCAAATCGGGGTAGGCCACCGCCAGGATCCGGAACATCAGGGGGGTCAATTGGCGGCTGGCACCCCTCCTACGTTGGGAGGCCATCCCCAGCAGAGCCTCGGCGGTCTTTCTGGTCCCGCGGCGGATGTCCTCCCACCTCTTTCGGCAGTGGGTGCCCCGTCTGTTGTGGACCCCCAGGGCCCGGACGTCCTTGGCGATGGCACGGCAAATTTCGATCTTCTGATGGGCGCTGACCTATGGGACATGTACAGGGTGGGAAAGGAAATATCATCACTTTTCTGCATGGTCAATGTGAGTGGCCCCCCCTCACCAACCTTGCAATGTGGCACATGCTCTCATCTGTCGTGCGTTGCACTCCTCATTCGCTCACCTCCCCACCATCTTACATCCACCCCACTCAACACAGGCATAGCCCATACAACGTGCACCCTGTGTACTAACCTTTTGGTCTGGAGGACCATAGAGTAGCGCATACTGGGGGAGGATCCCATCAACAAGTTTCTCCAATTCTTCTGAAGTGAAGGCAGGGGCCCTTTCCCCAGTCACAGCAGCCATTGTATCTTCCAGACCGAGGTCACAGCAGCACTTGCAGTATAGGTCCTCTCCTGTGGATGATCAGGTCTTGAGTGATTAATCAGATAGAAAATGGCGGTCACGCCCGCGGCGGTGCGTACCGCGACCGCCGGCGCACATCGTCATTGGCTCCTGAAACCCATAGGGTGCAATGTTAACCAATGCGGATTTGCACCACGGTCTTCGACCGCCTACCGCCACGGTGTGCCACGCCAGCGCATTGACCTCACATCCCATTGTCACACTTCACAGGTCAGGCAGCCGCCATTTCAAGGGCCCACATGGCATAATTTCTACTGCGTCACACAGGCCTAGGCCTTGCATTGCCACTCATACAAGCCTTTCAATGCATAGCGAATCGTGTACTGTGCAAGCTGTGGTTACGTACCTGTGGGTTGCTTGACTCTGTGCTCCATGTTGTCCTTCCTAGGCACCGTCCGCTGGGACTTGCGAGGAGAAGGATGAATCCTCCCGTGTACCGACCGCTGGTGGACCTGTCGACAATGGAAGAACGACATATCATACTTAGATACAGGCTTGACAGAGCCACTATACATGAACTGTGTGCCCAGCTGGAGCCAGACCTGATGTCCCCCATCCGCCAACCCACAGGGATTCCCCCTCTGGTGCAGGTTCTGTCAGTACTCCATTTTTTGGCAAGTGGGTCTTTTCAGACAACAGTGGCCATGTCATCAGGGATGTCTCAGCCTATGTTTTCTAAGGTTTTGTCCAGAGTGTTGTCTTCCCTGATGAAATACATGCGGAGCTACATTGTGTTCCCTGACGTGGGCGATTTGGCTACAGTGAAGGGTGATTTCTATGCCCTTGGACATATTCCCAACATCATTGGTGCCATTGGTGGGACCCATGTGGCTTTGGTTCCCCCCAAAGAAAGTGAGCAGGTGTACAGAAACAGAAAAAGTTATCATTCGATGAATGTCCACGTGGTCTGTTTGGCTGACCAGTACATCTCCCATGTAAATGCCAAGTTCCCTGGGTCTGTGCATGACGCGTACATCATGCGAAATAGCAGCATCCCTTATGTGATGGAACAGCTACAGAGACACCGTGTGTGGCTAATAGGTGACTCTGGTTACCCCAACCTGTCGTGGCTACTGACCCCAGTGAGGAATCCCCATACCAGGGCAGAGGAACGGTACAATGAGGCCCATGGGCGAACTAGGAGGATCATAGAAAGGACCTTCGGGCTCCTGAAGGCCAGGTTTAGGTGCCTGCATATGACAGGTGTATCCCTAATGTACTCACCAAAGTAGGTGTGCCATATCATCGTGGCCTGCTGTATGCTTCACAATCTTGCTTTGCGACGCCAGGTGCCTTTTCTGCAGGAGGATGGTCCAGATGGTGGTGTTGTAGCAGCTGTGGAGCCTGTGGAGAGTGAAGAGGAGGAAGACGACGGGGACGACACAGACAACAGGGATACAGTCATACAACAATATTTTCAGTAGCACACAGGTAAGAATCACCTACGCCATTTTACATTTACTTAAGGCCTCCTGCGTCTCTACTGTCTGTGTTTCCCCCCAGTTCCTTTTAACTGATTTGTGACTTTCCCTTCCCTTTTCAGAGCTGTATGACCCACTGCGTGACTTCTGCTTTGTTTGCCCATGGACTAAAGCTTATTGACATTGGTATGTTGTCATCACAATGTAACTGAACATTATTGCACCGTTATGTGTAATACATTTGTTAAGAATACAAGCAGACTCCTGATTTTTTAAGTGCAATAAGTGATTTATTTCAAGTGCTACATATAGGTACATGATTGTAAAACGGTGATGGGTGGGGGTGGAGTAATGTCCATGGCAGAGTCCAGTTCTCAGTCTCACAGGTGCATTGTCCATATGCCTGTGGAAGGATGGAGCAGGGGCAGTTAAAGGTTGGACAGGGTGACAATGTGGGACAGTGGGATGACATCAGGGGGTATCTTATGCTGGCGGGGGTCTTGGCATCCTACTCTGTCTTCTTGTGAGATCTCAGGTTCCGCTTGCGGGGTGGTACTTCTTCTGCAGGAGGTGGGGTTCTGGTGGCCTGTTGTTGTGTGGGGGCCTCCTGTCCACTAGCGCCGGCGGAGGTGGTAGGCTGTTCCCGGTCTGGGTTAGTGACAGGGGCCCTTTGGGGTGCCACATGGTCCCGCAATGTGGTGACTATCTGGTTAAGGGCCACGACGATGGTCCCCATTGCGAAACCAATGTTCCTCAGTTCCTCTCTGAACCCCATGTACCGTTCCTCCTGCAGTGGCTGGATCTCCTGGAACCTGGCTAGTACCGTAGCCATCGTCTCCTGGGAGTGGTGGTAGGCTCCCATGATGGAGGAGAGGGCCTCTTGGAGAGGGGGTTCCCTGGGCCTGTCCCCCCCCTGTCGCACAGCAGCCCTCCTAGTTCCCCTGTGTTCCTGTTTCTGTCCCCTGGACGGTGTGCCCACTACCACTGCCCCCAGGTCCCTGTTGTTGTTGGGGTGGTGGGTCAACCTGGGTGCCCTGTAGTGGTGGACACACCGCTGATTGACGTGTCCTGGAGACAGAGGCATGGGCCCGCTGGGTGGGAGCTGTGCTGGTGTTCCCAGAGGGGGTTAGGTCTGCTGTAGCCTGTGGCTGTCTGTGGGGAACCGACTGTCCAGAGGTCCCCGATGGGCCGGGCTGGTCATCTGGGTCCAGGGAGACAGAGCTGCTGTCATCGCTGGGGGCCTCTTCTGGGGGTGGGATGGACATCTCTGTACCCTCCGTGGCGGTGTGGTAGCGTTCGGGTCCTGCAGGGGTATAAGGGTATGGTTATTGCTTCTGTGTGTGGCATTTCGTGTGATGGGTGGGTGGCCGTGTACCCAAGTGCAGGCATTCCCTTGTGGGGGCTTTTGTGAGGGTGGCTTGTGGGGGTGATGTGTGTGTGCAGTGGGCATGCTTTGGTGATGGGTGTCCATGCTTTGTGGTCGCATGCAGGGCTTGGTGTTGGGATGGGTGGGTTGTGATGGTGAGCCATTTGCAAGGAGTTGGTGTGATGGGGGTGGGGGTGAGGGTGGAGGTATTTGCTGGCATGCAGGTGGGGTGGGAAGAAGTAGTTAAGATTTGACTTACCAGAGTCCATTCCTCCGCCTACTCCTGCGAGGCCCTCAGGATGCAGGATGTTCAAGACTTCCTCCTCCCATGCTGTAAATTCTGGGGGAGCAGGTGGGGGTCCGCCGCCAGTCTTCTGCACCGCAATGTTGTGCCTTGATACCATGGAACGCACCTTCCCCCGTAGGTCGTTCCAGCGCTTCCTTATGTCATCCCGATTGCGTGGATGCTGTCCCACCGCGTTGACCCTGTCCACTATCCTTTGCCATAGCTCCATCTTCCTAGCAATTGTGGTGTGCTGCACCTGTGCCCCGAAGAGCTGGGGCTCTACACGAACTATTTCCTCCACCATGACCCTGAGTTCTGCGTCAGAGAACCTGGGGTGTCTTTGGGGTGCCATGGGGTGGTGTGGATGAGGTGAGGGATGTTGTATGTGTTGTAGAGTGTGATGTGTGTGGTGGTGTATGGTGTTTTGTGCGTGGTAATTGTGTGGGTGATGTTGTGATTTGCTTCTGTGTGATGGTCTACTCTAAGAAGTGCTGTCTCTCTCTGTCCTTCATTCGCAATTGTGGTCGTAAGGGTTTGTGGGTGATGTGGGTGTGTGTTTTATATTGTATTGGGTGTGTGGGAGTGTTGTTTGTATGTGTATCAGGTGTGTGTATTTCAAATTGTCCAATGTGGTTGTGTTTTGTAAGGGTGTGTGTATTTTGACCGGAGCGGTGTGTACCGCCAATGGAATACCGCGGTTGAAAGACCGCCGCGTGGATTCGTTGGTCGGAATGGCATGGGCGTATTTCTGTTGGCCTGACGGTGGAGGTTTGGTCATCGCCATTTTTTCGCTGAGCTTTGGTGTGGCAGACTTTTGTGGATGTCGGGTTTTTGGCGGTTTTCAAGTTGCGGGTCAGAATGACTGTGGCGGTTTACCGCGGCCGCAGCGGCGTTATGGCGGTCTTCTGACCGGCGGTAAGCGCCTTTTACCGCCGAGGTCAGAATGACCCCCTATATGTCCCTATCCATGGCCTGGTGACTAGCATTGTGACTGGTAGTGCATTGCCCAGTGCGTAGGGCTGTTCCCTGTGTGTACGTGTGTCGTGTACGCCAACGGTGGTGTTGTTGGCACCAAGTGCATCCTTTGTGTCTACCCCCTTTTGTTTTGTCACCTTGTCCTTATGTGCATTAGCATCATCTGGCGGAGGAGCAGAGGCACCAGCGATGGAGGGTGCTGCACCCCACAGGACCCTGGAGGCCGAATCTACCAACGGTGAGGGCACCAGTGGGACGGAGGGCGAGGGGTGCACCACGGCGGAGACAGGAGGGTACAGTTTGGACACAGATACCTCCTCAGATGGGAGCTCTCTGGTGGTGGCGGACACTTCTGTGCCCACCCCGGCTCCAGGTACAGCCGCCACACCCGTACCCGTATCTCTGTTGGGCAGTCAACCATTGTGATTGACATCCAGGGGCTGGCAGCCAAAATGCAACAGACAAATGCATTCCTGGAGGGCATTCACACTGGCATGGCGGCCCAACATAGATCAATCCAGGCTCTGGCCTCCTCTCTGATGGCAGCCACTGTCCCTGTTTCCACCCCTCCCCCTCCAACTTCCACCCAATCCCATTCCCCTCAACCCCAACCTATCCCAAGCACACAGTCAGACCAGCACGCACCCAGGTCAAAACACAAGAGTGGACATGGCAAACACAAGCACCACACTTCATCCCACAGGCACTTACACAAATACCATCCAGAATCAGACATACCAACATCAACTGCTTCCACTGTGGCCCCTCTCCTCCTCGTTGTCCACCTCCCTCCCAGTTTCGTCTCCACTCACACCTGCATGCACTACATCCTCATCCACTACCCCCACTACCAGCACACCTAACAGCACATGCCCCTCACTGGCAGTCACCTCCTCCACTTCCATGCACACGTCCCCTGTGTCCTCTCCCACTGTGTCTGTGCCCCCTCCTCCCAAAGTACACAAACGCAAGCACTCAGACACCCAACAGCCATCCACCTCACAACAGCATCCAGCCCATGCCCCTGCACCCAAACACAGCAGACAGACACCTCCATCTTCCTGCACTAACAAACCATCTCCCTCTTCCGACCCCAATATCCCTAAGAATCTTTTCCTCTCCACAATTGACCTCTTCCCTCCCCCCCTCGTCCCTCACATCAGGCCAGGGCAGTCAAAACCCAGGCAAGCACCTCAGCCACCAGTCCATGGGCACAGTAGTGTCCCCAACTACTCCAGGTGGGAAAGGATCCCAGCCACCAGCCGGGCAGACGGCCAGGGTGCCAGCCCCAAGTGCGTTGAGGAAGGGCAAAGAGTCAGCCCCAGCTGCAGAACGGAAGGGCAAGGAGGCAGCACCAGCTGCAGGACGGAAGGGCAAGGAGGCAGCACCAGCTGCAGGACGGAAGGGCAAGGAGGCAGCCCCAGCTGCAGGAAGGAAGGGCAAGGAGGCAGCCCCAGCTGCAGGAAGGAAGGGCAAGGAGGCAGCCCCAGCTGCAGGAAGGAGGGGCAGTAGAGACAAGGGACTTGGTGCAGGGACTCAGTCGGAGCCCCCACCACCAACCATACCATGGTGGTGCAGCCGTCCGATGCTGCAGGGGAAGGGCTGGAGCCTCCCCCCACCACTGCTAGCACCGCCACCAGTAGCAGCAGCCCTAGTGGGCAGCCATTCGAGGCTGCAGGGAAAGGGCTGGAGCCTCCCCGAATCCTTGCCAGCACCACCACCAGCACCACTGCCAGCAGCAGCAGCCCCAGTGGGCAGCTGTCCGAGGCTGCAGGGGAAGGGCTCGAGCCTTCCCCCACCACCTCCAGCTCCACCAGCAGCACCACCACTGAGAAGCCATCACCGCCGGTGGACAGCGTGTAGTCCTGCATCCAAGGGCTGTTGTGTTGCCTGGCCCCAGCAAATCCTGTGGGTCTGACACCCAGCTGAGAGACTTTGACCTTGCACTCCCAAAGATCCGCATCACTGGGCACAATGCCCCTTCCAGAACCAGTGGAAGAAGCCATCCACTCACCCCATCATCCACAGGATGAAGCTCACTGGGCACAATGCCCCCTCCAGAACCAGTGGGCAAGTCTCCCACTTGAGAGACTGTGGCCTTGCACTCCCCAGGATCAAGCACATGCCATGTTGCCCCCTCCAGAGCCAGTGGGGAAGTCACCCACTTGAGGGACTGTGGCCTTGCACTCCCCAGGATCAAGCACAGGGCATGTTGCCCCCTCCAGAGCCAGCGGGCAAGTCACCCACTTGAGAGACTGTGGCCTTGCACTCCCCAGGACAGAGTAATGGGCATGTTGCCCCCTCCAGGACCAGTGGCGTTGTACCATCTTCAGGCTGAGGTGCCCCCCCATTCCCTGTCACCCTGAGGTGCCTGGCTATTTTCCACCTGATGCCCCTGCAGTGTTCTCTCCCCGTTGTTGCAGGAGTGAGGTGGGGCCTTGGACTATGTGATGTGGCCCTGTGGCCCACGGACATTGAGGACTGGGCAGGGTTCCTACATTTGTAAATATGTATATACTTGTTGATTTGGATGCACATATTGCTACTATATTTATCTGATTACACTCACTTTAATCAATTAATTTTGTCCTTGCATTATTCCTGATGGGCACAATGTGAATATGTAATGTTTGTGCATCTGCTTGTGTGTATGGTGTTGGGGGTGTTGCGTGTGTGTGTGTCACTCTCTTTTTCCTGCCCCCCTCCCCTGTGTACTAGGCGGCAGCACTCACCGCGGTCGGATGTGCCGGCATTGGTGTTGGTAGTGGAGCAGAAGGTAGAAGAGCATCGGGAACACAAGCAACTCGGGCTCCATGGTGGCGTGGTTCTTCCTTGAGTGCCCAGAGGTCAGTCGTTTCCCTTCTGTGCAGTGTTTCCGCCAGGCTTTTGATGTCGTTGGTACCGCCCCGGAAAAGGTGGCGAATTGGTGTCTCATAATACAGTGGGCAGGACATTGTCTTCCTCTTGGCTGTAGGCGGTTACCGCCGTGGTGCCTGTTGATTTTGCCCTGGAGGTCAGTGTGTTAAAGTGGTTGTCTGCCTGAGCGGTTTCTGCTGTGGTCATAATTTCATATATATTACCGCCGGCCTGTTGGCGGTATTACCGCCGCTTTATCACTAACCGCCAGGGTTGTAATGAGGGCCTATATGTTCCCACTGCTTTATAAACCTTGCTTTCTCACTAAGTTAATTTGCTTCAACTGCACTATTTGTCAATCTTTTTTCAATTTTTTCTTGGGAGGACTCTACTTGGATCCCATGTTTGTCCATTTAGCTTGCTCGCTTCACTCGCTACATAAAAGTCATACCCAACTTTTACGCCCCACCACTTTCAAATGTCACCAGCCACCACTGCCCGGATGTGTGCACTGTGATCCGTAATGCAGGGGATCAGGATAGAACCTCTGCCTTTGGTGGCCAGTGAGAATAAGAGCTTACCACTTTTGTCCTCTCCAGGTGTTGTAGAGCCCCAAGGTCTCCATCCAGGTTCAAAGAACCTTAGAACTCTCTAGGCGGTGTTTAGAAGGCGGGGGGCCAAAGCATTGTGGTCTGAATGAGGCGCAGCATTGAAGTCTTCCCCTGGAATTGTGATTCAGGGTGGCATCCCCGCAATCTCACCAAAATCCTTTGATCCCCACATAGCGACCATGAGGGTCACAGAGAGTGCGCTTCACCCAGAGTGGAAGTGTTTGTTTAAGAGGATGGCCTTACCCCCAAACCCCTGGTGAACCCAGCGTGGATGACACGGTCATAGCCAATCTACTCAGAAAAGGGAAGTGTGAACTCAACAAGTCTCCTATAGTTGCAGCACTACAGGTGTATGCTTTTTATCCAACCATAGGATTACAGTGTGATTGATGCGATCCAAGGGACCGCTGATGTTCCAAGGCAAAATCTGGAAGTCAGTAATGTGGTTGATGGCTTAGTGGGTCATGAGGGCACCTTAGGTAGAGCTCAACACCCTATAACATTATTGTAGCGCAGGGTATGCGGACTGAGATGCATAAAGGGCACACATAATGCAACCTATTGCAACAGCCATGAACTGTAAAGTGTACTGTTCCCTCCAACTGCTCCACCACCCCACACTTCCTGCCCAGAGATGTCTCGGTCATCCTTAAACCCCAAAACAATCCTATGTTGATAGAACACATTACAGGGCATTAGGCATGGACCTCCTCTTCGTCAGGCTCCTGTGCTGTCAAATTTTGATAGTCATTTATGCTCATTGTTACTTCTGGACCCAGACCAATCCACATCCATGGGTTTCAGTCCCCCAATAGGAAGGACAATGTCCAGTGTGTTTTAGTGTGTCTACTACATGGGGGAATCCTTGCCATCAACACCACAGGTGAGGTGCCATGGGCGATTTGGGACAATAAGTGTTGTGAAGGGAGATCAGTATCTAAGATGCAACCCTGGTTGCTGTCCAGAGAGTCCAGAGCTTGCTTACACTGCCTGCACACCTCTCAGACCTTGAGCGTCTCTGTGGCTGAGGTTTCAGTGAGCGAATGGCCAGAGGCTGCGTCCCACTTCCGGTGTCAAGGCCTGGGGGTCATGACAGCAAAGCTCCTGCTTCTCCACCACCCACTCCCATGCCTCTTTAGAAGTACCAAAGACTTAAGCCCAGGAGTTGTGAAACACCTTTAGTTTTGACTTCACAGCATCAAATGATTTGGGTTGTTTCTGAAATGTTTTGGTGTAATTAGTGTAAATTATGATGCAGGCTGACTGAAAATGAAGGTTCCCCTCTGGTCTGCCCGGCTCGCAGTATATTATCTCGATCCCCAAATTTTTGAATCAGGGCAATGATGGGACATGTGGGTGCCCCTGGCAGACAGTGCGTGTCCAGAGCCCTGTGTGCCTGCTTCACCACAACCCAAGGAGACAGTTTCTTCCGGAATGCAAGACCTGCACCCGGTCTCTAAGAACATTTCTGGGTTTGAGGTTTCAGGTCCCTGTGGGAACCCTACAAAGTGTAAGCTGTTGTGGCAGGAGCGATTTCCCCCCAATCTTCTGCATGGGCCTCCAACATAAGGGAAGAAGAGAGCAGGTTAGTCACCATCAAATTGACGTCCGCCATGTCATCCTGAAGGGTTGAGGCCCGCCCCTCTGCCTCAGTGACTCGCCCAGCCACATTGCGAAAGTCCTGATTGAGCAATGCAATATCAACTCCTACTTCCCCTATTTTTGTTTCCACCGCTTCACAAGAGGTTGGAATCACCTGTAGAATCTTTGCCACCTTGGTAAGACTTCAGAGGGGTAGCAGCCACTTTTGTGTGGTTGATAGAGGGAGTAGTGTATCCGTCTATTTTGGGCTGTGAATGTTGTTGAGGGCCTTTATCCTTCTCTGTTGTGTCCTGCGCCCCCAATACCCACAGTCCAGCATGCTGTCAAACCCGTGTGAGCTCTAACAGTTGGTCTTGAGGCTGTAGGCCGCAGCAGCAGAGCCGCCAGGCAGGCGTGCTCCTCCAGAACCACTGCCCAGCCGTCAAATCCGCTCCTCTCCTGGTTTGCACACCTCAGGGCCACCCCAGAGGTAGCACGAGCAGCCGGGAACCCCTCTGTTACAGCGCGCTCTTCATGTGCCACATGCAACCCTCTAGGTGTCCATGACTGATGTTAAGGCCTACACAGCTATATAGGAGACACTCTTGTATAATCCACATGTATTCCAAATGAAACCTTAGATTCTTGTAATTATGACCTACGGTGTTTATGCAGCTATATTGTCTTAAACGTTTTAGCACGGATAAAGAGCAGGCCAATCTAAACACTCAGAAACCCCTTCACATGCCTTCAAACATGCTGGCTATGACTGATCCCCACATGCTGTCAAGAGCTGTTCCAGCACCTGGGGAAAACTCACTCCCCTATGCCAAGCTATGTGAGAGCTTTTCTATTTAAACCGCACCTGTGGGTACTCTCATTGCTTGGCTTCAAGATTGTTACCTGTGGGGTTCCAGCTCCCAATCGTTCTGTAGTCTTTTGACTCAGCTCCTGTTTCCTGGTTCCCGGCAGCCTTTCTTCAGGCCAGGTCTTCCTGCGACAAAATTCCTGCAGAAGAAAAAAGAGAAAAAAAGCATGTTATAGTAAAATGTCGCCCCGCCCCCGCACCCCTTGAATTACATTACCAAGAAAACCGAGTGAAAGGCCGCACCCCTTGAATTATATTACCAAGAAAACCGAGTGAAAGGCTGGCTGGACTCTATGCGAGCCTTCTCGTTCCCTAAAAAGACTTAAGATACAATCTTAAAAAGGTTTGTTCGTTTTATGGGGACATTACTAAATAGATTACCAACACTGAACTGTGAGAACTAATTTAATAAACCGGTGTGGTAAAAACTGATGACAACAGTGGGCATTGTTTTTTGCTGAATGACGTGGGGCCAGATGTATTCTAGGATTTTACCCATTCTGTGTCTATGGGAAAAAGCTTTAGTACATATGGCCCTTGGTTACCTAAAACTGATAGCTATCCTGAATGTTATTTCATTTTAAGAAAATCTATGACAGTTTTAATATCAAGAGACATCTCTGCTGAAATAGGTGTTTAAGAATGTTTCTAAATACTGATACTTAACCTGTTAAGGAACTTTGACTCCATTTAGTATTCTGCATATAGTGGGACAAGAATATTGTATAAGACGTTTTGTGTGACTTGAACACTGTTGCTTCATCTATTGAAAGATTCAGAGCAAGATATTTATTGGTGTGTATTTTGTCAATGATTGATCATCTAAACATATGTTAAGAAAGATATTAGGGGCAATTAATGCTCAAAGTTAATACTATCTCTGTCTTTTGTCCAGGTCTTTCACTCTCAAAGCAGAAACCATCCCACTAGCGAGCACTGCAGAATTGAGGCATCTTAGGACCTGTTGTCTCATACTCTCTCTTCACATCTCCCTATTCCCTAACCCTCCCACTGGGGACTCTTCGCCCACTGCTTTAAACCTCTGCAGTGAAGGTTTAGTCCATAGGGGTGTGCGTCCTGCTCTTCGTTCCTGTGCATACCAGGATTTCAGGTGAGTGGTCAAGGCCTGACACGCCTTCCTGAGGAGCCACAAAAACTGATAAGACTTACCTTAAAAAACAACCTACATTCATTCCCAACATAAACACAAACCAGGGCAAGGTGCACCGGTGATTTAGGGCCTGATTCTAACTTTGGAGGACGGTGTTAAACCGTCCCAAAAGTGGCGGATATACCACCTACCTTATTACGAGTTCCATAGGATATAATGGACCGTCCTCCAAAGTTAGAATCAGGCCCTCAATGTGGTAACCCCTGTCCCTGTTCCTTTAGCACCCCCAGAGAGGTTCAAGGGGGAAAACAATAAATATGACTTCTTTATGAATCAGTGTAATCTTCAGTTTCTTTGCAGCCCAACTGCCTTCCCTGACAACGCTTCCTAAATGGCTTTTGTTCTCTCTTACTTCGCAGGTAATGCAGTTAATTGATCTGTTTCCTGGTTGAAAATGACAACCCCCTCCTGTACAATTTTTTGGCCTTTAAGGCCCAAATTAAAAGGCTCTTTGCCAAGCACACCTTTATGCAAGCAAGTGACACCGAATTACTGAATTTCAAACAGGGTAACAAGGAGCTCTTAACTTATGTACCGATTTCTGAGACACCCTGGGACGAAGATAAGCGCATGTTGCTGTTCTACCGAGGTCTCTGAGATGACTTGAAAGATTTGTTATCTCAAAAAGTGGACCCCCCAGAGGATTGCTTCGACTTTATAGGTCTAGTAGTTAAACTTGATCACTGCTTGTAGGAGGCTGGCCTGGCTTGTAGTTGGTACCAGAGGTACTTACACCGTGTGCCAGGTCCAGTTATCCCTTATTAGTGTAGAAGAGGTGTTTCTAGCAGCTTAGGCTGATAGTAGGTAGGTATAGCTGAGCAGCTTAGGCTGAACTAGGAGACATGCAAAGCTCCTACTATACCACTGGTGTCATATACACAATATCATAAGAAAACACAATACACAGATATACTAAAAATAAAGGTACTTTATTTTTATGACAATATGCCAACAGTATCTCGGTGAGTACCCTCAGTATGAGGATGCCAAATATACACAAGATATATGTACACAATACCAAAATTATGCAGTAATAGCAAAAGGAAGTAATGCAAGCAGTGTAAAGTTACAATAGATTGCAATAGGAGCACACAAACCATATACTCCAAAAGTGGAATGCGAACCACGAATGGACCCCAAACCTATGTGAGCTTGTAGAGGGTCGCTGGGACTGTAAGAAAACAGTGAGGGTTAGAAAAATAGCCCACCCCAAGACCCTGTAAGGTAGGTGTAAAGTGAACCTACAACCCCCAGAGAGCACAGAAGTCGTGATAGGGGGATTCTGCAAGGAAAACCAACACCAGCAATGCAACAACAGTGTATTTCTGGACCTGAGTACCTGTAAGACAAGGGACCAAGTCCAAGAGTCCCGATAGTGTCGAGAGTGGGCAGGAGCCCAGGAAATGCCAGCTGAGGGTGCAACGAAGCTGCCACCGGATGGAAAAAGCTTGGTGTTTTGCAAGAACGAAGAGGACTAGGAACTTCCCCTTTGGAGGATGGATGTCCCACGTCGTGAAGAAGCTTGCAGAGGTGTTCCCACGCAGAAACACCGCAAACAAGCCTTGCTAGCTGCAAGGGTCACGGTTAGGGTTTTTGGATGCTGCTGTGGCCCAGGAGGGACCAGGATGTCGCCACTTGGATGAGAAGACAGAGGGGGCGCCCAACAAGTCAGGGAGCCCTCACAGAAGCAGGCAGCGCCCGCAGAAGTACCGGATCAGGCACTTAGAAGAGGAGTGAACCGGAGTCCACCCGAAGTCAGAAAAGGGAGTCCCACGACGCCGGAGGACAACTCAGAAGGTTGTGCACTGCAGGTTAGAGTGTCGGGGACCCAGGCTTCGCTGTGCACGAAAGAAATCCTGGAAGATTGCACAGGAGCCGGAGCAGCTGCAAATCACGCGTTCCCCAGCAATGCAGTCTAGCGTGGGGAGGCAAGGACTTACCTCCACCAAACTTGGACTGAAGAGTCACTGGACTGTCAGAGTCACTTGGACAGAGTTGCTGAGTTCCAGGGACCACGCTCGTCGTGCTGAGAGGGGACCCAGAGGACCGGTGATGCAGTCTTTTGTTGCCTGCGGTTGCAGGGGGAAGATTCCGTCGACCCACTGGAGATTTCTTCAGAGCTCCTGGTGCAAGAAGGAGGCAGGCTACCCCCAGAGCATGCACCACCAGGAAACAGGAGAGAAAGCCGTCAGGATGAAGCGATACAAGGTTGCAGTAGTCGTCTTTGCTACTTTGTTGCAGTTTTGCAGGCGTCCTGAGCAGTCAGCTGTCGATCCTTTGGCAGAAGGTGAAGAGGGAGATGCAGAGGAACTCTGGTGAGCTCTTGCATTCGGTATCTGAAGAATTCCCCAAAGCAGAGACCCTAAATAGCCAGAAAAGGAGGTTTGGCTACCTAGGAAGGAGGATAGGCTAGTAAGAAAGGTAAGAGCTTATCAGGAGTCTCTGACGTCACCCGATAGCACTGGCCACTCCGAGCAGTCCAGTGTGCCAGCAACACCTCTGTTTCCAAGATGGCAGAGGTCTGGGGCACACTGGAGGAGCTCTAGGCACCTCCCCTGGGAGGTGCAGGTCAGGGGAGTGGTCACTCCTCTTTCCTTTGTCCAGTTCCGCGCCAGAGCAGGGCTGGGGGATCCCTACACTGGTGTAGACTGGCTTATGCAGAGATGGGCAGCATCTGTGCCCATCAAAGCATTTCCAGAGGCTGGGGGAGGCTACTCCTCCCCAGCCATCACACCTATTTCCAAAGTGAGAGGGTGTCACACCCTCTCTCAGAGGAAATCCTTTGTTCTGCCTTCCTGGGCCAGGGCTGCCTGGATCCCAGGAGGGCAGAAACCTGTCTGTGGGGTTGGCAGCAGCTGCAGTGGAGGCCCCGGAAAGGCAGTTTGGCAGTACCCGGGTTCTGTGCTAGAGACCCCGGGGATCATGGAATTGTCTCCCCAATGCCAGACAATTCCATGATCTTAGACATGTTACATGGCCATGTTCGGAGTTACCATTGTGACGCTATACATAGGTAGTGACCTATGTATAGTGCACGTGTGAAATGGTGTCCCCGCACTCATAAAGTCCGGGGAATTTGCCCTGAACAATGTGGGGGCACCTTTGCTAGTGCCAGGGTACCCACACACTAAGTAACTTTGCACCCAACCTTCACCAGGTGAAGGTTAGACATATAGGTGACTTATAAGTTACTTAAGTGCAGTGGTAAATGGCTGTGAAATAACGTGGACGTTATTTCACTCAGGCTGCACTGGCAGGCCTGTGTAAGAATAGTCAGATCTCCCTATGGGTGGCAAAAGAAATGCTGCAGCACATAGGGATCTCCTGGAACCCCAATACCCTGGGTACCTCAGTACCATATACTAGGGAATTATAAGGGTGTTCCAGTATGCCAATGTGAATTGGTGAAATTGGTCACTAGCCTGTTAGTGACAATTTGGAAAGCAGAGAGAGCATAACCACTGAGGTTCTGGTTAGCAGAGCCTCAGTGAGACGGTTAGTCATCACTCAGGGAACACGTACAGGGCACACTTATGAGCACTGGGGCCCATTGTAACACATAGACTAAAACAACATATATACAGTGAAATATGGGGGTAACATGCCAGGCAAGATGGTACTTTCCTACACTGCTTAAACAAGCGAAAACTTTAAAAGTGATTCTGCCCATATCCGGGTAATGCACACTAAAAAGAAAGACGACTCTAAAAACCAGAACGGCAGTGAACGCATGCAGATAGGGGGGCTCTGTTTGCCTCTTTCTAGTGAAGAGGAAGAGAGATGACGTTTTACAATCTGTGTCTTTACTGTGGAAAGCAGGCCATTTTGCCAGCAAAAGCACTGTTAGACTCAAGACCAAGGTCCCACCAGTCAAAAAGACAGTGGCTTCAGTAAACCCCCCACGAGGAATTGAGAAAACCAAGTTGTTCAAAGAAGCATGGGGTCGATTCGATGGGCAAGAGCTGACAGACCTCTATAGTTTCAAGACACATACTTCCTGGGCCTTCGCGGCATTTTACATTCACCGTGACCATGATTTTATTGAATCAGGTGAAGCAGGTTCAATCTATTTTACTTGATTCTGGAGGAACAGACAACTTTTTACACATTGCTTTAGCCAAACAGCTGGAAATCTCTTTCCTGCCCAAACACGAGCTAGAACCTGTGCAAGGAGTGGATGGTTCAGAGTTATATACTCTGGACTCATTACCTACTATTCTGAGCCTGTTACTTTAGTATGCAACAATGGCCATTCTGGGTTTATTAACTTCAATTTGATCAGCACCCCTACTTTTAGAACTATCCGCAGGGCACCATGGCTTCAACAGCACACTTAACTCCACCTTTTGTTTAAAATATTGCTATCAAGAGGCTTCCAGCTGGGACTAACCATTCTTGTGTGCAACTTCATGTGCCTTGTAATCCGTTCAGCTCCCTAGTCAATACCAGGCTTATGCGGACGTCTTCACCAAAGTTCAGGCTACCAGTTTTGACTGCCGTATAGATCTGGTACCTAGTGCTATATTACTTTGCAGAAGGATTTACCCCTTATCAGAACCTGAGACTCAACATCTCAAACAGTATTTGGACAAATTATTGGCCATAGGTTTTATACGGCATTCCACATCTTATGTTTCGCCCCTTGTATTCTTTGTTCCTTAGAAGAATGGGGAGCATAGGGCATGTATTGACTACTGGGCACTTAACAGAGTGACCATAAAAAATAAATATCCTGTTCCACTTATTCCAGTCTTGTTAGACCAAGTGCAAAAGGCTTCCATCTTTACCAAGCTCGACCTCTGCAGCCTATCACCTCATACGGGTCCACGAAAGGCGATGAGTGGAAAACTGCCCTTCATACAAAATATGGTCTTTTTGAATATTGTGTAATGCGGTTTGGCTTATGCAACACCTCAGTGGCATTTACATTTTTTATCAATGAGGTTCTGAATGAGTTCCTTGACCGTTTTGTAATCGTCTATATAGACAATACTTTAATTTACTTTGACAGTGAATGCCACCACGAACAGCATGTTTCAGCAGTCCTGCAGAAACTACGGGAACACCAACTCTATGCGAAGCTCAACAAGTGCCAGTTCCATGCTTCCCAGGTTGAATAATTGGACTTTGTGCTCTCTGCCCAGGGAGTTCACATGGATACCAAGAAGCCTGAAGTAATAGTACAATGGCTTGCTCCTAATATTGTGAAAGAAATAAAAACTGTGTTAGGCTTCGCTAACCTTTACTGATGATTCATTACACACTTTTCTGACACAGTAGCCCCACTCACCCATTTGTTGTCAAAAGGGGTCCCTTTCTATTAGTCTCAAGAAGCACAACAAGCCTTTAATAAATTAAAAACAAGTTTCACTTCAGCCCCTATCCTGAAACATCCGGATCCATCTCTACCATTTTATGTGGAGCCTGATGCCTCCCAAGTAGCTGTCGGTGGAGTCCTTTCTCAACGTGGCCCACATACTGGAAGCATGTATCCAATAGCCTTCTTCTCCAGCGGAACAAAATATTATACCGTTTCTGAGAAAGAGCTATTGGCTATTAAATTGGCTTTCCAGGAATGGCATCACCACTTATGGGGAGCATGTTTCCCAATCACCATCTGCTTAGACCATAACAATTTACAGTTTTTTAGGTCAGCCACAGCTCTTATCCCACGGCAAATGAGCTGGGTGTCATTTTTTAAAGAGTTTGAGTAATAATTATAGGCGGGGAGCCCAACAACTAAAAGCAGGTACACTGTCACGCATCCACACTCCAAAAGATCAAAAAGCTAGGGAGTCAATTCCCATGATTTCACCGGAACGGATAATAGGTTCTTGTTCAGACCCCTCGTTTTTAGACCAGCTAAAAAATGCCTTACAAAAGGAAGATTTACACGTATGGCTTACGCAGCCACACCATTCCATATCTGATGAGATATTCTACCACAATCAGTGCTTAGTCGTCCCTGAAGGTCTAATAGATCAGATACTACAATTATGTCATTTATCCTCCCTAAGTGGTCACCCAAGAGAAAACAAAACCAAGGAATTATGTAGTCAATGGTTTTGATGGGAATCCTTAGACAGAGACGTTCAAGCCTTTTTACAAACTATCCTGTGTGTATTAGTAGTAACTCCTGTCACACCACTAACCCTTTGGCATACCTTTAGCATGGATTTTTTAAATTGATTTGCTAAAAGTCCATGAAATCACCTGTATATTGGTAGTATTAGATTTGTTCTCGAAGATGTCTCGCTTTATCCCACTCTCAAAGCTTCCAACCGGCAAAGAATTAGTAAAGTATTTTCTCATACACGTGGTTCAACTCCATGGTTTGCCCTCTACTGTTATCTCAGATTGGAGCATGCACTTGGTATCCAAATTTTGGCAAGAACATAGTGCTAAACTCCTCATTGATCATTGTTTGTCTTCAGCAGATCACTCCCAAACAGCTGGTCAAACAGAGAAAGCCAATGAGACTATGGAGCAATTCCTCCATTGCTTCCTAGTCACGTTAACCAGTAGTTGGTTCTTGGCCCAACCACTAGCAGAGTTTGCATACAATAATAGTGTTAACTCCGCACATAACCTGTCCCCATTTTACTGCAATCAGGGTTACCACCCTAGATTTCTACTTTTCCAGTTGTCACCAAAAGTACCAGTGGTGCACTGATATGTCACTGACTTACAAAACATCTGGCAAAAGGCCAAACAAGCATTACAAGATGCTAAAGAATGAATGAAAAAACAGGCAAGCAAGCATCATACGTCTGCCCCCAACTATGTTGAGGGAGGTCAAGTATGGCTAAGCACTCAACATTTGTCATTACCAGGACCTCAGAATTTACAACCCAGGATCATTGGTCCCTTCCCCATTATAAAAATAGTCAATCCAGTAGCAAATAAACTGACTGTCCCTGATGACTACCATATTCGCCCTGTCTTGCATGTCTTTTTAATTAAGCCATTCCTTCCAACCACACAACCTGTACCACCCCACCCCTAATAATGGTGAATAATCACACAGGGTTTGAAGTCCATTGTGTCCTAGATTCATGCAGCCATCATGGGCGATTGTTTTACTTGATAGATTGGAAACAGTACCCTCCTAGAAGTGTGATCGTGGGAACCTGCAGCTCTTGTTCATGCCCCTCGGTTAGTTTGACTCTTCCATGCTCTCTTACCCTTCAAACCACGCCCTGTTAATAGGCCTTTGGGGGGGTATTGTTACAACATGCTCTTCGTGCACCACTTGCAACCCTCTAGGTCCATGATTTATGTTAAGGCCTACACAGCTCTGTAGTAGACACTCTTGTATAATCCACATGTATTCCAAATGAAACCTTAGATCAGGGGTCTTCAAACTAGGGGATGGGCCCCCATAAGGGGCCTCAAATGACCCAGAGTGTGCCAGGCTCTGGCCAAAATAGGAATCATGCTGATAACAGGACTTTGTTTAAGCTGAACAAAATGAGCAGCAGTAAACTGCTTTGTAATGGGCCATCACTAACATGTTTTGTCATTAATATCCAAGCTGGGAGTATGTTTCAAAAGGAAAGGGACGCCAAATACTTTTCAAAACCCCTACAGCTACTAATCACACTGGGATACTTTTACAAGTTAGTAAGGCCTGCCTAATCGGAATACTATGGTATAACATATTTGATTGTATTTCTAAAACAGTAACATAACTGAACTGAAATATTTAAATACTTCTAGACATATTTAAACACTGCAAATTTAATAGAACATTTTTGAAAAATTCAGAGGGGTGCTTAATGCTTTTTTTCAACTGGGCGCGGCATGAAAAGGTTTAAAGACCACTGCCTTAGGTTCTTGTAATTATGACCCATGATGTTTATGCACCAATATTGTTTTAAACGTTTTAACAAGGATAAAGAGCAGGCCAATCTAAACACTCAGAAACCCCATCACATGCGTTCAAACGAACGAGTTACTTACCTTCGGTAACGACTTTTCTGGTGGATACATTAGCTACCTGTGGATTCCTCACCTAATGAATACTCCCATGGCGCCAGCATTCGACGGAAATCTTCTTACTAGTCTCTGCACGTCGACGAGGACGTCACTGTTGCCCACGCGACGCCGTCTGACGTCATACAGGCAATAAGAGGTCCTCGCCGACGTGCCGATGACAGTACCAACATTTTTTACGTGCATGAGAATAATAATAACCCAATGCAATGAAAGAGCAAAGCAACATCTCTTAATATTGTAAATCACACAACATTGCAATAAAATAGCTGTAGATTTAATATAACCTTCTTTTTTTTTTTAATTTTTTTTTTTAAACAAATAAATATATTTATACATGCGAATCATGTATATACACAATATATATAGATTTATATATAAATATACACATATATACAAATATCATATATGCAAAATGTATTGCAACTTTGAAGACCAAAAGGAGCACACTCAAGGATTGCTTGGAGAGACCAAAAAGGCAACGGGGAGGCGGGTGGGACCGTGAGGAATCCACAGGTAGCTAATGTATCCACCAGAAAAGTCGTTACCGAAGGTAAGTAACTCGTTCTTCTGATGGATACAACTACCTGTGGATTCCTCACCTAATGAATAGAGTCCCAAAGCAGTACCACGCCCGGCGGTGGGTGCCTAAATGGTCAAACCAAGAAATCCTGCAGCACTGACCGTGCAAAATGACCGTCCCTTCTGACCTCAGAGTCCAAACAGTAATGTTTCACAAAAGTGTGAAGGGACGACCAAGTTGCGGCCTTGCAGATGTCGACCACAGGAACACCCCTGGCCAAGGCCGAAGAGGCCGACTTAGCTCTGGTGGAATGAGCTCTAATGCCCTCAGGCGGATCTTTCTTTGCCAAAGAGTAACAGATTTTAATGCAAAGAACAACCCACCTGGAGAGTGTTCTCTTGTGGACTGCCTTTCCTCTCCTCTTGCCCACGTATCCGACAAACAGCTGATCCTCCAGCCTGATATCCTTCATTCTGTCAATATAGAAGCTCAACGCCCTTTTTGGGTCCAGGCGATGTAGTCTTTCTTCCTCCTTTGAAGGATGAGGCGGAGGATAAAACGTGGACAAAGTGATTGTCTGAGCCAAATGGAAGGGTGAAACAACCTTCGGAAGGAAAGCAGCCTTGGTCCTCAACACCACCTTATCCCCATAAAACGTTATATAAGGGGGTTTAACCGATAAGGCCTGCAACTCACTCACTCTCCTTGCAGATGTTATAGCTACCAGGAATACTGTTTTAATAACCAAATACCTTAAAGGGCAAGAATGCATAGGCTCAAAAGGGGACCCCATAAGGAAAGTCAGGACCAAGGATAAATCCCATTGAGGCATAACGAATGGTTTCGGAGGATATTGATTCAGAAGACCTTTCAAGAATCTGAGAACAATAGGGGATTTAAATAACGACGGTTGGTCTGGAAGACAAATGAAGGCTGACAAGGCCGACAAATAACCCTTAATGGTAGCCACTGCACAACCTTTCTGCGCTAGAGACAGTGCAAAAGACAAAACATGTGACAGATGAGCACGTAAGGGATCAATCTGTCTCTCTCCACACCACATAACAAATTTAGACCACCTATTAGCGTAGATAGATTTAGTGGAGTGTCGCCTGGCCGCTAAGATAACATCCACTACATCAGGCGGGAGAGAGAAGGAACTCAGGTTGCCCCGTTCAATCTCCAGGCATGAAGGTGCAGGCTCTGGAGGTGGGGGTGTAGAACCTGCCCCTGCGACTGTGAGAGGAGGTCTTCCCTGAGAGGGAGACGGAGCGGAGGGCACAGTGAGAGTTGGAGAAGGTCGGAGTACCATACCCTCCTTGGCCAATCCGGAGCTATTAAGATGACTTGGGCCCGGTCTTGGCGAATTTTTCTCAACACTCGAGGAATCAAGGGTATGGGGGGAAACGCGTAAAGCAACTGGTCGCACCAGGTTATCTGAAACGCGTCCCCCAACGCTCCCTGCATCGGATACTGGAGGCTAACGGGCAATGTGCGTTCTCTCGAGTGGCAAACAGATCTATCCGAGGAAACCCCCACATCTGGAAGATTAAACAGACTTGATCTGGATGGAGACGCCACTCGTGGTCTGCCGAGAATTGGCGACTGAGACTGTCCGCACGTACATTCAAGACCCCGGCCAGATGATTTGCCACCAAGCAAATCTGATGGTCCTTTGCCCAGGACCATAGCCGAAGAGCTTCTCTGCAGAGAAGGTACGACCCTACTCCTCCCTGTTTGTTTATGTACCACATCGTGGTAGTATTGTCCGTCAGGACCTGTACCGACTGACCACGAAGGGATGGGAGGAAGGCCTTGAGAGCCAGACGTACAGCCCGTAACTCCAACAGATTGATATGAAACACCTGTTCCTCTGGAGACCAAAGCCCTTTGATCTCCAGATCCCCCAGATGAGCTCCCCATCCTAGGGTGGAAGCATCCGTTATTACCGTGGCCACTGGTGGCGACTGCGCGAACGGCTTTCCCTGTGAAAGATTGTTGCCCGCAATCCACCACTTCAATTCCACAGCAGCATCTCTGGAGATCTTGACAGTACCTTCTAAATCTCCCTTGTGTTGCGACCACTGCCTTCGGAGGCACCACTGAAGAGCCCTCATGTGCCAGCGAGCATGCGTGACCAACAGAATGCAGGAGGCGAACAGACCGAGCAGACGAAGGACCTTGAGGACTGGAACTACCGCTCCATTTCGAAACATTGGAACCAATTCCTGAATATCTTGAATCCGCTGAGGCGGAGGAAAGGCTCGACTCAATGTTGTATCCAGTACTGCCCCTATGAACAGGAGGCGCTGAGAGGGCTCCAGGTGAGATTTGGGCACGTTCACCGAAAAGCCCAGGTCGAACAACAACTGGGTTGTTGACTGCAGATGATGCGACACAAGCTCCGGGGACTTGGCTTTGATCAACCAGTCGTCCAAGTAAGGGAATACTGCTATCCCCTTCCTTCTGAGCTCCGCCGCAACCACTGACATCACCTTTGTGAAGACTCGAGGTGCTGAAGTAAGACCAAACGGGAGGACTGCAAACTGATAGTGCTGCGACCCTACCACAAACCGGAGATACTTCGTGTGCGACTTGAGTATCGGGATATGAAAGTAAGCATCCTGCAAGTCGACAGACACCATCCAATCTTCCTTGTTCAGCGCCAAAAGCACCTGTGCTAGGGTCAGCATCTTGAACTTTTCCTGTTTGAGGAACCAATTCAAGATCCTCAGATCCAGGATTGGTCTCAATTGACCATCCTTTTTGGGAATCAGGAAGTATCTTGAGTAACAACCTCGACCCCTTTCCTGCTCTGGGACCAACTCTACCGCGCCCTTTGAAAGGAGGACTTGAACCTCCTGTTCTAGCAACAGGAGGTGTTCTTCTGAACAATAAGATGGGCGGGGCGGGATGAGGGGCGGGAACTCCCAAAAGGGAAGGGAGTAGCCTTTTCCCACAATGCCGAGAACCCAAGTGTCCGTTGTGATAGACTTCCACTTGTGGAGAAAATGCTGTAATCTTCCCCCTACAGGAGAGGAGTGAGTGGGAAACGGTGGAAGCCTAAGGCTGCTTCCCCTGCTGCACCCCTCCAGAGGACGAGGAAGAGGCAGAGTGCTGTTGAGAGGCTCCTCTGGTACGGACCCCACCCCTCCCCCTCCCTCTAAATGACCTATAGGGGAGGGAAGAGGCGGGTTGCTGGAACCTCCCCCGAAAGGAAGAGGAATAAGAGCCACGCCCAAATCCCTGAAACCTCCTGAAAAATCTAGAAGAGGCAGAGGAAGAAGGAGCTTGCAGTCCTAACGATTTGGCTGTGGCTCTGCTCTCCTTAAATCGTTCCAAGGCCGAATCTGCCTTGGCTCCAAACAGTCTGTCCCCATCAAACGGGAGGTCCAGCAGGGTCGACTGCACATCCGCAGAGAACCCTGAGTTTCGGAGCCAGGCCTGTCTTCTTGCCACCACAGCCGTGCCCATCGCCCTGGCCACCGAGTCGGTCGTGTCCAGCCCAGACTGGATAATCTGGGTCGCGGCAGCCTGGGCGTCCGAGACCACATCCAAGAGACCCTGGGGGAGCTCCGTAAATGAAGACGAAATATCATCCATCAGAGCATGGATGTACCTCCCCAGAATGCACGTTGCGTTGGTGGCCTTCAACGCCAAACTGCATGACGAAAATATTTTCTTGGACTGCGCATCCAGTTTCTTGGAGTCTCTGTCTCCAGGCACCGTCGGGAAGGAACCAGGCACTGACTTTGAGGAACAGGAGGCTTGCACCACCAAGCTCTCCGGCGTAGGGTGTCTAGAAAGAAAGCCAGGGTCAGATGGTGCAGCTCGATACCTCCTGGCCACAGCCCTATGAACGGCAGAGGAAGACACCGGCTTCTTCCACACCTCCAACACCGGATCCAGCAAAGCCTCATTAAATGGCAAGAGAGGCTCAGCTGCAGCAGAGGCCGGATGCAATACCTCTGTCAGCAAATTCTGCTTCGCCTCTGCCACCGGCAAAGGCAGGTCCAAAAAGCTCGCTGCCTTCCTCACCACAGCATGAAAGGAAGCAGCCTCCTCCGTATATTCCCCTGGAGATGAAAGGTCCCACTCAGGGGAAGTGTCCAGCCCACTGGCTGTATCCAGACCATACAGTCCTTCTCCAGAGTCCTCAATCTCTCCCTCCTCTAGGACTCGCTGGTACTCCTGCTCTTCTAAAAGACGGAGAGCACGCCTCCTCGAATGAAGTCTCTCCTCGATACGCGGAGTCGACATGGCCTCCGCCGACGTCGAAGAACGGCGCCGATCGCCAGAAGCATCTGACGCCGCGTCCGGCGCCACAGGCAGCTTCGGCGCCGAGGCAGGAGCCGGAGGACGAGGACTTGGAGCCGATGGACCAACCGGAGTCACAGGGCAAAATCCTGACTTCGACGGAAGGGCAACCTCCGGGGCCGAAACATCCGAAGCCACCGGAGCGGCCACCGACGCCGGCACCGGCGCCGAGCCCACATTCCCAAAAGGGAGAAAGGGCATAAAGGGTGCCGGCCGAAGAGGCGCAGGATCACCCAACGAAAAGGCCAAGGGCCCCGAAGGACCAGCCGGAGCAGCTCCTGGAGCCATCTGCTGAAAGATGGTATACATCGCATTAAGAAACGCGGTACTATCGGCTCCAGGAGTGGGAAAAGCCGGATACTGGGGTGCCTGGATCGAGGGCGACCCCGACGCCGGCCTCGACGTCTGCGACGCCGGAGAAAACACAAGAGGCTGCACCACCTCAATCACCGACGCCTGACCAGGCGAAGTCGGTGACGCCGGAGAGGGCAACGGCGTCGAAGGATGCGGCGTGACCGTGGGGCTGACCTCCCAAGTCTTCCGACGCCGAGCCGAAGGTGACCTCGAACGAGACTCCTTGCTGGAATGACGTCGTGAGTCTCTACGGCGCCGGGAGTCTCGATGACGTCGGTGAGACCTTGGCGAAGAAGACTTCTTATGATGTTTCTCCTTCTTCTTTGACTTTGCCATGAATAACTTGGCCTCACGCTCTTTGAGGGCCTTCGGATTCATGTGTTGACATGAATCGCAAGTCGAGACGTCGTGGTCGGAGCTCAAACACCATAGACAGTCGGAGTGAGGATCTGTAACTGACATCTTGCCCCCACACTCTCGACAGGGCTTGAAACCCGACTTCCTCTGAGACATTATTACCGCAGAGAAGACTACGCAGCAGACAATACACTGTAACCACGAAGGTAACAGTAGCTCCCTCGAAGATAACCGTTTCGAATGCACGGAAAAAAGGGAACTGTCATCGGCACGTCGGCGAGGACCTCTTATTGCCTGTATGACGTCAGACGGCGTCGCGTGGGCAACAGTGACGTCCTCGTCGACGTGCAGAGACTAGTAAGAAGATTTCCGTCGAATGCTGGCGCCATGGGAGTATTCATTAGGTGAGGAATCCACAGGTAGTTGTATCCATCAGAAATGCTGGCTATGACTCATCCCCATGTGCTGTCAAGAACTGTTCCAGCATTTGGGGAAAAAATGATGAGACAATCCCCCATGCCAAGCCACCTCAGAGCTTTTCTATTTAAACCGCACCCATGGTGGCTCTCATTGCTCGGCTTCAAAATCCTTACTTGTGGGGTTCCAGCTATTGATTGGTCTGCAGTCTTCTGACTCCGCTCCTGTTTCCTGGTTCCCGCAGCCTTCCTTCAGACCAAGTCCTCCTGTGATGAAATTCCTGCAGAAGAAAAAGAGAAAAGAAGCATGTTACAGTAAGGATGTCACCACGCCCGCGCCTCTGGGATTTTAAGGTAAGTGCGAATTACATTACTGAGAAAACCAAGTAAAAGGCTGGCTGGACTCTACATGAGCTGTCTTGTTTCCTAAAAAAGACTCAGCAGAGATACAAACTTCATAAGATTTGTTTGTTTTGTGGGGGCATTACTAAAGAGATTAACAACGCCGAACTCTGGGAACTAATTTAGCAAAGCTGCATGGTGAAAACTGATAACAACAGTGGACATTGTTTCTTGCTGAATGACTTAGTTACCTAAAACTGATAGCAATCCTGAATATTATTTTGTTTTGAGAAAAACTGTGACAGTTTTAATCCCAAGAGACATCTATGCTGAATGTTTCTAAGTACTGATACTTAACCTGTTTAGGAATTTTGACTCCATTTAGTATTCTGCATATCGTGGCATAGGAACGCTGGAATATTGTGCAAGAACATTGTATAAGAAGTTATGTGTGACTTGAACACTGTTGCTTCATCTATTGAAAGATTCAGAACAAGATATTCATTGGTGTGTATTTTGTCAATGATTGATTATCTAAACATATGATAGATAGTAGGGGGAATTAATGCTCAAAGTTTATACTATCTCTGTCTTTTGCCCAGGGTCCTTCACTCTCAGGGCAGAAATCATCCCATTAGCAAGCACTGCAGAATCAAAGCGTCTCAGGACCTGTTGTCTCATACCCTCTCTTCCCATCTCCATATTCCCTACCCTTCTGCCCCCTCAGGACTCTTCACTCACTGCTTGTAACCTCAGCAGCGAAGGTTTAGTCCACAGGGGTGTGGGTCCTGCTATTCGTTCCCTTGGATTTCAGGTGAGTGGCCTAGGCCTGACATCCTCCACTCTGTCCACTTACTACCATGGGCAACTTCTGGCCTCTGCAGCCACCTCCGGTCTCTTAACATCACATGTCCCACAGCCCAACCGTGTTTCTTCGCTGCCTGGGATGAGAGGTGGAGGGTGTCTCTTGTTGTTGAGGTAGGCCAAGAGCACAGCCCTCGCTGGCCACGCTTGGTCAGGCCCCCACCATGGAATCCCAGCAGCCGGGCCTCCCGGTCCCCAGTGTGACGAGAGGCCCTTGTTCTGAGACTCAGAGGCCCCCAGAGAGTCTCCACTTCAAACTGACCAGGGTGTTTCTTTGCCCCCTCCCAGGACAGGTCATCAGACACGGACTCTTCTTGAGCTCCCAACCTCCTCCACAGCTTGAGCCGCTCCTGTGGTGAGCAGAGGGGATGCAGAAGCCACTAGCACTGCCTCCATCCCCCTGCCTCTCCCCCCCCAACGGCAGCATAGATCATAGTAGGGGGACTGCTGTGGCTCCTAAGCCAAGTGTGTAGCCCAGGAAATGCACCGGCCCTGTAGCTTACCATGTTGGCAATGTCGTTCATCCGTGCCAGGTGGTCACCATATTGTTCAAGGGGGCGGCCGGCAGCATGGTCATCTCACAGACGGGTATAGGGCCAAAGGTGGTTGTTTTTCATGCAGCCAAGCTGCTTCCAATGGTGTGAGACCTCATCAGTCAGTGCTGTGCCTTTGGGCTTTAATGGGAATTGGCGGCAGGATGCCTCTGGATGGTGAAGGAGGTCCAGGACCTTCATGTGTCTTATTCATTAGAGTGTGAATTTTCCCTCTAATTCATTGTGTTGTAGTTTATCCTTTTTATTTTTTAGAGTCATAATATTCATAACGCCCCTTGCTGTGGCTTTAAGTGAGTCTTATGGTAGCTCTGGTGAGATTCCGCGTATTAAATATCATCAAGGAGGAAAAAGATGGCTTCTGTTTTCTGATTCTTACTTTTCTCACTGTCCATAAGGAAGGCATCCATTTCCCACTATTTCAGCTTGTCCTCCTTGTGACTACCCTGTATTTTGAATAATATATAGGCATGGTTTTAAATTTCATTTGCATCAATCTTTGGACAGGTATAATTGCAGACTGAGAACTGTCTACTAAGAGACAGCTTATTTTGAAAAATGGTTTCTGGGGTGTGAATAAAATGTGTAGTCTCTTCTGGATGGGTAATGTGACAGCCATGTGTCTGAGTTTTTGTGACTTACACAGGTGCATCATTTGTGCATGTGATCTGTTGGCCCTAAATATGGAGTTAGAAATCCTGTCAATGGCCCGAGCCACAGGAAGACTAAAATCACCACCAACTGTTAGGCCAGTATATTTTGAGAGGGTTGCCAGGATTTTATTAGGGTCGGACTAAAACTCCGAAATATCATTGTATGGTACATAAACAGTGACCATGAATAGCACTGCATAATCTTTTTACCTCCTGTGATTAGCCACCGTCCCTTCGTGTCCTTCAGATTGCAAAGAACCATTATCTCAGATTTTTATAGATACTAATGTTGCATCAAAATGTTTCTTTAGCCGGGAAGGTGCGCACAAGGAGCTTTCCAAAGAAGGTCTTCCCTATGCAACTGTTTTTGTTTCTTGTAATAGTGTTTCTATGTAACAAATTAGTGCATTGCCTTTGTATGTATGCAATTTAGTGAATCTTATTATGACTAGTATAGCTATCTTGGGAACCATCTGTGCTCAAGAGTCCATTTCAGTTTGTGAAATGTTCTGTATGAAGGTCAGCAGATCATAGGTTTTCCAGTGAACATAACTTTAAGTTATGAGATACAGCAAAAGCAAATTAGATGAGTAGTTCTTTCATCCTTTTCCTTAGTGCATGGAAGCCTTTCCTGCATAGGACCATTTTTTGGTCAAGTCTAATCAAAATGTTGTTGATCAAATTTTGGTGCCATCCCCATTGAGATTCCTTATGTTTTCATTTGTGTGAGGATTTTTTCAGCATGGTTGCTTTGTAGGGATTTAAGAACCATTGGCCGGGGATGTTTAATGTTTTTAGTGGTCATTTTCCCAAAGGGTATTCTATTTGTCCTTTCCATTTCAACGACTATTTCATAAGAAAGACCTAGTACCCTCAGTATCCATCCTTCTAGAATATCCGCACATGATGTTGTACCATTCCCTGACCCGCAGTTAGGCAGAATGTTCTAAAGTTTCCTATCCTCTTGATTCAGTGAGAACCTTTTCCAGAGCCATCATTCAATCAATCAATCAATCATAGTATTTATAAAGCGCGCTATGTACCCGTTAGGGTTTCGAGGCGCTGAGGTGGGGGGGGGGTGGAGAGGCTGTTTAGCGGTCGAAGAGCCAGGTCTTGAGGAGCCTTCTGAATGTGAGGAGGTCCTGGGTCTGGCGTAGCGGAGTGGGGAGAGAGTTCCAGGTTTTGGCGGCGAGGAAAGAGAAGGATCTGCCGCCGGAGGTCTTGCGCTGGATTCGGGGTACGATGGCTAGGACGAGGTTGGCGGATCGGAGTTGGCGTGTTGGGGTGTAGAAGTTGAGTCTGGTGTTGAGGTAGGAGGGTCCGGTGTTGTGAAGCGCCTTGTGAGCGTGGGTAAGGAGTTTAAAAGTGATCCTCTTGTCTACTGGGAGCCAGTGGAGTTCCCTCAGGTGTGGGGAGATGTGGCATCGGCGGGGTATGTCGAGGATCAGTCGGGCGGAGGCATTTTGGATCCGTTGGAGTCGTTTGATGTCTTTGGTAGGGATGCCTGTGTAGAGTGCGTTGCCGTAGTCAAGTCTGCTGCTGACGAGGGCCTGGGTCACCGTCTTTCTGGTTTCTGTTGGAATCCACTTGAAGATTCTGCGGAGCATACGAAGGGTGTTGAAGCAGGAGGAGGAGACGGCGCTGACCTGTTTGGACATGGTGAGGGCGGAGTCCAGGATGAAGCCGAGGTTTCTTGCGTGGTTGGCAGGGGTGGGCGGGGGACCAAGGGTGGAGGGCCACCAAGAGTCGTTCCAAGCCGAGGGAGTGCGCCCGAGGATGAGGACTTCCGTCTTGTCGGAGTTGAGCTTCAGGCGGCTGATGTTCATCCAGTTGGCGATGGATTTAAGTCCCTCGTGGAGGTTGGTTTTGGTTCATTAAGGAGCCCCTGTATG
This sequence comes from Pleurodeles waltl, assembly GCF_031143425.1. NCBI lineage: Eukaryota > Metazoa > Chordata > Amphibia > Caudata > Salamandridae > Pleurodeles > Pleurodeles waltl. The sequence goes on along the minus strand of NC_090446.1, from coordinate 1,376,462,528 downwards.
ATTTTGCGGAAAACCATTTTTATTTTCCAAGCAGCCTATTCTCATTTCTGCTTCCGAGATTGTGTTTGTAAGTTCCCTGAAGTCCTTTCTGATGCCCTGGATTTACTTTGCATGATGTCTGTGCTTATCTTTGCGCTCTGGGCAGGCTTGCATAATGAAGACAGACTTTGAAGAATTAGGCTCATGTGTGCTTTCGTATCAGATTTTGATTTAATTGGAGAGTCTGGAATTGGGGGATCTGGTGTCAGTACATTTCTGTCCATTTTTAACATCTTTTGCTTCTTTGATTTCTCTGTCTTTAAGGACTGCCATCTTCAGACAACAGGGTTTATGTTATTATTAATTGTTAAGCACAGACTGGTTGATATGAGCCATATCCCCAAGAGCATCAGTTTTCATCTGCTGAATGTTATCGACTTTGCTATTCTTTTTTACGCTATAGTTGAGCCACAAGTTGGGCTTTACTATGGTGTGGTGCGGGATCACCTTTTTCCTTGTATAGGCCAGTATTGTCTAACTTGAGTCTCATATGGTGGTCCACATGAACCTCCTATCTTATCAGCTGTTATAGCGTTGGTGAATGGCAAGAGTTTGATCAATAGTTAGTCGTCCTGTGTTTCTGCTAGTTGTCCTGCCAGTGGTAGGTCTTTCTGTGCTTGTTTCATCTAAATTGTCCCATACAGCACATTAGAGAATGGCAGTTTACGTTTTCCCTTCCTTTTATAGGTGGCTGTTTTATAAGTTGTACACTAGCCCTCTGTAAGCTGTATACCTGTTTGGGGCGGCCTGAGTAAGGTCTCACTACAGCTTGCGGCGGAAGTCAGTCTCCCCTTATCTTTATTACAAAGGAGAACCACTGTTCTCATCCAGGCTTTAAGTGAAGAGTTGCACGCTCATTTTCTCTCTTAGGGCGAGTCACTGCTCCATTCCGTGAGGCAAAGAGCTGCTCTGTTGGAAGAGTGTTCACCCCAGTTCCATTCCACTTCTTATTGTCATTGGTCTCTGCTTGCCATCTTGTTCGGCAGCATAGCAGATTACTTCCTTTTTACGGTATCTCATTGTATAGTTGTGTCAAAAATGCTTCCCTGGCTCCCCCAGCCGTAGTTTTGCAGAGTCCTGTGCTGCTAGAAGAATGTGGAAATGATAATGCACTGATTTTGCAGGTTTGAAGTTCTGGGGAATATTTTGTTCAGGCACAAGGCCCCTGGTAACCCAAGGATGTGGAAGCTGCATAACTGGTTTCTCCTTCGTCAGTGATTTTGCAAGTACTATTATTTGTATCAACATCTTCTCATCATTAAGAAGCAGCGATTGTTGTTAATAGTGGTGTTGATAGACAATCATTAACAACCTTTACAAGTTTCAGGTAAGCAGAGCTTCTGACATTGGTGGCCATCTTGCATGGGTGTTAGCCACACCCCAATCCACAACTTTTTCAAGTTGTGAAAAAAACAGAAAAACTGTGAAAAACCCTAAATAAATCTATAAGCAATAGAAACTGGAAACATGAAACCATAATCATGCATTTAGGAAAAGTATTTAAACTATCAGCACAACATGGAGAGGGGATGGGTGGGAGGGGAAGAATCAACCTTGGGGAAGGGGTGGGAGTTACAAGAAGCAACACAGAGAAAGGGCAGTGGGAGGGAAAGATCAAGAAGGAGGAGTGGGTTGGAGGGGAAGGAAGCAATATGGAGAAGGGGTGAGTGGGAAGGGAAGAAGAAATATTCCCTCAATCACAGTACAAGCAGTGGATGGTCACTAGAGCCCATGCGCCACAGAAAGAAAAGGAAGTGATGTCTGGCTGAATCTAGCCTAATGGGAGGCAGCAAAGAAGAATAACAGTGAAGCAAATGTATCAAATCAAATCATTAACATTTATAAAGCGCGCTACTCACCCGTGCGGGTCTCAAGGCGCTAGGGGAAAAAAAAAAGGGGGGGGTTACTGCCGCTCGAATAGCCAGGTCTTCAGTAGTCTCCGGAAAGTGGAGTGGTCCTGGGTGGTCCTGAGGCTGGTGGGGAGGGAGTTCCAGGTCTTGGCCGCTAGGAAGGAAAAAGATCTCCCACCCGCCGTGGAGCAGCGGATGCGAGGGACGGCAGCGAGTGCGAGACCAGAGGAACGGAGGAGGCGGGTGGGGACGTAGAAGCTGAGGCGTCGGTTGAGGTATTCCGGTCCCTTGTTGTGGAGGGCTTTGTGTGCGTGGGTGAGAAGTCGAAAGGTGATCCTTTTGCTGACTGGGAGCCAATGCAGGTGTCTCAGGTGAGCGGAGATGTGGCTGTTGCGGGGTACGTCGAGGATGAGGCGTGCCGATGCGTTTTGAATGCGTTGCAGGCGATTTTGGAGTTTGGCTGTGGTCCCGGCGTAGAGGGTGTTGCCGTAGTCCAGGCGGCTCGTGACGAGGGCGTGGGTCACGGTTTTTCTAGTGTCGGCGGGGATCCAGCGGAAGATCTTGCGGAGCATGCGGAGGGTGAGGAAGCAGGCGGAGGACACGGCGTTGACTTGCTTGGTCATGGTGAGAAGAGGGTCCAAGATGAAGCCGAGGTTACGGGCGTGGTCTGTGGGGGTCGGTGCGGTGCCGAGGGCCGTGGGCCACCATGAGTCGTCCCAGGCGGACGGGGAGTTGCCGAGGATGAGGACTTCCGTTTTTTCAGAGTTCAGCTTTAGGCGGCTGAGCCTCATCCAATCTGCGAGGTCCTTCATACCCTCTTGTAGGTTGGTCTTGGCGCTGGCAGGGTCCTTGGTGAGGGAGAGTATAAGTTGGGTGTCGTCGGCATAGGAGGTGATGATTATGTCGTGCTTGCAAACGATGGTGGTGAGGGGGCTCATGTAGACATTGAAGAGTGTCGGGCTGAGCGATGAGCCTTGTGGGACGCCGCAGATGATCTCGGTGGGTTCTGAGTGAAACGGAGGGAGGTAATCTCTTTGGGAACGGTTTGAGAGGAAGGAGGCGATCCAGTCCAGGGCCTGGCCTTGGATCCAGGTGGAGCGGAGGCGGGTGATTAGGGTGCGGTGACAGACGGTGTCGAAGGCAGCCGAGAGGTCGAGGAGAATGAGGGCGACTGTTTCACCGTTGTCCATCAGGGTTCTGATGTCGTCAGTGACTGAGATGAGGGCGGTTTCCGTGCTGTGGTTGGTTCGGAATCCGGTTTGTGAAGGGTCGAGCAGGTTGTTGTTTTCCAGGAAGGTGGTCAGCTGTTTGTTGACGGTCTTCTCTATAACCTTGGCTGGGAAAGGCAGAAGAGAGAGATGGGGCAGAAGCTTTTCAGGTCGCTCGGGTCAGCCGTAGGTTTCTTTAGTAGGGCGTTGACTTAGGCGTGTTTCCAGCATTCGGGGAAGGTAGCAGAAGAAAAAGAAGAGTTGATGACGGTCTGGAGGTGCGGGGCGATGATGTCATCGGCTTTGTTAAAGATGAAGTGAGGACAGGGGTCCGAAGGGGCGCCGGAGTGAATAGAGTTCATGATGGATTTGGTTTCTTCAGTGTTGATGTGGGTCCAGTTGTTGAGGGTAATGGCCGGGGATGCGGGTTCTGTGGTGTTATGTTGGGTCTGTTGTCCGAAGCTGTCGTGGAGGTGCTCTTCAGGGATCTTGTTCCACTGTCGACGCGGGATGGGTTGAGTGCGGAGGTGGCGGGTCTCGTGTCGGAATGTGAAATGTACACAGCTGTGGTCGGTCCAGTGTAGAGCGGAGGTGTGGCTGAAGACGACGTGTTTGCTGGCGGAGAAGATAGGGTCAAGCGTGTGTCCGGCGATGTGGGTGGCGGTGTTCACCAGTTGTTTGAGGCCGAGGTTGGCGAGGTTGTCGAGCAGGGTGGTGGTGTTGGGGTCGTTGTTTAGTTCCAGATGAAAGTTGAGGTCGCCTAAGAGGATGTAGTCTGGTGAGGCGAGGGCGTGCGGGGAGATGAAGTCGGTGATGGCGTCGCTGAAAGGGGCGCGCGGTCCGGGAGGACGGTAGACGAGGGATCCTCTGAGGGTGGTCCTCGGGTCGGTGCGAATCTGAAAATGCAGGTGTTCAGCGGCGAGAGGGGTGTCTTCGGTGGAGGTGGTGACGCTGATGGAGTCTTTGAAGACGATGGCGATACCTCCTCCTACTTGGTTGGTGCGGTCTTTTCTGGAGATCTTGTAGCCTTCGGGGATGGCAGTGGCGATGTCTGGAGCAGAGGAGGCGTTCATCCAGGTCTCCGTGAGGAAGGCGACGTCCGAGGCTGTGGAGTCCAGGAGGTCCCAGAGTTCAACGGCGTGCTTGTGGACGGAACGAGCATTGACCAGGATGCACTTGAGGTGGTTGATGGCGCGTGGGCTTGTGGTCGTGGCAGTTGCGTGGTGGAAGATGCGTTTGCAGGAGTTGCATGGGTGCGTTTGGGGTGAGCTTGGAAGCATGTGTTGGAGCGTCCTGGGTTGAGGGCGTGGAGGGTGGTGGAGTCGTAGCGGGTGAGCGGGGCTTGGGAGAGCTGGGGACCAGGGGTCGTGGCGCTGGGCGTGGGCCAGTCGCGGACGGGCGTAGACGGGCTTGCCTCTGGTGCGCATCTGTTGCGCCAGCGGCGCAGCCGCACAGCGGGCGCCATATGAGGTAGGAGGGGGGTGGGAGGGGTCAGCTGGTGGCGAATGGGAGCTGGGGGGCTGGGGCGTGCAGGAGGTCGTGGTGGGAAAGCACGAGGGAGGGGGGGACAGGTAGAGTGAGAAGAGCTGGGGGAGGGGGGTTTACAGGTGGAGGGGGGTGAGTGTTAGGAGGTTTAGGAGATTAGGGAGAAAGATAGGAGTAGGGTTGTGAAGATAGGGGGGGGTTGTAGAGGTGGGTGAGGGTGAGAGGTAGAGTGAGAGGATAGGTAGATAGGTAATAGAGGAGGTGGCGGGAAGGGGGGGAGAGATAGAGAAATAGATAGAGAAAATAGATAGATAGAGAAATCGATAGATAGAGAAATAGATAGATAGAGAGATAGGTAGATAGGAGGAGGTGGAGAGTGAGGGAGTTAGATAGTGGGATAGAGAGATAGGTAGAAAGGAGGAGTGAGGGAGGTAGATAGCGAACGGGTTAGATAGGGGTGATAGAGAGGGGGAGGCGAGTGAGGGAGGGGGATGAGGCAGGAGCAGGAGGGCAGGCGCGGGGAGAAGAAGACGGAGGAGGCAGAAGAGCCGAAGGCAGAAGATAGAAGACAGAAGAGCAGAAGACCGGAGGAACAGAAGACCGGAAGAACAGAAGACCGGAAGAGCAGAAGAACAGAAGACCGGAAGAACAGAAGAACACAGAAGAACACAGAAGAACACAGAGGAAGTTACAGAAAACGAAGAACAGAAGGCAGTAGACCACAGAAGAAGATGAGGAAGAAGAGAGGCGACAGGAGAGGCTGAGAAGCACACAGAAGAAGAGAGAAGACGGGGAAAAGAAGAGTACAGAAGAAGATTACAGGCGAGGAGGAAGAACAGAGAAGAAGAAAAGAAGAAAAGAAGCAGGAGAGAGGGTGAGTAGCGTGGGGCAGAGCGAGGGGCTGGGAGGTGGGGGGTACTTTCTGTGAGGTGGGTCTCAGGAACTCAGGAACCTGGAGGAGCTGCAGCGGCAGGGGGAGCGACCTACCCTTGGGTCAAGGGTCGCTACCACTGTCGCGCAGCGGCCGCCATATGAGGTAGGAGGGGGGGATGGGTCAGCTGGGGGCAAATGGGAGCTGGGGGGCGGGGGCGTGCAGGAGGTCGCGGCGGGAAAGCGCGAGGGAGGGGGGGACAGGTAGAGTGAGAAGAGCTGGGGAGGGAGGTTTACGGGTGGAGGGGGGTGAGTGTTAGGAGGTTTAGGAGATTAGGGAGAAAGATAGGAGCAGGGTTGTGAAGATAGGGGATGGGGGTTGTAGAGGTGGGTGAGGGTGAGAGGTAGAGTGAGAGGATAGGTAGATAGGTAATAGAGGGGGTGGCGGGAAGTGGGGGAGAGATAGAGAAATAGTTAGAGAAAATAGATAGAGAAATCGATAGATAGAGAAATAGATAGATAGAGAGATAGGTAGATAGGAGGAGGTGGAGAGTGAGGGAGTTAGATGGTGGGATAGAGAGATAGAGAGATAGGTAGAAAGGAGAAGTGAGGGAGGTAGATAGCGAACGGGTTAGATAGGGGTGATAGAGAGGGGGAGGCGAGTGAGGGAGGGGGATGAGGCAGGAGCAGGAGGGCAGGCGCGGGGATAAGAAGACGGAGGAGGCAGAAGAGCCGAAGGCAGAAGATAGAAGACAGAAGAGCAGAAGACCGGAGGAACAGAAGACCGGAAGAACAGAAGACCGGAAGAGCAGAAGAACAGAAGACCGGAAGAACAGAAGAACACAGAAGAACACAGAAGAACACAGAGGAAGATACAGAAAACGAAGAACAGAAGGCAGAAGACCACAGAAGAAGATGAGGAAGAAGAGAGGCGACAGGAGAGGCTGAGAAGCACACAGAAGAAGAGAGAAGATGGGGAAAAGAAGAGTACAGAAGAAGATTACAGACGAGGAGCGAGGAGGAAGAACAGAGAAGAAGAAAAGAAGAAAAGAAGCAGGAGAGAGGGTGAGTAGCGCGGGGCAGAGCGAGGGGCTGGGAGGTGGGGGGTACTTACTGTGAGGTGGGTCTCAGGAACTCAGGAACCTGGAGGAGCTGGAGGAGCTGCAGCGGCAGGGGGAGCGACCTACCCTTGGGTCAAGGGTCACTACCACTGTCGCGCAGCGGCCGCCATATGAGGTGGGGGGGGAGGGGTCAGCTGGGGGCGAATGGGAGCTGGGGGGCGGGAGCATGCAGGAGGTTGCGGCGGGAAAGCGCGAGGGAGGGGGGGACAGGTAGAGTGAGAAGAGCTGGGGGAGGGGGGTTTACGGGTGGAGGGGGGTGAGTGTTAGGAGGTTTAGGAGATTAGGGAGAAATGGTAGGAGTAGGGTTGTGAAGATAGGGGAGGGGGGTTGTAGAGGTGGGTGAGGGTGAGAGGTAGAGTGAGAGGATAGGTAGATAGGTAATAGAGGGGGTGGCGGGAAGGGGGGGAGAGATAGAGAAATAGATAGAGAAAATAGACAGATAGAGAAATCGATAGATAGAGAAATAGATAGATAGATAGATAGATAGATAGATAGATAGATAGATAGATAGATAGATAGATAGATAGATAGAGAGATAGGTAGATAGGAGGAGGTGGAGAGTGAGGGAGTTAGATAGTGGGATAGAGAGATAGGTAGAAAGGAGGAGTGAGGGAGGTAGATAGCGAACGGGTTAGATAGGGGTGATAGAGAGGGGGAGGCGAGTGAGGGAGGGGGATGAGGCAGGAGCAGGAGGGCAGGCGCGGGGAGAAGAAGACGGAGGAGGCAGAAGAGCCGAAGGCAGAAGATAGAAGACAGAAGAGCAGAAGACCGGAGGAACAGAAGACCGGAAGAACAGAAGAACAGAAGACCGGAAGAGCAGAAGACCGGAAGAACAGAAGAACACAGAAGAACACAGAAGAACACAGAAGAACACAGAGGAAGATACAGAAAACGAAAAACAGAAGGCAGAAGACCACAGAAGAAGATGAGGAAGAAGAGAGGCGACAGGAGAGGCTGAGAAGCACACAGAAGAAGAGAGAAGACGGGAAAAGAAGAGTACAGAAGAAGATTACAGACGAGGAGCGAGGAGGAAGAACAGAGAAGAAGAAAAGAAGCAGGAGCAGGAGAGAGGGTGAGTAGCGCGGGGCAGAGCGAGGGGCTGGGAGGTGGGGGGTACTTACTGTGAGGTGGGTCTCAGGAACTCAGGAACCTGGAGGAGCTGCAGCGGCAGGGGGAGCGACCTACCCTTGGGTATGGTAAGCAATGGGCGGGGTCCAAGACCTTTATTGAAAACAGTACCCTTCTCAGTGACAGCGTATGTGCTGTTGACAGGCGAAGCCTAAAAATCTGCCTGTCTTCATCTTCCCTTGCACCCACCTGAAGATGCAGTGGGGGCAATGAAGCTCCACCTACACCTCAGGAAGTCTTGCAAATGAAGGCTAACTGACAAAGGCTAATTGCTGTAGCCTGCAGCCCCAGCAGATGGGCAGTCTCATTTTCAACGTATGCCATCTCAGGATCAGGCTGGAGACAAGCATGACAGTGATGTCATATTCCTTCCCTCGACCATCCAGCAGGGAGTGAGTTTATTAAAATGGAGTTTAGTGCCTGCTAAAGCAAGGCTATTCCTTTGCCAAATAACATCAAGAACAAAACGATCATCTTACGCCTTTTAAAACACAATAACAGAGGTAATACTACCTACATGTAAATATAATATTAAGAGATATCCCTTGCAAATGCACCTGAAATCTAAATGCCTTGGTGGCAACACCTTTCTGGCATGGAGGCAGGAAAAAAACAAGAAGTGCGAAGTAGTGAAGAGGATGTTATGCTAAATTACAGGAGGAGGGCTTTAAAAATATGGTTGATTACGAATTCCTGGAGGATTGCTATTTAAGAAAAGAGCGTAGTCATACTTGCTTATCTTGGGAAGCAGAAATACTCAAGTAGCAAGGACTGTGATGTGGAAGGCAAAAGAGGGGATAATACTATGTAACATATACGAGCATAATTCAGTCTCAGGATCACTGAAAGAATATTGGAAACAAAAATATTGTATGGATAGAGTATTGTGTCAAAAATATTGAGAACCAAAATATCAAGAAAGTGCAAATAGGTAAGTATAGATTTACTATTCTTAACTCCACATCTGTGTATCTTGAAGATATACTTATTGTCAAGCTCCTCATATGTGGAGATACACATAGTAAAACTTTGCTTACCCATAGAAACATACCTTCATTATATTTTTGAACCTCGATATTCTTGACATGATATTTAGTCCACAATATTTTTTCTTCGATATCTTGTATAAACACCTAGGTCCCCATTACAGACATAAGTCAGTCGTAAGTCTGAAAGTATTCTTTTTAACCCGAACATTCATACACAATAGAAAACCAAGTACCGGGCTACAGTTTTCCTTAGCACGTAAAATAAGCTGCTCCTTCCAGTAACAGACTATTGGACAGCCATTTTGAATTACTTGAGTAGTTAATTTGTTCATACAATGAACAAATAATATTATGAAGTTCATTGTATATTATTTTAAATTCTTTTTATTTGTATTTATACTTAATTTACATTTCATTTTTATTGTTTATGCCCATATGAAAGCTTCAATGCTGATACTGGTGCGAATCTATGTTGCTTCATAAGAGTAACATAGTTCTTCTCACAACCTAGTTCAGATCACTTCCAGTAAAAAATGAACAAAAATAGTACACTAAATCTGTAAAATATTGTAGTTACCAGTTAATACAATAATTAAACAGCCACGTAAACTTTGCTAGTACAAGCTTAAGTTGCTATGTCAAAATCTTTTTCATTCTTACAGGAAATGAACTGAAATAGGTTATGTGATAACTGTGAAATGATGTTGGAGTAAAACTGAACCAAATAGGAGAATGGCTTTTAAATCCTGAAAGTGCTGTGTGATTGTAGATTTTTTAGGAGTACAAGTCACCAAGCTCTTTATTAGTATTTACAGTTAAATCTGAGTATCACAAGTTACTGCACTGGCGTCTTAAATGTCCTTGAGTGAGCAAAGACTGTAATCATGGGGCCAATACCGATGGTAAGCAAGCATAAAGCCTAGTACTTATTTAAGGTTCATTTGCACTGTTCATTAACTTTATAGTACTTGCAGTGTATGTTTGGTGGCAACAGAGGCCGCACACATGGGACAGTGGTGTCAGGAAGCAGTCACACAGTTCGATACAGCTACACCTCGGAGGGTGAAGTAGAAGCCATTGGATAAAACAGACACCACCAAAAGACAGGCAGCAGCAGGGGCAGGTATGTAAGCAACCTGACAAAGTCACCCATCTACAGGGGATCAGAACATGAGGAAACAAGCAGTAGATAAGACGTGTGACACGATCACCAGTCACAAACTGGTCACTCCGTCACAAATGTATCGGATATCCTGTCTGCTTTATTATGTAGTGAATCCTATCTTGTTTTTAGGGGAAGCAGGAGTTAGCATAGCCTTCTGGCTTGCATACCTGTGCCCCCGTCACCCAGAGACTTTTACCCTGCTTAGCTTGCTGTGTTTTAGCGCAATTATTTAATTATATCTTTCCAAGATGGCTGCAATGTTTTTAATTAGGACATTTTTAGTTTTCCGCTATCAGTGCCACTATCAGCGCCAGAGACAGATAAAATGTAGGTATTCACATTAGGTACTTTCCTGCATTTTGCTTTCGAGGAATTGTTTATGTAATTGCCACCCCAAGCATGTCTTGTTATCTATTGTTTGGGAACAGACCTACATCAGGGGTTTGAGCAGATCTGTATAAATGCATCTTATATAGACAGATAGTTGGAGGGATTCCGACCAGATGCCGTCGATGCTATCAATGCTGCATGTTGCCTTGACGCTGACCCAGTCTTCGTGTCCACATGGAGTCTGAGCCACAGATTCAGGGTGGTGACACCTAAGCCACGCATAATCAAAATCACAGAGTAAGGGTGAACGTGGATGCAACTATATTGATTGACAAATTATTCTGGAAATGACATTTTGGCAGGATGATATTTAAAACTTGAAATTGTCGTACAACACCGTGCCAGAGGCAAGATATGAACACATGGGCCATGCATGATGACCAGTCATTAAAGAAGTGCATCAAAAGCCAGTGAGGACACACAATCACCAGTCGCAGGGTGCCAGATGAATGGAATATGCCCCAAAAGTTATGGGCACAGCAGAGTATTCATTCCAAAGTTGCAGAACAAAGCACATCCACTTCATGAATCAGGGTTGAGGGAGAACACAGGTCGGGATTAGCAGCAATTCACAATACACTTGGTGTCTCTGACTTCCTCCCGCAAAGTGCTTCCAATGGAATGAGCATGTGGCTGGAGCACGTGGCTAAAGATAGCAATTTCTGTGCGCTGCAGACAGTCTTCCATCTGGTTACTCCTTGCATATCACGGCACAGTCCTGATCCTTAGAAATAAGACATCCAAGGACTCTGTCTCTGATTCAAGGATTCTGTCTCTTTCCAAGAATTCCGTCCCTGGTCCTCTTCTTGTGTGTGCAGAGTTCTGGAAGGAGCAGGGGAGCACTTTATGTCCTTTGGGTGGGTGAGGGGCAGCATTTATCCAGTCATGGAGGCTGTTGGTCCAGTTTAACTGTCCAGTCAAATTCAAAGCTGGTCACAATTTTTTGGGTGAGGAATTAATCACTACAAAAGCTCACTTTAGATTTGGTTGGCCACAGTTCCATGGTAACCATTAGTAGACAAAACCATCAGCTCCCCTTTGTGGATTTCAAGTGGAGTGTTTCCATTACCAGCACAAAACATAAGCAGACAGTCAAAGAACGTCTGTAAGAGGTGTGTTGCTAGCCACTCTTCCCAGGCTCCATTTGCAAGCATACAAGCTTTCAGTTGTTATGGATAAGGATTGGTCTTGTAGCAGAATTACACTGTTGGATTGAATTATGAGGTTAAGAGAAGGAAGCTGTCCCATTTGCTCTGTGCCAGACATTCTGGAATGAAGTCTGAGTTTTACAGGGAAGAACTACATCTTTGCTCCTACGTAAAGTTCTTGGGTAGTTGTACAAAGTTGCCAGGTCTTGGTCCTCCCTTTACACATTGGCAGAGCTCTCGGGTAGCTGCAGTGAAAAATGAAGTCTGGCAGGGGTTACAGATATAGATTTATCTTTTACCTCAAAGGGGATTGTACTGTATTGTATTGGAACATTTATTTAGTGCTCAGTCCCCTTATTTGGTCATGGAGAAGCGCTTGTCCACATGGTAGCACTCTATACCGTGTAGGATGTGTGGGTGTAAGGATGCTGTCTTTGTTTTGATCTTATGTGGGAAGTGTCTCCATGTTGTGCATGAGGACGTGGGGACCACCAAAGTGTGGTTACTGTGTTATGGGATGCAGCACTTAGCAGTATGTTGGATGAGGAAGTAAAAGAGATAGGCGCACAGTTTACAGTTTTTAGTAAGCTGGCTGCTTTGATCTGCTCTACAGGTCCCATTTTAGTATTTCGTATGTTCATATTCCCCTTAGGTGGTTATTGCACCGAGTTGTTTATTCTGAGATATATTTGTTTAAAGTTTATGAGCAAGCATAGGTTAGAAGGAGAAGGAGGGATCTGCTTGAATGGACTTTATTAACATCATCCCAAATCTGATTCTCATTTTGAGATGCCAATAAATGGCCCTAGTACAGGGGTCTCTAACCTTTTCTGTAATAAGAGCTACTTGTGTTCCATGGAAATCCTCCCAAGCTACTAATATTATTAGATACTTATTTTTTTTAAAACTGTTTTTATTGATTATTATAAACTGTAAACAAAGTGCAGTGCCGACATGACCAATAAGAAAAGGAAATGTAGACTGGTACAACATAATGGCGAAATCAAGCATGTCCCAAACATGGGCCAGTCATATTCCATATACAAGGAAGAAACCCCGCCCCTCCCAACCACCACCCTTACTACTAGGAATCCACATGAGACCAAACACAATATGCGATCTATGGGAAGTCAGGGTAATAAGGCAGCAACCATAGTTGATTGTCTCTAAAACACTGGATACATTATACACCATCCCCACCCTCATCCTCCGTACTCTCAGCAGAGACCACCTCCACCACACCAGAAACACACTCCAGCAGAGAGCCCCACACCTCCAAATCAGTGACCACCTTGTCATCCCTGCGCGTGCAGCACCTGTGTTGCTCCTCAGCCACACACGATTCCAGCAGGTCTCGTATCCATTCGGAAAGCAGTGGATTCCGGACCCTCATCCATCCAATCGCTACCGTACGCCTGGCCATCACCAGCACCAGTTGCGCTGGCTTATATGGAATAGTCCGACCTCGCGGTTTCTGGAACACTCCCAACAGACAAGCCTTTGGTGCCACCTCTATCCCCAGGCCGGTCACATCCACAACCCTTTCCACCACATCATGCCAAAACCTGCTCACCAGCCTACAAGCCCAGGCCAGGTGCAAGAAAGAGGCACCAATAAAGCCACACTGAGGACACCCCACATTGCCTCCCGGGTCAATCCTATTTAAATGACTGGGCGTGAGATACGCCCTATGTACAAAGTAAAAGTGAAGCAACTTAAATCTATTGTTACACGAAACCTTAAGCACCATAGAAAACGCTAAGTCCCAATCAGGACCAGACAGAGGAGCCACCAAATCCCTCTCCCAAGCCCTGCGATTCACTCCCACCTCCACCACCTGGTCTTCACGGAGCGCTTTATAAAAGCGGGTAATCAGGTGCAACTCATTGCCCCAATTAAGCAGGCCATGTAATACCGAGGAGGCCACAGGTGCCACCGGGAACCCACTCCAAATTTCACGCGCCAAACTTTCGATCTTAGCATATTGAAGGAATTGACCGGGTCCCAGACCGAACAAATCCCTGGCCTCAGCAAAAGAGATTAACACACCGGTAGTATAAAGATCACCCACTACTTCACAACCTCCCGTTCTCCAGGCTTCCACAGACATCAACTGCTCCATTTCCCGGAAGAGCTGAAGATCCCATATTCTCAATACCCGGTCAAAAGGGGCCTGTTTAAGCACATGTTTGACGGCCTGTACCCAGATCCCGGAAGTAACCCTCGCCAATCGTGGAACGATAGTGGCAGACCTTCCACATGCCATCAAAAGATATGCCAGTGCCTGTCTATCCAACACACCAGCAAACAGTCTAGTCTCCCAGTTATCAGTATCTGTCAGCCACTTAGCAGCAAACTGCATATGGGCCGCATAATAGTAATGTCTAATATTGGGTATCGCCAGCCCTCCGCATTCAAGTGCACCTTGTAAAACCGACAATGCCACACTACTACGTCGCCCAGACCAATGAAAGTAAAAGGCTGTCAAACCTACGAAAGAACTGAGGGGACAATGGATACATATAATTTTGAACCAAGTAAAGGCATCGCTGCAAAAAGACCATCTTTGCTATCGCTGCTCTACCCATGACAGATAGAGGCAATTTATTCCAAAAAGAGACCCAGCGCCCCAGACCAACGACCACCTGTTTGACATTATGTGTATTATGCGCAGCCACTGTATACGTGACCCAAATACCCAAATAACGGAAACTCTCAGTTTCCCAGCAGAGGCCGGCCTCAAGTATGTCGGCCCGAGGGACTCCACAGAGGGAACCCAGGGGGAACAGGAGCAATTTTTTCTGATTGACCTTCAGGCCAGATACAACCCCAAACATCTCCATCCTTTGTAACAACAATGGAACTGAGACACTAGGGTCCTGGTGCTACACTAGGGCATCATCGGCATACAAAGAAACCACGTGAGTGGACTCCCCCACCCCAACCCCCCAAAAGGGACATACTCTCCTGAAGCCATATTGCAAGTGGTTCCACGGCTAGAGCAAAGAGGAGAGGTGACAACGTACAACCCTGCCTCATACCCCTACCAATCTCCCAGGCATCAGACAGATCCCCCTCCACTCGTACCCGTGCAGTAGGAGCAGTGTACAGTAGCCTCACCCAGGCACAGAAACCAGGACCAAACCCCATACCCTGCTATACTTCCAGCAGATACCCCCACTCAACTGTATCGAAGGCCTTCTCAAGATCCAGAGACACCAATGGCATCTCAATGTTCTCACTCTCCGTCTCGTAAAGCACATGTGCCAGATGACGCAAATTGTAAGATGTGCTGCGACCAGGGATAAACCCACACTGGTTCTCGTGCAACAGTCCCAAAATCAACCCTCGGAATGGGGAGGCTAGGACTTTGCAAAGGATCTTTACATCACTATTTAACATCGTGTGCGGACGATACGACGATGGATCACTAGGGTCCCCTCCCGGCTTAAACAACAAACAGATTATGCCCTGTCACATTGATTCTGGCAACTTGCTGCACTCACGAGATTCCTCAAACACTTCCAGAAGCTTCTCCCTCAGAGTCAACGAAAACGTCTGATACAATTCAATAGGAAACCCGTCGCCACCAGGAGACTTAGATTTAGACATCGCTGCAATTGCGTCACTCAGCTTCTCAACAGTAATCACCACGTCCAGAGTCTCTCTACTCTCTGCATCCAATCTAGGAAGGCAAATTTGCTGCAAGAAACCCCCAACACCCTCTCCCGGCGGAGCCGGTCCAGCCCTGGAAACCGCCCTCAGGTGTTCTGCCAGAACCCCCAAGATGTCTGCCCGATTCGTAACTGTCACACCTTTCGCAGATCGAATATGCAGTATGGGGGGGGGACTCCACCTCCCTCTTCAGAATCCATGCCAAAAGCTTGCCAGCCTTATCCCCTTCACAGTGTAGTCGCTGACTGTAGTCTTTGAGGGTAACCCTGCTCAAGGAAACCCAGCAATCATTGACCGCCTTACATACTTTAAGCTCTTCCTATTCCGCTTCTCTAGTATTTGGGAGCTTCCGCTGCAGGGCACCCAATCTCGCCTCCAGTCCAGACAGCTCACTCTCTGTGCGCCTGCGCACTCCACACATCATCCCAATGCACACACCCTGCACCACCGCCCTCATGGCCTCCCATTCCAGACCCCTGGATGCAACCGTGTTCCAGTTCAACTCCATATAACCAGTAATGGCTGCACCCACGGCCTCTCTGCACCCCACTTCTGCAAGAAACTCTGCTGGTAGTCACCATTTATGTGCAGTACGAGCACCCGCCACCCCATTGCAATTGCATTAATACAGGAGCATGATCAGATAGAAACCGACCCAGATGTGTGACCTCCAAAACCTGGAATCCATGAAGGCCAGCCAGGAGAAACCTATCCAACCGGGCATGAATATGATGTGTTCTAGAATGACAGGTAAACTCCCTACCATCCGGATGCAACTGCCTCCAACCATACCACAGCCCCAACTGTTGCATCACATCCGTAAGTGAATTCACCATCCAAGGCTTAGTACCACACTTCGAGGGGTCACGATCCAACTCGCCATTCAGCACGCAGTTATAATCTCCAGCCCAAATAATAGGCCTGTCCACACCTTCCCCCAGAATCTCCAGAATTTTGGTATAGAAGAAGGGGTTGCCAACATTGGGTGCATAAGTATTAAGAATGATGACAGGTAAACCATCCAGCATGCCCTCAATAAGAACATACCTTCCCTAAACATCAGCTCCACTATACATGTGGGTAAAGGGAGCCCCAGGAGCCACCAACACTGTCACACCCCTCGCGTAGGAGGAAAAGGAGGAAGAAACCATTTGACCCCGCCATTTCTTAGATAACGTCTGCGCCTCCTTCTCCATCATATGCGTCTCTTGGAGGCAGGCAATCTGCACCTTCTGCCTCTTTAAAAATGAGTGAACCCTATATCTCTTGGTATAACTCTTCAAGCCCCTGACTTTCCAAGTCATTATGTTAAGTCAGCGACCCATATTGGTATTGAATTCCCAACTCACCCACTATAGAGCCCCCCTAATCTGAGAGAAGTATCCAATGCCCATCACGCCATAGCACTTGCACTGTAATCCCAGCAATGAACATCGGTGAACTGTGTCAACTAAACCGCACAAACAACCCACCCCGGACATACTGCACAACAACTGAAACGAACCATGATACTGCAGGTCCAATCTATAAATGCTGTCAGGACTACAGCCTAATCCCCAACCCCCCATTCAAGGCCTACTACAATTGTGGAGTGATATCCCCTCACCCTGGCAACTAAAGCACTTTGCCCACCTGTAGGAAGTTGGCTCTGTATGTACTATTTCAAAGTAAAAAATAGCATACACAGAGTCCAAGGGTTCCCCTTAGAGGTACGATAGTGGCAAAAAGAGATAATTCTAATGCTCTATTTTGTGGTAGTGTGGTCGAGCAGTAGGCTTATCAGAGGATAGTGTTAAGCATTTGTTGTACACACACAGGCAATAAATGAGGAACCCACACTCAATGACAATTCCAGGCCAATAGGTTTTTGTATAGAAAAATATATTTTCTTAGTTTATTTTAAGAACCACAGGTTCAAGATTCACAAACAATACTTTAAATGAAAGGTATTTCACTTAGGAACTTTAGGAACTTTGAATTAGCAAAATAGCATATACAGTTTTCACACAAATGGCATATAGCTATTTTAAAACTAGACAGTGCAATTTTCAACAGTTCCTGGGGAAGGTAAGTGTTTGTTAGTTTTGCAGGTAAGTAAACCACCTACGGGGTTCAAAGTTGGGTCCAAGGCAGCCCACTGTTGGGGGTTCAGGGCAACCCCAAAGTTACCACACCAGCAGCTCAGGGCCGGTCAGGTGCAGAGGTCAAAGTGGTGCCCAAAACGCATAGGCTTCAATGGAGAAGGGGGTGCCTCGGTTCCGGTCTGCCAGCAGGTAAGTACCCGCGTCTTCGGAGGGCAGACCAGGGGGGTTTTGTAGGGCACCGGGGGGGGACACAAGTCAGCACAAAAAGTACACCCTCAGCGGCACAGGGGCACCCGGGTGCAGTGTGCAAACGGGCATCGGGTTCGCAATGTAATCCAATGGGAGACCAAGGGGTCTCTTCAGCGAGGCAGGCAGGCAAGGGGGGGCTCCTCAGGGTAGCCACCACCTGGGCAAGGGAGAGGGCCACCTGGGGGTCGCTCCTGCACTGGAGGTCGGATCTTTCAGGTCCTGGGGGCTGCAGGTCCAGTGTCCTTACCAGGCGTTGGGTCTTTGAAGCAGGCAGTCGCGGTCAGGGAGAGCCTCTGGATTCCCTCTGCAGGCGTCGCTGTGGGGGCTCAGGGGTGTCAACTCTGGCTACTCACTGGCTCGCAGTCGTCGGGGAGTCCTCCCTGTAGTGTTTGTTCTACACAAGTCGAGCCGGGGGCGTCGGGTGCAGAGCGCAAAGTCTCACGCTTCCGCTGGGAAACGTGTGTTGTTTCAAAGTTGCTTCTTTGTTGCAAAGTTGCAGTCTTTGTGGAGCAGAGCCGCTGTCCTCTGGAGTTCTTGGTCCTTCTAGATGCAGGGTAGTCCTCTGAGGCTTCAGAGGTCGCTGGACCCTGTGGAACGCGTCGCTGGAGCAGTGTCTTTAGAAG
Source organism: Pleurodeles waltl (assembly GCF_031143425.1). Classification (NCBI taxonomy): domain Eukaryota; kingdom Metazoa; phylum Chordata; class Amphibia; order Caudata; family Salamandridae; genus Pleurodeles; species Pleurodeles waltl. The sequence goes on along the minus strand of NC_090446.1, from coordinate 1,376,444,504 downwards.
TGGGGAGACAGGCCGGTAGAGCTGGGGCCAAAGCAGTTGGTGTCTCCGTCTTCTCTGGAGGTTTTTCAGCTCAGCAGTCCTTCTTCATCTTTGGTTGCAGGAATCTATCTTGCTGTGTTCTGGGAGCCCCTAAATACTCGATTTAGGGGTGTGTTTAGGTCTGGGGGTTTAGTAGCCAATGGCTACTAGCCCTGAGGGTGGCTACACCCTCTTTGTGCCTCCTCCCTGAGGGGAGGGGGATTCCTATCCCTATTGGGGGAATCCTCCATCTGCAAGATGGAGGATTTCTAAAAGTCAGAGTCACCTCAGCTCAGGACACCTTAGGGGCTGTCCTGACTGGCCAGTGACTCCTCCTTGTTTTTCTCATTATCTCCTCCGGCCTTGCCGCCAAAAGTGGGGCCGTGGCCGGAGGGGGCGGGCAACTCCACTAGCTGGAGTGCCCTGGGGTGCTGTAACAAAGGGGGTGAGCCTTTGAGACTCACCGCCAGGTGTTACAGTTCCTGCAGGGGGTGGTGAGAAGCACCTCCACCCAGTACAGGCTTTGTTACTAGCCACAGAGTGACAAAGGCACTCTCCCCATGTGGCCAGCAACATGTCTGGTGTGTGGCAAAGAAAAGGAGAGTCCAGCCTGTCGACTTCCTTGGAATGCCTATTTTTATAGATTAAATTGATAGATTTATTAAGCAAGATGTGGGAAAATCAAACCGGGGGGCCTGGACCCTAAGCCTCCCAATGATTACAGTCAGATTAATGAAGAGGTGACTTCCCACAAAGGATTTTATCAGGTCATGGGCACAATGCTTCAAAAAGTTGTTTTATTTCGTTGTAGAGAGGAAATCAGTTACAAAGGTTTTTAGTCCAATTAAATAAAGACGAACTTGAAATTAAGGTATATTTCATTGATCAGCAGAATCAATAGTCCAAACAGATAGTCCCAAGGTTGGATGAGAGGTCAGTTAAAGGTATACGATGGTGTAACAGCCAACACGTGTTTCGCCCCTTTGGCGGGTAAGCGGGGGCTTTCTCAAGGATGTAGAAAATATATATAGGCAGTGTAAGTCATAAGTCAGAAATATGCTGTCAGGTATAATGGCATGCTGCTGGTGCAAATTGTGCGATGCATTTTGTGCTCCCTCTGGGGGAACCGGTGAATATTAAAAGAGACCCATACCATATTCCCAAGTGTGATCCAAAAGCTTAGGTGATAAGGTCAAATGCTTATATTCTACTTCTCATTAGTTTTTTAAAAGAACGAAAGTATATTACTTGTGCTGAACTAAATGGTAGATAGGACAAGAAGTAAGACCAAGAGGATGTATGCTGGCACTCACATGCTATTAATGTAGGTTGGAAAAATTATACATGAGGGAAAAATTACTAGGAACATCCTGTGATGAATGTTAGTAGAAAGGAATTTAAAGAATGAAAAACATACCCAATTCAGAACATTATGCAAAAACTTCAGACATTGAATTGTCACAATTGTAGGTAGAAATCTAAACATAAAATTATGTACAATATATTTTTAAAACAACCAGAAAAGGGACTATGTATACCAAATAACACAGATAAGAGCGGCCAAAAGTCCAAGAGATAAAGTTTGCCACCTTTCACCATAATACTAAACAATATACCAACAGTATTAGATTATATATATACATCAAGAAGGAGAGGAAGATGTCGTGGTATTACAAGAAAAAGTCTATATACAGGGCGACAAGCACGTAATGAACTCCAATCAACCTTTAAATTGTAAGTGGGGCTCCTTGTCTAACCAGCGTTTCGAGTAACAATAGCTCGGTTGCTGAGACCCAGCCTCCCTGAAAGGGGAAATCAAAGAGTACAAATAAGCAGAATGATTTTTACCTGGTTGGATGTTAGAAGGATAGAAAATATGCCGTTAAATCACCGGCGCGTCCCGCGGTAAATCGCTGCGGCTCCGTCGGGCAGCAACGTAATTTATATAGCTGCGCGTCCCTTCTCTGCCTCACGAATAGCGAATCAGAGAAAGGACACTCCATACATTGTAAAGAGGAAAAGTGGCGGCCATATTGGAGCGGGTGAACGCTATCTTCTAATGGTGAAACCACAGGGCAGAAATACGGGCTACAAACCTAAGTAGATCAATGGTAACCAAGTACCACACAAATACAGCAATAAAGGAAGAAGAATATTTGGGAATTAAAAATAATTTAAGTAAGGACAATTACAAAATAGTAACCTGGGAGAAAAATAGAACATGAGTCAAAGAAAAACAAGAGGATGATCTACACAGAGAATTGTTAAAAAGAAAAAGAAAAAATATTAGGAAAGAATCTATATTGACAGCAACAAATACAATACTCGATGTGAAGACAGAGAATTAAAAAGGTGATTATTAACCTAACAGAATGGAGATAAACAAGAAGTAATCAATAGATAATCAAAGGGGAACTTTTGCCCTATAGGCTATGACTTGAGTCATTTAGAATTGAGCAAAAAAATAGTGTATTGATAGGAAAAATAGTTGAGAAAATAAACAAAGAAAGAGAGATGAAAAGGGAAAAAAGGGACATATTGAAATAGTATAGTATGAGCCAACAATTTTAGAAAAGAAGAGAAAAACAGTAGTAGCTCAAATAGAGTATTTAGAGCTGTCATCCATCAAAAACGGCTGTAACAGTACAACTTTTACAGTAACCAGTAGTGCCATTCATGGTCCTGATTCAAACCATTGTTCACCGTATCATATTGAATGATCATCCTGCTTTCTTGTTGACGTAGACGTAAATGTAGGCTACCACCTCGTGGAGACGGAGTGATGCGGTGTATTCCAATGAATTTGAAGGAACGTGCATTATGGTGAAAGGCAGGCTGCTAAAACTAGTCAGCCCACACTGGTAGTTGGTTAAGGTTTCAGGGGGGGACCTCTAAGGTGCCCTCTGGGGTGTATGTTACAATAAAATGTACACTGGCATCAGTGTGCATTTATTGTGCTGAGAAGTTTGATACCAAACTTTACAGTTTTCAGTGTAGCCATTATGGTGCTGTGGAGTTAGTGCATGACAGACTCCCAGACCATATACTCTTATGGCTACCCTGCACTTACAATGTCTAAGGTTTTGCTTAGACACTGTAGGGGCATAGCGCTCATGCACTTATGCCCTTACCTATGGTATAGTGCAACCTGCCTTAGGGCTGTAAGGCCTGCTAGAGGGGTGACTTATCTATACCTATTTGCAGTGTGAGGTTGGCATGGCACCCTGAGGGGAGTGCCATGTCGACTTAGTCTTTTTATCCCCACTAGCACACACATGCTGGCAAGCATTGTCTGTGCTGAGTGAGGGGTCCCCAGGGTGGCATAAGACATGCTGCAGCCCTTAGAGACCTTCCCTGGCATCAGGGCCCTTGGTACCAGAGGTACCAGTTACAAGGGACTTACCTGGGTGCCAGGGTGTGCCAACTCTGGAAACAAAAGTACAGGTTAGGGAAAGAACACTGGTGCTGGGGCCTGGTTAGCAGGCCTCAGCACACTTTCAAATCATAACTTGGCATCAGCAAAGGCAAAAAGTCAGGGGGTAACCATGCCAAGGAGGCATTTCCTAACACCAGCCAAAAACCTTCAGTGCAAAAATACATTAAAAGAACAGTGCCCCCCCCACCCACCCAGCATTAATGTCCAGCGGGACCATACTATAAGAGAGCCACTTCTGAGCCCAGCATAGCATCATACAGTATCATTCTCTAGAAGCAGCCGCTCTCAGAAGATTCCAGTTCACCAGGAAGATTGCCTAACAGACAGAGAATCAGCTCTGCATGGAAGTCGCCAAAGAGTCGAAGTCCGGCCTTCACCAGTGCCAGCCACCTATTCATCAGGAACCACAGCCATTGTTCCATCTTGTTGTATCTCGACTCGAGGGCCAGGGACATCCACCACTCCTTGATCCTTAAAATCCGTCGTCCGTTCTCCCTCATGATTCCACCAATCAGATCCGTCAGCCCCAGAGGTTCGATTCACCACTCCACGAGCCCCAGTCGGCCTGCCCAGTGCCGCCTTATCCCACATTTCCAGCCATCTCCAAACCTCCTCTGATTGCTCAAAGAAATAGGACCTGCATCCAGAGAGTACCTTAAAACGTACTGGATATAAAAGCATATATCTGATATTCATTGCGCGGAGCTTCGCCTTCACCTCCAAAAAACTCTTTCGCGAGTTCTGAACCTTGTTGGTGTAATCAGTATAGATGGAAATCTTCCCATTTCAAACACCACATTGTCCGAGTCACGAGCTGCCCTTAGAACACATTCACTGTCCCTATAATTCAGGAGGCGAGCAATGATGGCCCTTGGAGGCGCACCAGGCCGAGGCGGCGCCACAAGCTCTCTATGTGCCTCTCAACCAAAAACTCTCTGAGAGACCCACAGGCTGCAGCACATCCCTGATCCAGTTTTCCACAATGGCCTCAACCATAGTCCCCTTTGACCATTCGGGAAGCCCAGTAGTCTAATATTATTTCGCCGGGAGCGACCATCAGCATCCTCCAGCCACGCCTCCAATCTGCCAACCGTAGAGCCAACCTGTACCATTTGCTTTCGTAGAGTTCCCACCTCCGCCTGTAGCTCCACAATCAAGCCCTCCGTCACCTTAACCTTGTCGAAACCTTTCTGAGGTCCGCTCTGAGCAGGTTCACCTCAACCGCCACTGTTTCCATCTTACCCTCTAGCGCCACTCTCGATCCCTGAATGGCTACGAGAATTTCTGCTCGCGACGGTTCCTCCACAGGACCCACTCTGTCCGTCATCCGACCCTGCCACCCGGGTGACACGCTGCAGCGTGGGCACAGCAGTTGTATATTGTTCCATGGTATTGCCCTGCGACCCATCAGTCTTCCAATGTCATCCCATCACAGGGCAGTCACCTCACAGCCTGCGCCTTCTTGGCTAAAGCCCAATATGAGAAAGGGTCTCCTGCAACTCACAACATCCAAGGCCAGTGCTCACCTCCTGGGCACCCGGCACCCAAACACCCCAGCACCAACAGGGGTAGTCAGGCGCCGATAAGCGAAGGTCCAAAGAGAGTGCTGCCGCAGTCCGCTCACCCTCCAGGCCAGCAGAACCAAACAGAAGATCCAAAATACTTGAAAGCCCCCACTAAGTCAGGGATGAGAGCTCCGCATCCAAGTAGCCCTTTACTCCAGCCCCATATGTCCAAATGATTACCAGGGCACCAAGTAGAAGCCCCCAGTCAGGGTCTGCGCTGGATTACAGCCTCAGTCTCCAGCACCTCAGCCCAATCGCCCTCCAGGTATGCCCAGAGAATCAGGCACGCTTCCTTCTCCACATGGGAGACATCTACGCCAGTCCTCAAGGTTCGGCACCAGCTCATCAGGCAGACCCAATCCGGGCCGGATAGTCTTTCCTCTTTCAGCCCCTCAAGTGAGCCAACAGCTGACAGGAAATCCCCATCCGATCACTTCAGCCGTGCAGAAGTTCCAGGGGGAGGGCACACCCCTCACCAGCTCCGATCGCATGGATAGGCTTCAGCCACGACACCACGCTCCCAGCTAGCGCTTTGCTGCGCAAGCCCGCGATCACCGCAGCAGCCCATCCCCTCCAAGCTCCTGCGGCGGGGACAACTGGCCGCAGCCAGCAGGTAAGAGGAACCCCCGTCCAACCTCCGCGCCGGCAGGAGTTCTAGGGGAGGGGCAACCGCGGCCTCGCAGTCAGCCCGCGGCGTCCTGCGTGAGGCTGAAATCACCGCCGCAGCCCATCTCTGCTGATTTTCGGCGGGCTGAGACAACCAGCCGCCACAGGAATCCCACAGATGCCACCGGGAGGGCCAAAACATCCAAGGGCATCCCAGGATCAAGGAAGGATGTCGCCGGGGATCGGGAGCTCACTAGGAGCACGTTCCGCTGGCCATGTTGCCTGGCCACGCCCCCATATTATTAGATACTTACTAGTAACCACATCAGACAAGATTACATTATTTGGTACCATATGTCAGATTACTAGCTGTGATCACCTCCGTGCATCAGGCACAGTTATCAGAAGTAATGTAAAACAAATGCTTTGTCAATGTGGGATGAGCCTACATGGGTAATACATAATAGACATAAATACAGTACCCCTAGAACCAAGTCAATAATGTTAGTAATAGTTTCCTCAGGACTATTTAATTTTTATTACTTAAATGTCATCCTTCAATATATTTTGGAAATTCATCTGTTTTTCTTGAAACATCAGCTGATGAATTTTTAAAATACAGATATTTTCGTTTAAAATACATACTTTTTAATTTTGGTATACATATAGTAATTCAACCCAGCAAGGTGGCTGGAGAGCTACCAGTAGCTCATGAGCTACTAGTTGGAGAAGCCTGCCCTAGCATATAGCTAGCTGGGACCTGCAGAGGTGGACTAAGTTAGAGTCCTACATTGGCTAGCAGTATGTGGCAGACCTCTTCAATTATTCCACATCTGTTCAGATGGTAATGAGTGGTTTATTGCTGTGGTCTAATATGCTACTGGATGGCAGCTAAGATCCTTAGCAGTTTTTTCATATGTAAGTGTAAGAGAGTCAAGCAGTAAAGGGAATTATTAGGCAGCCTGTATGAACTACTGTAGACTGACTGTTGAGTGTTATATTCGTTTTAATGTGGGTTATATATTGTATTTTGATTGCATGATGTATCACTTACTACCTCTGATGAGGCACTTTTGTGCTTTACACTGGACAGCATGTTGATTGAAGCCAGAGGATTAGAGAGGAGAGCTGCTCTTTTTTGCTTAGGGGTTCCTAATTTGGCGTCTGTAGGGGCGGGAGCAATTTGGAAAGGTGCCTTACATTCCAAGCCTGCAGGGGATAGGTTTCAGCACAGGGAGTGCTCCTCTCCAGATATGTTAGGTGTGCTGCTATAATGATAATCCATAACAATCCCGCTGGAACATGTCCTGGTCCATCCCTACCACACCAGTTTGTCTTTCTTGGGAAACTGCACAGTACCAGTAGTGAATAAACGAGTGTGGAAATGGACAGTAGATAACAATTGGAAAACGTGGTGATAACAATGTAGGAGGAAGAAGTGCATAGTCCATCTTTTTAAAATTCTGCCCCAGTTGGCCTGGGAGAGACATCAGGGAGAGGGTCTCTGGCTGCAGGTGTTTGTGAGTCCCCAGTCAGCTCCTGTCCCAAGTCAGTGTTACTACATTCCTAAAACATTTACCCTCCTAGGTGCATTTATTTTGTAACTGACAAGTTTGTTTACCCTTCACTCTAAGCTAATTTGGATGTCTGATTTTTTGTTGCTGAGTTCTGCAAAGTGGGACTGATGGTTATGAACCTTTGATCATTAGTTAAACATTTTGGCGAGCAAGGCAGCATTTCCAACCCTCTGGAGTGTTCCCTTGAACACCCCCATAATAATGGGGATGTCGCACTTTGACCCTCTAAGTTGTTTTTTACAGCCAGGTTTAGGAACTGGGTGAAACTGTTTAATTCTTGTAATGGCTGTAAGAAGCTAAATATCAGCCCTTTTCATTCAAATTCCTTTTTGTTCATGCTCCAACTGAGTAAGTTCACAAACCTTAACGTGGCCTACAAGATACAAAGCATCTCAGACATGCTAGTAATCAAATTTGGATTTTCTTTCAGAATTTCACTTCACAAATTTAACAGTCCTGATATACACTTTTTGTTTATACTTTTTTAATTTGCCCAAACAGTACTGAATAGATATACACCAAAATGGCCTAAGTTGGATGAAGCTCTAACGTCTTGCCAGATAAAGCATTTTTTCCTGTAGAAAAGATAAAACATTCACAAGGGACCTTCAATAGCAAATGCAACTTTTGGGACTCCCCTATAATTAGCCCTGTCCACAAACAATCTGCATGGAAGTCGAGATGCTGAGATGTTTCATTCCAGCGCTGTAATATACATTACAGAGAGGGGGAATGCACAATAAGCAGCAAAGGTGTCTGTTTACAGAGAAATTCATAGCCTGGTACAACCTCCACTAGGTGAAAAGAGGTCAAGTACTAGGAATGGCTTATTACAATGAACCTTGATGAATTCACACCTTAATCATGAGCAGCACCAAGTCTATCAGATTCCTTGTTGGCAGCAGAAGCCGATTCATGACCTGCATTGCTAAGAAGACTTGCTTTCCCACCTATACAACAGTACTGCCTAGACCTAAATCGGTCATTTGACACAATTGAAGAATAGCCTCCATTCGGCCACCAAACACATCAAGTGACTGCCAGGTACTCTAACTTCCTACCCACAATGTAGCAACTCCAGTGGCTCCCTTACCTGCCCACATCTTCAAGGATGTTACCTACAACACACACTCTTACCTAGCAGACAAGATCAAGATCTCCGGTGGTTAACACAGAGCATGCAACTTTAACTTTGTTGGGCTCGAAAATAAACAGTGCAAGGAAAAAACACAGGCCTCCTCTTACTAAAGCACCAAGAATCTGGAACTCCTCATTTTTCCATTTTAAGAATAGCTGAAGATACACCTCTTCAAGGGGTATCTTGCTCACCAGTAGTAACCTTCACAGCACTGGCGCACTGATGTACTTGCTCCATTGCAGTGTATCTCAACTTTTTAAGTACAGCTCCCATGGCGTTCAAGCACTGTAAGCACTTTGACATACATAAGAACGGAAGATGTTCCTGAGAAGAAGATAAAGCATAATGATCTGCAAAGGTCAGTTTGTTATACCATGAAACGTTAGTTATGGATTTAGTGTAGGGGTTTCTTACAGCTTTGTAAGATTTGAGCATTTTTTGCTGATTAAACTTTGATGGTTTTAATACATAGCTGCAAGAATGTTGCAACATAATTCAAGTACATATTTGTTTGACCCTGTGAAGCTAATGTATGTTAACTGATTAGTAACTTGGGTGGTATTACTTTGGATTGGGCCACACTATTTGTGACCACTTCTGGTATGTTAGTGGATACCTCTGAAAATGTTTAACATTTATAAGTGCATTTGCCATGGTCCCAATTTCTTTGTACAATAGTAGATGTATTAGTGAACTTTAAACACTCTAGGCACATTGAACAAAACATTTACAGTATATGCGATTTCATCAGACACTGTGGAAACATAACAATTAATTGATAACAATATCATATCGTTTTTAACCTTCGCAATACTGTAAAGGAAATGTAATTCCTCTGTGAAACATTTGGAGGAATAATAATCTCCTCTAAATCGGGTTCCAAACTGGAATGGCCTTGGCAGATGTAACTGTAACTTCCAAAAATCATAAATCTGCATGCTTCCTGGTAGGTAGACTGAGCACTAGGCTTCTACTCAGAATATTGGAGAGAACTATGAAAAATATAACTAATACAGTTGTTGCTATATGATCTTCTTTAATTCAACCCAATTTCCCTAGAGCTGTTTCCCATACGATTGTGGAAGAGAGTGGCCACAAGGCACCTTTAACATTTCATACAGGTGTTTGTGACTACCTCCAAGCAGGCTTCCACCTTGGCTAGAGAACAACATCTCTGTTGAAAGTGCTAGACAACTCCACTAGGATGGTTTATGGGCAGTTGCATAGGGACACTCTTGTTGCAGGACTTCTCAGTTGCATTTGACACGGTCAACATAGCTGTCCTTCTGGGTTCCATGCAGTGATCCACTATTCAATTACATTTCTTAAGGCCAAAATGCAGATTTCTGGTAGATCAGGCACAGATGGTCACTCTTCCTGTACTCAGTCTTTGCTGTTCTGTATGCTGTCACGTCTAAGTTATGACAGTCTTCAGACTTTTATTTTTTTCTAATATGTTTTTAAGACCTTTTTTTGGCCTTGATCTTCTTGTGTGCAACACTGTGTTAAATGTATATTGGTGACACTCAGATTTTCCTACAGGTAAATGGGGATCTATGGGTTTCAGCCTCTCCGCTTAGCTACACTACAGTAACATATCTGAATTTATTCCTCTCAAGAAAGCATGTTGGTGTCATAGGTCTGTATTTTGTCTGTGCTGTGCCTGGGATTGTATACTGCCAGTGTCACAAATGTGCATTTCATTTACTGTTTTCATACCCTCAGTGGATCTTATGAAATTCTTTGCAAAGCCTAGACTAGCTGGCACACTACGTGCTACTCCTGCTCCCAACTCACTTATTGTGCTCCCATCTTCCTATCCAGCCACCTAGAACCCAGTGATTGGGTTGTCATTAACGGAGCAATGGAGCACTTGTGTTTTGGGAAATATATTTCTATTCACAAGGCTCCTCCTACATTATTTTCCCTACTCACTGATTTCTTCTCCTGCCCAGGACTTTGAGGGGCCTGTTGTAAGCACTTTACATGCAAGCAGTATATAACATAGCAAAGCCTATTGTATTCCTTTGAGTCATCAAGGCTTCCCACACAAGCTGCCTCCACAATGGGTCCGGTAGGATCAAATTATGAAAGTTTACGAAAATGCTTGTTTCCTGTGAAAAAGCATATCAGGTATGAGATTCACGATATGTGACATCACTGTTAATAGAGCCAATCGTCCTACCTTTTACAAACATAGGTGTATTGTCCTACTAGAGTACTATGCTCCTTATTTGCCAATCTGTCCAGATCATCAGTCGTGCCTTCTCAGTTCACTTTACGATGAAAGACAATCTACTCATCTTTCATCACAAATTGAAAATGTGACTGTTTTTGTTGTGTAGTGCAACAGTGGGTACAACTAACTAACCTCAGAGACTCTGAGTGACAACTGTGACATATATTCAGTAAAACTACTGCAACAGGATCTATTTTGATTACCCAAGGTCACACTTACTAAAAAGCTATATGGATTGAAAACATGATGCTTACTTGCTGTTTGCTTGAGCCCTAAAATTACGGTTACTTACTGGTCTACCAGCTGTCTTCATGTGGTTTGTTGTACAGCTTTCAAGATTAGCATGCATTGAAAAATTTGTGAAGCAAGTCTTAATGTGATGGCTCTATTCTGAATAGCAGTGCGTAGTAGTCAGTGCGTGAGTTGTGGGTAGAATGTGGGGTTTGGAATGTTTATTTGTAACACGGAAGGGTTATGAATTTGCTAGGGAGCAAGTTAATTAATAAAATTTTGAAGTATTAAGGCACTAATTACTAAGGTAAAATGTATGCTTAAAACGTGTATCATGTAAAATGTCAAAAGTGGTGGACACCATAAGCATTACGCATAATTAGAAAATATCAAAGTTTAACGTAGAAATGTTTTGTAATTTATTAATATGAACACTAATGTGATAGAAAATAATTATTGTTATTAGGTTTAACTGTGAATTAAAATGTTTTACTAAACATGAGCCTACATGAACATGCCTAAAGTTAATCCTTACGTTTAAAGGCCTGTGCAATGTCCGTCTCAGCAGTTTCTAGAACCTTATTGTTAATTTTAATTTTGTTTGCTGACCTTTCAGAAACGTCTCAAATTGTATTAGGCAGATAGTTACTTAACATCCTGTGTGACTTGCATATTGTTGAAAAGTTATGTTCTTTTGCTTGTAGCGTTTACTCTTCCTGGGATGAGATACCACCCAATGGTATTCTAGCTAGTTGCTTTCTGGGGTTTCAATATAGCAATGTTTAAATGATGTAAGTTCAGTTGACGTTGTGGAGTTGTTTCTGTGTGAGATGCTGTGTTACTTCCTAAGCTTTCCGCCATTAATGGTTCAGACATAATAAGGCTAAACATTACTAAACTGTGTCCCTTGTTCATGTCGTGTTCAAGTGAAGACCAAAGATGCTCTACTCACAAATACTTCACTTTGCTCATTTAAACCATTAAGGAGAGGTATAACCAAATGTGCATTTGTCTTTTTTCCAGGTTTTTATGTTTTCTCTCTTTAGAAATCCAACCTCATTTCTGGTAAGCGCCCTAGCTAGATGTTTTCCAAATTCATTTTTGTCTTTTTTTCTTTTTGCATGTATATCCCAACATGCAATTCTAATTATAGTAATAGTTAAGGACGTCATATTCAAAATTCAACCAAATGACAATGGATTGTGATTGATTCATCTGTGTTTGCTAAATGTATTCTGTTTCCATCTATCTTATTCTTTTATTGCTATTTAAGGCTGCTGCTCTTGAATGTTTAATGATGCATTTTTTAGGCATATTAAGGTTTTTCAGACGTTTCGGTTAGCCTGTGTTGTTCCTGTACTTGTATCATTTGGTTCTTCGTATGATTTACGTGACTTTAGCATTGTTAACCTACAGTAATAAATATTCTGAACTTTACTAAACTGGTGTGGTGATTCATGGCCACATGGGTCATGGTGCGTGAAAATTAATGGCTCTATAATCAAATGCTATTGTCTGAATTTGTCTTGGATTGATGTTTAATGTTGTTTAGGACGTTATCACACTCTTATCTGAGTACAAAGAATTCTGTCACCCTCTAAGGATAATTGATGGTTACCCTATACGTGAAACCTTATAAATAATAATATAAAAGAAATATAAGGCTAGTCACGCCCACAGAAATTGGTAGCAGAGGATGGTTTTGTCTCATTAAGAGCAAAACGACGGCCTGTTTATGATGATTATATGTCATTTTGAAAGAATAGGGTTAGTGATTTCAGTGCTTTAGCAAAAATCGCAGGTGAATTGTGATGTATGTGAGGAATGGGAGTTTGCGTACTCCAACGTAGTTTGTTAGACAGTGGTCGTACTCTAAGATTATATGTAGGGAAGATGTCATACGTCAATTGAGTGTGACACTTTGTGCTAAAAAATTGTCCACGTGGTTGTTGGTATATGGACCCTGCGTGGTCTAAGATTCCGGAGTATTGAACAAGTGTAGAAGACACTTGGTTGATGTTGCGGTAACTTGTCTGTTTTGTGTGTTCAATCGGTGTGGTTGACATCTAGTAGTCATAGAATGTGAGTTAAAAGGAGTGTCAGTATTGGTGATTCCTGAGTGCACAAGGAGGATTTAGTATTAGTCAAGGGTATAATTTGCTGGTCGAATTTTACATGTGAATAAGAGAAAGCTAAAATCGAACGAGTGATTGTCGGAGCTAAAAGCTGCAATCAAAAATTCATGAAGTTTCTGAAGTGATTGTGTTTCCTACATGTAGTAAGCAGACAAGTTGGTGTGTTGATTTTTCTTAGTGCTTACAATATTTTGCATTTAGTTTTGTGTGAATCGAGTTTGAAGACAAGCCGCAAGGCTTTGTCAGCTGCTGTGCGTGTAATTGTGATGTCAGTAGGTCCGAGCAGGGATTGGTCGGTTGGTGAAAAGGAGCCACGAACGGATTGGTGGACAATAGAGCTTCATTATTGGTTGAGAGAGACAAGCGAAAAGGATTTTAGGATTGGATTACTTCCTGTTTTGAATTTAATTAATAGTTTGAGTCAAATTAAAGGTAAAAAATGACATTTTTCAAAGCATTGAAGGTGCACTTAGGGGAGATACTTTTGTTCCAGTCAGAGTAGGAGAAATTTGTCCGCCAGAAGATACACCTGCATATATCGTAATCGAAGAGAAAGGTACTTCAGCATGTATATGGGTGAAACAATAGTGCAAAATTACAGAGAAGGAAGAGAGTTTAGAATTTCCTGCCTATGGAATATGTAATAGGAGAATTTTAGAAAATCTGAGGAGAGTGCTGTATGAATTAAAGCCCCCTTCCAAGACCAGCATAATTCAAAGCTTTAGCTAAATGGGAGTTTGTGGCCAGATAACAAGAGAAATTAAAGAGAGACAAATGAGAAAAGCTGAGAAGACATTGTTAGAGGCAAGGTAGGATGAAGATCAAAACTTTTGGAAAAAATAAACTTTAAAGGGAATTGGAATATTTCCTGCAGTTACACAAATAAGAGAGCAGTGTCAGATAAAGAAAAAGAATAAGAACTCTTGTGAAGAAGATGAGTCGAAGTCAAATGAAGCTAGAAAGTAATTGACTTATGATGATGATGAATTTATAATACAGTTACTGAGAAGTCGTCCTTCACCATAGTAGTACCAGTACAAGGGCATCAGCGCCAGTACTGATTTCAGTCTCCAGTTCTGTTAACACAAAGTCAGGTTTGCAACTAACGTTCCTACTATTTCTGTAACTCATACTCCTATGATTCAGACTATAGCACAGCCTATAGTTTATCCTACTGTTCCGGTTGTAAGTTCTGCACCAAATATTACAATACCAATGGTGCAGCTGCAACAGATACCACAGACACTTCTACAGATACCTCAGCAGATACCACAGTGTCTAAAGTCCAGTGATAGTTCGGATGGAGTCTACACCTAATTCAGCAATGACTCTAGTGCCATCACAGCTGAGGTATACACCTGTAACCATAATACAGTCAAATTCAAATCATTCAGCACTTACAGGACAAGGTCCTGGAGTAGTTTACTCAAGAAACCAGAATGCTATTTCAAGATTTTTTACAGAACAGGTCCATTGATTGATTTGACCTATCTTAGAACTATACAGTCAGAGAAATCTAATTCCATTTCAAAGTAAAATTTGGAATCATTTCTGATGACACCTAAAACACTGTGTAATACTCCAGTGTCAAACGTGAATGATAATGTTTCAATGCAAGGTTTATTAGCTCAACAATTAAAAGATTGGTTGGAGAAAATGAGTAGTAGAGTGAAAGCAAACACTGGAGACAAATCATTGAACCTGGCAAGTCTTAAATTAGAATTAAATGAAATGATTGAGGGAACCATTGAATTAAATAGAATTGATTCATATGATGAAGATGAGTTACGCTTCATGTATAAAGATGTTACAAACCGAGCAGGAATAGCACACCAGAAGTTGTCAGAACTTGCAAAAAAATAGGAAATTGAAATAGATCAATCAAGACCACTGAAAAGAAGCTACAGGTTACAATTCTATGTAAAAGATATTGAGAATATGAGAACACCAGGAATGAACATTCTTATTAAGGAATTAATTCAAAGTATTCAATCATAGGGAGCATTAGATAAATGGGAAGGCAGATGGGTAAAGAAAAGAGAACAGAACTAAAAGCAGCCTGAGAATAGGAATATTGATGTGCAGCAGACTGATAATCCAGTAAGTATACTACCAATGAGAGAAATTCCTGGAGAGAATTATGTTCATGTCCCTTCGAGTAGGAGTGATAATTTATCATTTACAAATGATTACCTGAGATTGGGAGGGAAACCAGTAGAATGGTACCAGCAGACAGACATATTTGTGAAACTCGCAAAATGCCTGTGGGAAGATTTAAATACTGTTAGAAATAGTGGTTCCAGCTGATTTATGGGTAGAGTGCAAAAGGAGTGTTGACAGGCCAACAAGAACACCATCACGAGATCCAGCTACAGGTGCACCATCACCATATGTACCTCTCCTGATGTAATGAAGAGCTATTTCGAAGTGATCGAATTTTTTAAAACAAGAATTTCCCCCAAAAGTATTGATTGGCAGAGAATCAGCAGGACAGCACAAGAAGCAAAAGAGTCAATCCATATCTACTGTTAAAGGTTACTGCAGTCATTCAAACATTACAGTGGTACAGAAACAATGGAGCCAAAAGACATCATTTGCTTTGTGTTCAGATTCGTTGAAGGGTTGAGACCCGAAATTAGTAACATGCTTAAAAGTCACTTAATTTGCTGGCAAGCAAAACCAGTTGATCAGGATTTACAGTTTGGAAAATATTGCAGTGACGAGATTGAAATAAAGCAAGAGATTGAAGGAAAAGGCAATGGTGATGCAGATTAAGGCAGCACAAGCAGCACAGTCAGGAATCCAGGGAGCTTTTCCACAGCAGGGAAACATGCAAGTGTTTCAAAACCAGATGAGAGGTAGAGGACATGGTGGTAATGGAAGAGGCACTGTCTGTTTGAATACTAATGTTAATCCAGGAGATGTCCAGGCAATGAAAAAGATGTTACCTCCTCACGCTTATGGGGGTCTCGGGCATTGGAAACAGGAGTGTCCGACGGTGGTACAAAAAAGTGGTGTTAGTGTTGTTACACAGATGAATGAAGACAATCTTTTTCCAAATTTGAGAGGTCCAAGAATGAGAGGGCTGAGTTTAAATATCCCTAATATGAATAATCAAATGCAGATTCCTCAGCAAATCCAAAGTTCCCAACCGATGCAACAATTACAGGTGCCACGTTTTCAGGTGCCATAGCAAATGCAACAGCAACCTCAATTACAAATGATTCCACAGCCACAAATGCAGATACCTCATGCTCCAATGGTACAACAGCAGCAGGTGATGCTTCCTCAGCAGAACACAGGTCAAAGATTAAGTCAAAGTCAAAATGATCAAATGGTGCAACAGTTTACATTACACAGTGAGGCTGAATCGAATGATGAGTTGATGAGTGAAAGTTCGGATGAAGAAGAATGTGTGTTAGCAGCCTCATTAGAGGTGGATCAAAAGGGTCCTTATGTTTCTGGGAGAGTTATCAAGTTTAATTTCTAGTTGATACAGGACTACATGCTCTACAATAAGAACTGCAGAAGTTCCTAATGTGCCACTTTCAGGGAAAACAGTGCAGATTGTGGGAGTTGCAAAACAATTCCTGACTAATCCGATTACTAAACCAATTCCTGTTGAATTTGGCAATTTTGAAGGCTTATACAAATTTGTAGTTTGTGACTCAAATCCAGTTTCAGTATTGGGAAGAGAGCTGTTGTGCAAAACAAAATGCTCAATTACATGTACAAATGATGGAATTTCTATTGAAACAAATAGTGATGATGACAATGATTCATCTATGACAACTGAATGTGATTTAATTTGTTTTTTCTGATGGATACACCTACCTGTGGATTCCTCACCTAAAGAATTCTCCCCTTGCGCCAGCCCTCGACGGAAATTTCTTCTAGGTCTGCACGTCGACGATGACGTCACAATCGCCCAACTCCACGCGACACCACATGACGTCATCCAGGCAATAAGAAGCCCTCGTCGACGTGCAAACGTCAGTTCCCTTTTTTCCGTGCCCGAGTAACGGTTAATTCTTCGAGGCTCACAGGGAGCTACTGTTTCCAATGACGGTTACGATGTCGCAGCCAAGAAAATCCGGCTTTAAACCTTGTAGCCAGAGCGGGGGTCGAATGTCGGTTACCGACCGCCACAAAAACTGCCTCTGGTGCCTTAGTTCCGACCATGAGGTCGAGTCATGCGGCTCATGTCAGCGCATGAACCCTAAGGCACTTAAAGAGAGGGAGGCTAAATTGTTCTTGGCTCGGTCCAAGAAGAAGAAGGAGAGGCGTCACAGGAGGGAGTCTTCTTTGAGATCCTCAAGGTCTCGTCACCATCATAGTGACTCTCGCGCCGTCACGGATTTCGGCGCCGATCGAGCAAGGGACGGTCCAGGTCAAGATCGGCTTCTCAGTCAGCTCGGCGTCGTCCGACGTGGGAGATAAGCCCGACCGTCACCCCTCCGCCTCCTACGACCCCGACGTCACCCGGGTCGGTCTTTGAGGTCGAGCCTTCCCAGAGGCCAGAAGGTTCTCCTGGCCAGGAGTTACCTAGACCCTCCTCGGCATCTATGCCGGCGCCGGTGCAGCAGCAGCAATACCCGACTTTCCCTACTCCGGGAACGGATCCTGCAGCGTTTTTAAACGCAATGTTTAAAATTTTTGCTTCCATGACGCCGGGTGGAAGTCATGCAGGTCCGTCTGGGCCTCTGGCCTATGATTTGGGTGTTCCGGCGTCTTATAGATCGACGCCTTTCACCCCATTTTTATCTGCTGCACCTGAAGCGGCACCGATGCCTATGACGTCGCCCAGGCTGACTACACCTGCTACGGCGCCGTTGGATTTGCCTCAGATCCGATCGACGTCTAAGAATCCTGTGGAGCCGGAGCTTCCGGCTTCGGACGAATCCGAGGTTCGGCGCCTACGAAGATCTTCGGCGTCGGCCGACGCCTTATCGACTCCAGGCTTGGAGTCAAGACTTAAATCAAGACGTCTGGCTCTTCGACTTTTGGAGGAAGAAGAGTACGCAAGACAACACCTGGAGGAAGGTGAAGTTTTAGAGCCCTCTGGTGACTTCCAGGGACTGGATACAGCCAGTGGCTTGGACACTACCCCGGAATGGGATCTAGCTTCCCCTGGAGAGATCACGGAGGAAGCTGCTTCATTCCATGCAGTCATTCGGAAGGCTGCAGACTTTTTGGACCTTCCCCTTCCTACTGCGGAGGTCAAAAGAAATTTATTGACAGAGGTTTTACACCCGGCTTCTGCTTCTGTTGAGCCTCTTTTGCCCTTCAATGAGGCTCTGCTGGACCCCATTAAGGACATCTGGTTGAAACCTGTGTCCACCGCTGCGGTCAACAGAGCGGTGGCTCGTCGCTACAGGGCGGCGCCTGGGGATCCGGTGTTTCTCTCCAGACAGCCAACTTCGGAAAGTCTAGTGGTGCAAGCCTCTTGTTTGTCCAGATCCTCTCCTGGCTCGTTTCCTGGGACACCTGCAGACAGGGAGTCAAAAAAGATGGACCATACTGCAAAAAAGACCTTTTCATCTTGCAGTATGTCCTTAAAATCTTCCAATGCAACTTGCATACTGGGACGTTACATCCATGCCCTTATGGAAGAGGCGAAGGGCCACCCTAATTTGTCCCAGGAGATGTTGCAGCTGTTGGCGGATGCTCAGGCGGCTGCGACTCAGGTGATCCAGTCGGGATTGGATACTTCGGACTCGGTGGCTAGGGCTATGGGCACGACCATAGTTTCTAGACGGCAGTCTTGGCTATGGTCATCTGGCTTCTCGTCGGACGTGCAGGCCACACTTCTTGATCTTCCTTTTGATGGAGAGAGGCTCTTCGGCACAAAGGCTGACTCTGCCCTGGATCGTTTTAAAGAAAGCAGAGCAACTGCAAGATCTTTGGGACTCCAGTCGTCAGCCTCATCCTCCTTTAGAGGTTTTCGGAGGTTTAAAGGATTTGGACGTGGTTCCTTTCGTGGAAGATTGCAAGGACCACAACAATCTGCTTCTACCCTGCCATACAGATCCTTCAGGGGCAGGGGCAGAGTCCGTACCAGAGGAGCCACCTTGCAGCACTCTGCCTCTTCCTCGGGAGGGGTGCAGCAAGGAAAGCAGCCGTAGTCCTCCTCCACTCCCTGTCCACTTGTCTCCGGTAGGGGGGAGACTTGCCCATTTTCTTCCAATGTGGGAGGTTATAACATCGGACTCCTGGGTCATCGACATTGTGAAGAAGGGGTACGCTTTTCCCTTTTGGGAATTCCCTCCTACCTTCCCTCCCCGCCCATCCTTCTGTTCGGAAGACCATCTTCTCCTATTACAGCAGGAGGTATTATCCCTATTAGAAAAAGGTGCGATAGAGTTGGTTCCCGAGCAAGAGAGGGGTCAGGGTTGTTATTCAAGATACTTCCTGATTCCCAAAAAGGATGGTCGGCTGAGACCGATTTTGGACTTGAGGATTTTGAATTGGTTCCTCAAGCAGGAAAAATTCAAAATGCTGACCCTCTCACAGGTTCTTTTGGCGTTGAACGAAGGAGACTGGATGGTTTCGGTCGATTTGCAGGATGCGTATTTTCATATTCCGATCCTCAAATCACACAGGAAGTATCTCCGGTTTGTGGTGGGATCGCAGCATTATCAGTTTGCGGTCCTCCCTTTTGGTCTTACTTCAGCACCTCGAGTCTTCACAAAGGTGATGGCGGTGGTAGCAGCAGAGCTCAGAAGAAGGGGGATAGCTGTGTTTCCCTATCTTGGCGATTGGTTGATCAAAGCCAAAACTCCGGAGCTCGTGCAGTGTCATCTCCAGTTGACGACTCAATTGTTGTACGACCTGGGTTTTTCATTCAATATACCCAAATCTCACCTGGAGCCCTCTCAACGCCTCCTGTTCATAGGGGCAGTATTGGACACGACATTGAATCGGGCCTTTCCTCCACCCCAGCGGATCCAGGATATTCAGGCGTTGATTCCAATGTTTCAAAATGGAGCGGTAGTTCCAGTCCTCAAGGTCCTTCGACTGCTCGGTCTGTTCGCTTCTTGCATACTGTTGGTCACTCATGCACGCTGGCACATGAGGGCTCTTCAGTGGTGCGTCCACAGGCAGTGGTTTCAGCACAAAGGGGATCTCGAGGATTCGATAAAGATCTCCAGAGACACTGGAGTGGATCTTCAATGGTGGGCAGCGGTCGACAATCTGTCTCAAGGAAGGCCGTTCTCGCTGCCACCTCCAGTGGCCACGGTGGTAACGGATGCTTCCACTCTAGGGTGGGGAGCTCATCTGGGGGACCTGGAGATCAAGGGCCTTTGGTCTCCAGGGGAACAGAGGTTACATATCAATCTGTTAGAGTTGCGGGCAGTACGTCTGGCACTCAAGGCCCTCCTCCCTTCCATTCGCGGTCAGTCAATCCAAGTCCTAACGGACAACACGACCGCGATGTGGTATATAAACAAATAGGGAGGAGTGGGGTCGTATCTTCTCTGCAGAGAAGCTCTTCGTCTCTGGTCCTGGCTTCAGGAACACAAGATCTGCTTGATTGCACATCACTTGGCCGGAGTCCTGAACGTGCTTGCAGACATTCTCAGTCGACGCAGCTCGGTCGACCACGAGTGGCGTCTTCATCCAGATCTAGTTCTGTGTATCTTCCAGATGTGGGGATATCCGCAAAGAGGTCTGTTTGCGACTCAAGAGAATGCGCAGTGCCCGCTATTTTGCAGCCTCCAGTATGCAGTGCAAGGAGCTTTGGGGGACGCGTTTCAGATGTCCTGGAAGGGTCAGTTGCTTTACACGTTTCCCCCCATACCCTTGATTCCTCGAGTTCTCAGGAAGATCCGCCAAGACCGAGCTCAAGTCATCTTAATAGCTCCGGATTGGCCGAGAAGGGTGTGGTATTCGGACCTGCTCCAACTCTCTCAGTGCCCTCCGCTCCGTCTCCCTTGCAGGGTGGACCTCCTCTTGCAGTCGCAGGGGCAGATTCTACATCCCCACCTCCAGAGCCTGCATCTTCATGCCTGGAGATTGTACGGGGCAATCTGAGTTCCTTTTCTCTCCCTCCAGATGTGGTGCAAGTTATTTTATCGGCCAGACGACACTCCACCAAGCCAATCTATGCTAATCGTTGGGCTAAATTCACAAGCTGGTGTGGAGAGAATAGGTTAGATCCTTTAAAAGCTGGTTTATCTGACATTTTGTCATTTGCACTCCATCTGGCACAGAAACGTTGTGCGATTGCCACTGTTAAAGGTTATCTGTCTGCACTATCTGCTTTTCTGTGCCTTCCTGATCAACCATCCTTCTTTAAATCACCAATTGTTTTAAAGTTTCTAAAGGGACTCACTAATAAGTATCCACCCACACCATTCGTTATGCCTCAGTAGGACCTTAACTTAGACTTAACTTTTCTTATGGGGGCTCCGTTTGAACCAATGCACAGAAGGGTTAGCGAGCTTCAGGCTCTCACTGTGGAAACCCCATACCTTTCTATCTTTAGGACAAAGTGGTGTTGAGGACCAAGGCGGCTTTCCTACCGAAGGTTGTTACACCCTTTCACCTGGGGCAGTCAATTACTCTCTCTTCCTTTTACCCTCCACCTCACCCATCCAAGGAGGAAGAGAGGCTCCACCGGCTGGATCCACGAAGAGCTCTGAGCTTCTACGTCGCCAGGACGAAAGAGTTCAGACAGGATGAACAGCTCTTCGTTGGATACGTGGGGAAGAGGAAAGGTAGAGCGGTCCACAAGAGAACGCTATCCAGGTGGGTCATTCTATGTATTAAGATCTGCTATTCTTTGGCGAAGAGAGATCCACCTGTGGGGCTTCCTGCCCATTCCACCAGGGCCAAAGCAGCTTCATCAGCTTTGGCTAGAGGTGTTCCTGTGGCTGACATCTGCAGGGCAGTGACCTGGGCATCCCTCCATACTTTTGCCAAGCATTACTGTTTGGACTCTGAGGTTAGGAGGGATGGCCATTTTGCTCGCTCTGTGCTGCAAGATTTCTTGGTTTGACCACTTGGGCACCCACCACCGGAGGTTATACTGCTTGGGGACTCTATTCTTTAGGTGAGGAATCCACAGGTAGGTGTATCCATCAGAAGAATAAGTTACTTACCTTCGGTAACGCTTTTTCTGGTGGATACAGTAACTACCTGTGGATTCCTCACGGTCCCACCCGCCTCCCCGTTGCCTGACTGGTCAAGCCAAGATCTCTTTGGGTGCGCATCCTTGATCTTGTATATATATGTATATAGCTGTTTCATGTATATAGTTGTAATGACTGTATATACTTTTCCTTTGCAAATTAAGATAGTGAAGAGGACATTTTGGACTTGGATTATACATACATATATTTATTTCTCTCTTGAATTGAGCATTCATAACTGTTATTTATAATGAGTTTTATAATAAATGTTCTATTTTCATTCATTCTGGATGAATGTGTACTCTTTAGGTTTAACCTGTTCGCCTCTATGGCACGTAAAAAATGGTGATAACTGACGTCTGCACGTCGACGAGGGCTTCTTATTGCCTGGATGACGTCATGTGGCGTCGCGTGGAGTCGGGCGATTGTGACGTCATCGTCGACGTGCAGAGCTAGAAGAAATTTCCGTCGAGGGCTGGCGCGAGGGGATAATTCTTTAGGTGAGGAATCCACAGGTAGTTACTGTATCCACCAGAAAAAGCATTACCGAAGGTAAGTAACTTATTCTTTTAAACTAACGTTATTTTTTTTGTAATTTTAGCAAGGTCTGCTATGCATTGTATACATGTGATGTAAAATCATACATAGCAGTAAAGGAGACAAGCGATATAAGCATCGGACGAGTAAGTATGTCAACAAAAATCTTGTGTTATGTAACAGTGTTAAAAACAAGCAAAACTTCCCCCCCACCCCCGACCCACCCAACTTGCTTCTGTCATTAATTAAATTACTAAAACCATATGGGTCACCAGCACTATTTGATCTCTCGGAAAATGTTCCTCTATGGAATGGGGGCCTGCGTGTGTGGTCTCCTTAGTGACAATGAGGGACAGGCAAGGATAAAAGCTACACGGGTCTGTAAGTGTCTAACAATAAGGATTCCAAGTCCTTTCTAGCCCAAGATTTTACTTAAAGGATGCTGCTGAGCCCAGTGTATTAACTACTATGCCTCATTCTGTGTCTTAAACGTTTCTACCAGAGTATCCCATTCCAGCGAAATCGGTTGCCGTCTCAGCCCTCTATATTCTCCGTGCCTAAGCGCCAAACCTTCAGCTTGGCTCCAGCGCAGTAACTCCACACTCAACGATATAATGGAAGGCGCTTTGGGCAACTTCCAGTGCCACGTCAACTGACTCTTCGTCAAGAGTATGGCCAGATCCATGAATCGTGAAGTCACTATTGAACCTTGTGGTCTAGGGTACAGCCCCAACAGAAAGGAAGCGGGTGTCAGGTCTACAGTCACCCCTGTGGTCTCTGCCAGGGTTGTTCCTATTGCCGACCAGTACTGTGAAAGGGACTGACACATCCAAAGCATATGGAGAAGGTCAGCATCAGTAGTGTGACATTGCGGACATTCAGCCGTTGCCGTGGGGGATATCATATTAAGTCTATGTGGAGTGAGGTATGCGCGTTGAAAGAGGTAAAATTGTATCAGTTTGAATCTAGAGTTACAGGATACTGTTTTAGCGTATTGGATTCGGAAGGTCCATTCTTTTGGTGTTATGTCTCTTCCTATATCTGCTGCCCATTTAGTTTTGAGCAGATCCAGAGACATGTTGAGATGTGCACGGAGCCCTCTGTATAGCCATCTGATAAGATGCCTCCCATGTCCCATTGTATAAAGAGCCTGCAGGGCTTTGTGTTTCACTGGTTCGGTACCATCTGGTCCCAATTGTTGCATACATAGGACAATATTTTGGCATGAGTCAAAAAAAGGGTTTCCAGCAGGCCATGTGTTTGCACAAAGTCTGAGTGAGGCATTGGCATGTCATCCTCAAACAGGCCTCCCAGTGTAAGGGGTCCTTGCTGTTCCCTAACTCGGAGCATAGCCCTGTGATAGTTCCTGAGGGGATGAGAAGTCCACACCGTGGGATGTTGGCGCATATGGGGTTAGTGAGGCTGTGTAGAGCGTAGCCAGTTTCCAGTAAGCTAACGCCTTACGCAGCAGCAGGGTAGTATCGGTGGGTAGTTTAGGGGGCTCAGGACATAGCCAGCGGTGTACAAAGCCCTTCCTCAACATTGCAATTGTACAATTTATTTCGTCCATATTGCGGCCAGCTAGCCAGGAGGCTAGCCAATGAAGTTGGCCCGCTATACAGTAGGCCTTGAAGTCTGGGGCTCCCAGGCCACCCATGTCGGAAGGTAACTGTAATTTTGCCAGACTGACTCGATGGCGACCTTTCCCCCATATTAAATCAATCAGCAAGGAGTTCAATGTCCGAAATATTTGAGGCGGTACCATGAACAGTAGGTTTACAAAATAATATAAAACACAGGGTAACATCACCATTTTTGCCAGTGCCACCCTTCCTGCCACAGAGAGGGGCAAAGTGATCCAAAAATCTACTTGCGACCAGAGTGCTGTAATCGTCCGGTTTAAATTGCCCTCCAGTAAATCTAGTTGCTCGCTGTAAACCCAGACACCTAGATAACAGAAGGACACACGTGCTAGGGCAATGGCCATACATCCAAATCAGATCAAAGGTACAACATAAGTGCCCCCGAAAGAGTATGTATAGGATTTCCCGGGATTAATTTGAAGCCCTGAGAGAAGCGTAAACTGAGAAAAGATCTGCACTGCTCTGTCTGTATTCTGCCTAAGATCCCTATAATAGAGGATCATATCATATGCATATAATGAGCAAGCATGTGTGGTGGGATTGAGCACGATTCCCCAATCTCCTGCACTATGAACTGAATGTGATTTAGTTAATGAAGAATTTCCGCACATTTTTTTTTATCCTGTAATTTACAGTAAAAGACCTGCCAACTGACTTACAAGGCACAGTTACTTTAAAAGTTTGGGATCTTTCTGGAAAAGACATTGGTTGAACCAGCTAAAGTCACAGTTAAACCTAATACAGTTTTTCCACAAACTCCACAGTATCACATGGCACCAGATGTCATTGAAGGAGTTACTCCTTTAATTGCAGACTTTGTGAAGCAGGGAGTTTTAAACAAAGTGCTGAGCAGTCCATGTAATTCTCCAATTATGGTTTGAAGAAACCAAGTGGGAAATTGAGAATCGTTCAAGATTTGCGAAAAATTTATGACATAGTGGTATAATGTTCTCCAGTAGTACCAAATCCTGCAGTGATTATATTCCACGTTATATGTAATGCAGAATGATTCACGGTGGTGGACTTGTCACAAGCATTTTTCTCAGTGCTCCTTCATGAGGATAGCTCATTTCTTTTCTGTTTTAAAATAAATCTGCAATTGTGTGTATTGTTGGTGTAGGATCCCACAAGGCTTTTCAGAGTCACCTTCAATATTTAATCAGGTTTAGAAAAAGAATTTGGAATCACTAATAATGTCTTTTCAATTTGCATTGGTTCAGTACATTGATGATCTTTTAATTGCTTCAAAAATAAAGGAAGGGTGGAGCAAGATACTAGTGCCCTCTTGAATCATTTGGGTGAGAACGGACATAAAGGGGGTCATTCCAACCCTGGCGGTCGGTGTTAAAGCGCCGGCCAACCCGCCAACAGGCAGGCGGTAAAAAAAATGGAATTCTGACCCTGGCGGGAACAGCCAACACAGCCCGCCACTTTAACACTCTGACCGCCACGGCGGGACAAACAAACAGCGCAGCGGTCACCGCCAACAGACAGGCGGCAGACAATGTACCGCCTACACTATCACGACCCACCAATCCGCCACCTTTTCCGGGGCGGGAGCCCCGCCGATAAAAACACGGCGGAAACAGACTCCGAACGGGAAAACGCTCACCTATACACACTCCACGAGGAATCTGGACAGCATGGAACCCGAATTAAACATCCTACCAGCCATTGTCTTCCTGCTCCTCTACCAGGAGCACGAACGCCGGCGCAGAAGACAACGGTGAGTACTGCACCTACGACACAGGAGAGGGGGGAGGAGAAAAGGTTATGGGCACACACATACGCGACACCCCCCCCCAAATCCCTACACACCGATGCAGAGCAACAAGTCAGAGTGACACCTCCCAAACCCCCCGGAATAATGCCAAGACAAAATAAAATGTTCATTAAAATTGAAGTATATTAAAGCATATTTGAACTTAAGTGAAAAATGAAATTTATCAAATAAATATATTACAACATGAACAATATATCCATAGTCCAAAAGTCCGGCACATATTGCCTACATTCCATTGTTCGTGGGCCAATGTGCATAAACACATGGGCAAAGCCCACACACGAGACCCGATTCCATTGGAGAGAACACTGCTGGGGCATCAGATGATAAAACCACAGGCACCTCAGGGGAAGGGAAGGGGGGGCACCTCAGCCACATGAGTCCACGACGCCAGATCCACGAGGGGCCTCCATGCCCACTGTACCATCCTGGGGAGTGCAAAGCCACAATCTCTCAAGTCTCTACAGTGGGTGGATTGCCCATTGTACCATCCTGGGGAGTGCAAAGCCACAGTTTTCCAAGTCTCTACAGTGGGTGGATTGCCCACTGTACCATCCGGGGGAGTGCAAAGCCAGAGTCCATCAGGTGGATTACAGACTCCACTGGTTATGGAGGAAGCATGTTGGCCAGAGTGCTTTGTGAAGCCCTGCCCGACACAGATCCGGCCCTGCCAATGGGCCACCGGTGCTTGAGATGAAGGGCCCAGCGGAGCAGTTCAGAGACGGCGGTGCCCAGCGGAGCGGTGCTTGAGATGAAGGGCCCAGCGGAGCAGTTCAGAGACGGCGGTGCCCAGCGGAGTGGTGCTTGAGATGAAGGGCCCAGCGGAGCGGTGCTTGAGATGAAGGGCCCAGCGGAGCGGTGCAGAGACAGCGGTGGCCAGCGGAGCGGTGCTTGACAGGAAGGGCCCAGCGGAGCAGTTCAGAGACGGCGGTGCCCAGCGGAGCGGTGCTTGAGATGAAGGGCCCAGCGGAGCAGTTCAGAGACGGCGGTGCCCAGCGGAGCGGTGCTTGACAGGAAGGGCCCAGCGGAGCGGTGCTTGAGATGAAGGGCTCAGCGGAGCGGTGCAGAGACGGCGGTGCCCAGCGGAGAGGTGCTTGACAGGAAGGGCCCAGCGGAGCGGTGCTTCTCACGGCGGGGCCCTGTTCAGCGGTGCTTGTCTTGGCGGGGCCCTGTTCAGCGGTGCTTCTCACGGCGGGGCCCTGTTCAGCGGTGCTTGTCTTGGCGGGGCCCTGTTCAGCGGTGCTTGTCTTGGCGGGGCCCTGTTCAGCGGTGCTTGTCTTGGCGGGGCCCAGCGGAGCGGTGCTTGTCACGGTGGGGCCCTGTTCAGCGGTGCTTCTCACGGCGGGGCCCTGTTCAGCGGTGCTTGTCACGGCCTGGCCCTGTTCAGCGGTGCTTGTCTTGGCGGGGCCCAGCGGAGCGGTGCTTGTCTTGGCGGGGCCCTGTTCAGCGGTGCTTCTCACGGCGGGGCCCTGTTCAGCGGTGCTTGTCTTGGCGGGGCCCTGTTCAGCGGTGCTTCTCACGGCGGGCCCTGTTCAGCGGTGCTTGTCTTGGCGGGGCCCTGTTCAGCGGTGCTTGTCTTGGCGGGTCCCTGTTCAGCGTTGCTTCTCACGGCGGTGCCCTGTTCAGCGGTGCTTCTCACGGTGGGGCCCTGTTCAGCGGTGCTTCTCACGGCGGGGCCCTGTTCAGCGGTGCTTCTCACGGCGGGGCCCTGTTCAGCGGTGCTTCTCACGGCGGGGCCCTGTTCAGCGGTGCTTGTCTTGGCGGGGCCCTGTTCAGCGGTGCTTGTCTTGGCGGGGCACAGCGGAGCGGTGCTTGTCTTGGCGGGGCCCTATTCAGCGGTGCTTCTCACGGCCGGGGCCTTGTTCAGCAGTGCTTCACACGGCGGGGCCCTGTTCAGCGGTGCTTCTCACGGCGGGGTCCTGTTCAGCGGTGCTTCTCACGGCGGGGTCCTGTTCAGCGGTGCTTGTCTTGGCGGGGCCCTGTTCAGCGGTGCTTGTCTTGGCGGGGCCCAGCGGAGCGGTGCTTGTCTTAGCGGGGCCCTGTTCAGCGGTGCTTCTCACGGCGGGGCCCTGTTCAGCGGTGCTTGTCTTGGCGGGGCCCTGTTCAGCGGTGCTTGTCTTGGCGGGGCCCAGCGGAGCGGTGCTTGTCTTGGCGGGGCCCTGTTCAGCGGTGCTTCTCACGGCGGGGCCCTGTTCAGCGGTGCTTGTCTTGGCGGGGCCCTGTTCAGCGGTGCTTGTCTTGGCGGGGCCCTGTTCAGCGGTGCTTGTCTTGGCAGGGCCCTGTTCAGCGGTGCTTGTCTTGGCGGGCCCCTGTTCAGCGGTGCTTCTCACGGCGGGGCCCTGTTCAGCGGTGCTTCTCACGGCGGGGCCCTGTTCAGCGGTGCTTCTCATGGCGGGGCCCCGTTCAGCTGAGCTTGTCTTGGCGGGCCCTGTTCAGCGGTGCTTCTCACGGCGGGGCCCTGTTCAGCGGTGCTTCTCACGGCGGGGCCCTGTTCAGCGGTGCTTGTCTTGGCGGGGCCCAGCGGAGCGGTGCTTGTCTTGGCGGGGCCCTGTTCAGCGGTGCTTCTCTGTTCAGCGGTGCTTCTCACGGCGGGGCCCTGTTCAGCGGTGCTTCTCACGACGGGGCCCTGTTCAGCGGTGCTTCTCACGGCGTGGCCCTGTTCAGCGGTGCTTCTCACGGCGGGCCCTGTTCAGCGGTGCTTCTCACGGCGGGGCCCTGTTCAGCGGTGCTTGTCTTGGCGGGAACCTGTTCAGCGGTGCTTGTCTTGGCGGGGCCCTGTTCAGCGGTGCTTGTCTTGGCGGGGCCCTGTTCAGCGGTGCTTCTCATGGCGGGGCCCTGTTCAGCGGTGCTTCTCACGGCAGGGCCCTGTTCAGCGGTGCTTCTCACGGCGGGGCCCTGTTCAGCGGTGCTTCTCACGGCGGGGCCCTGTTCAGCGGTGCTTCTCACGGCGGGGCCCTGTTCAGCGGTGCTTGTCTTGGCGGGCCCTGTTCAGCGGTGCTTGTCTTGGCGGGGCCCAGCGGAGCGGTGCTTGTCTTGGCGGGGCCCTGTTCAGCGGTGCTTCGCACGGCGGGGCCCTGTTCAGCGGTGCTTCGCACGGCGGGGCCCTGTTCAGCGGTGCTTCGCACGGCGGGGCCCTGTTCAGCGGTGCTTCTCACGGCGGGGCCCTGTTCAGCGGTGCTTCTCACGGCGGGGCCCTGTTCAGCGGTGCTTGTCTTGGCGGGGCCCTGTTCAGCGGTGCTTGTCTTGGCGGGGCCCTGTTCAGCGGTGCTTGTCTTGTGTTCCTAGGGAACCAGATCTGGCCAATAATTCCCGCTCAGTCGCCATCCGACCTTTCGCTTGCGGGGCCCTCCTGTGCTGGAGTCCTGGGCCCGTGGGTGTCCTCCGTCACACCCCAAATGGGGCTGGTGGGGCCCTCCTGGGCAGCTCGCCTGCTGCCAGACTTGTCCGCCCTGCTGCCCTTGCCCTCCTTGGCAGAAACTCTGGGGCCCTTGCCTTCCTTTGTGGATGGGCCAGGTGACGGTGCAAGGGTGGTGTCCTTGGGGGCAGCCGTCTCAGGCCTGTCGCGCCGGCCCTTCCCTTTTTTGGTTCTTTTCCCAGGGGGTGGGCTGGCTGTCCCCTTGCTGCTGGCCGATGTTCCTGCCCTAGGAGCTGGTGGACTCCAATAGCCCTGAACGATGGTCCTAGTAGGTGCGGGGCTTGTGGTGGCTGAGGTGCAGATTGGAGTCTTATGAGATGGAGGGGGTGGGTCAGTTGTTGGAAAGAGGTCAAGGTTGGAAAGGAAAATCAATTTAGACAGACAGGGACGGGTAGTTGTAGTGGGTATGGGAGTGGAGGAAGAGGATGTGGTTGTAGGAGAGTCAAGTCTGGTGTCTTTGGGTGCAGGTGCTTGTGCTGGAGGCTGTCGTGAGGTGGATGGCTGTTGGGTGGGTGACTGCTTGCGTTTGTGTGGTTTGGAAGAGGGGGTGACAGACACACTGGGAGAGGACACAGGGGACGTGTAAATGGCAGTGGGGGTGGTGACTGCACGTGTGCGGACTGTTCTGGTGGGTGTGGTGGTGATGGACGTACTGGCTGATGGTGGTGTGCATGCAGTTGTGAGTGGAGACGTCACAGGGAGGGAGGAGGGAGACGAGGAGGAGGGGGACACAGAGGAGGCAGTGGCTGTTGGCATGTCTGCATGTGGATGTTGCTTGGGTGAATGCTTGTGTGATCTGTGGTGCTTATGTCTGGATGAGCTGCCCTTGGGTGTTGAGGTGTGTGCAGGCTGGTCTGTAGGTGTGTCTGGGATAGGCAGAGGAACAGGGGAGTGGGACTGGGTTGAGGAAGTTGGAGGGGGGAGGCTAGACACAGGGACAATTGCTGCCGTCAGTGCTGAGGCCAGAGCGTTGAACGGTCGCTGATGGGCAGCCTGACCCGAATGAATGCCCTCCAGGTATGCATTGCTCCGATGCACCTCCCTTTCTACCCCCTGGATGGCATTCAAAAGGGTAGACTGCCCAACAATGAGCGTCCTCAGGAGGTCAATGATCTCCGCACTGAGGGCAGCAGGGGTAACTGGGGCAGGACCTGAGGTGCCAGGGGCGAAGGAGATACCCGGCTTCCTGGCCGAGCCGGCACGGGGCGAACGCTGAGGGGCTGCTGGGAGGGCGGAGCTGGTGCGCTGGGTGGCGGCTGTTGTTGCAGTGGGCACGGATGTTGCCACCACCACAAGGGAGCTCCCTTCCGAGGACGTGTCGGTGTCGCTGACGTCTCCACGGGTCCCCGTTGTGGAGCTCCCCTCGCCCTCCGTCTCACTGGTGTACTCGGATTCGGTTGCATGGCCCTCCGGGGCCATGTGAGATGCAGCTCCCTCGTGCGCCGATGCCACTTCTCCTCCACCTGATGATGCTAATGAACACATAAACAGGAAAAACAAAAAAAAGGGGGGGGGAGAAAGAAAGACATGTTGAGTGCATGCATTGGCGGCACCGTTGGCGGAGAGGACAGACACAGAAGCCCCCTGCACTACGCCTCGCACTCGGGGTACACTACTCAATTATTGTGACTTGGCCTACAAGTCTATGGACGACAAATGCACACATAGGTGAGCCCGGACCATAGATAGCTGTACTTAGCACCCTACAGAGGTGGGGGGCGGGGGCACAGGGCCATGCCTAACGGAGGGGCCTAGCCTACAGAAACCGCCCTGGTCTAGAGATAGCCACAGCCCTCCTCCCCCACCCAGACACCTCCACTGTGCGCTAATATAGCAGAATGTGCTGATACTCACCCCCTTGTGTCTGCTGTGATGTCCTCACGCGCCCATCCAAATCGGGGTAGGCCACCACCAGGATCCGGGACATCAGGTGGGTCAATTGCCGTGTGGCACCCCTCCTAGGTTGGGAGGCCATCCCCAGCAGAGCCTCGGCGGTCTTTCTGCTCCCGCGGCGGATGTCCTCCCACCTCTTGCGGCAGTGGGTGCCCCGTCTGTTGTGGACCCCCAGGGCCCGGACGTCCTTGGCGATGGCACGCCAAATGTCGATCTTCTGATGGGCGCTGACCTATGTGACATGTACAGGGTGGAACAAGAAATATCATCACTTTCCTGCATGGTCGATGTGAGTGGCCCCCCCTCCCCAACCTTGCCATGTGGCACATGCTCTCATCTGTCGTGCGTTGCACTCCTCATTCGCTCCCCTCCCCACCATCTTACATCCACCCCACTCAACACAGGCATAGCCCATACTACATGCTCCCTGTGTACTTACCTGTTGGTCTGGAGGACCGTAGAGTAGCGCATACTGGGGGAGGACCCCATCCACAAGTTTCTCCAATTCCTCAGATGTGAAGGCAGGGGCCCTTTCCCCAGTCGCAGCAGCCATTGTATCTTCCAGACCGAGGTCACAGCAGCACTTGCAGTATAGGTCCTCTCCTGTGGATGATCAGGTCTCGAGTGATTAAGCAGTTAGAAAATGGCGGTCACGCCCGCGGCGGTGCGTACCGCGGCGGTGCGTACCGCGACCGCCGGTGCACATCGTCATTGGCTCCTGAGACCCATAGGGTTCAATGTTAACCAATGCTGCTTTTGCGCCGCGGTCTTCGACCGCCTACCGCCACGGTGTGCCACGCCAGCGCATTGACCTCACATCCCATTGTCACACTTCACAGGTCAGGCAGCCGCCATTTCAGGGGCCCACATGGCTTAATTTCTACTGCGTCACACAGGCCTAGGCCTTGCATTGCCACTCATACAAGCCATTCAATGCATAGCGAATCGTGTACTGTGCAAGCTGTGGTTATGTACCTGTGGGTTCCTTGACTCTGTGTGCTCCATGTTGTCCTTCCTAGGCACCGTCCGCTGGGACTTACGAGGAGATGGAGGAATCCTCCTGTGTACAGACCGCTGGTGGACCTGTCGACAATGGAAGAAAGACATGTCATACTGACATACAGACTTGACCGAGCCACTATACAGGAACTGTGTGCCCAGCTGGAGCCAGACCTGATGTCCCCCATTCGCCAACCCACAGGGATTCCCCCTCTGGTGCAGGTTCTGTCAGTACTCCATTTTTTGGCAAGTGGATCATTCCAAACAACAGTGGCCATATCATCAGGGATGTCTCAGCCTATGTTTTCTAAGGTTTTGTCCAGAGTGTTGTATGCCCTGATGAAATACATGCGGAGCTACATTGTTTTCCCTGAGGTGGGCGATTTGGCTACAGTGAAGGGTGATTTCTATGCCCTTGGACATATCCCCAACATCATTGGTGCCATTGATGGGACCCATGTGGCTTTGGTTCCCCCCAGTGGAAGTGAGCAGGTGTACAGGAACAGAAAAAGTTATCATTCGAAGAATGTCCAGGTGGTCTGTTTGGCTGACCAGTACATCTCCCATGTAAATGCCAAGTTCCCTGGGTCAGTGCATGACGCGTACATCATGCGAAATAGCAGCATCCCTTATGTGATGGAACAGCTACAGAGACACCGTGTGTGGCTAATAGGTGACTCTGGTTACCCCAACCTGTCGTGGCTACTTACCCCAGTGAGGAATCCCAGGACAAGGGCAGAGGAACGCTACAATGAGGCCCATGGGCGAACTAGGAGGATTATAGAAAGAACCTTCGGCCTCCTGAAGGCCAGGTTTAGGTGCCTGCATATGACAGGTGGATCCCTAATGTACTCACCAAAGAAGGTGTGCCATATCATCGTGGCCTGCTGTATGCTTCACAACCTGGCTTTGCGGTGCCAGGTGCCTTTCCTGCAGGAGGATGGTCCAGATGTTGGTGTTGTAGCAGCTGTGGAGCCTGTGGAGAGTGAAGAGGAGGAAGACGACGGGGACGACACAGACAACAGGGACACAGTGATACAACAGTATTTTCAGTAGCACACAGGTACGAATCAACCACGCCATTTTACATTTACTTAAAGTCTCCTGCCTCTCTACTGTCTGAGTTCCCCCCCAGTTCCTGTTAACTGAGTTGTGACTTTCCCTTCCGTTTTCAGAGCTGTGGGCCCCACTGCGTGACCTCTGCTTTGTTTGCCCATGGACTACAGCTGTGTGACAGTGGTATGTTGTCATCACAATGTAACTGAACATTTTTGCACCGTTATGTCTAATACATTTGTTAAAAATACAAGCAGACTCCAGATTTTTTAAGTGCAATAAGTGATTTTATTAAAGTGCTAAATTTAGGAACATGATTGTAAAACGGTGATGGGTGATGGTGGAGTAATGTCCATGGCAGAGTCCAGTTCTCAGTCTCACAGGTGCATTGTCCATATGCCTGTGGAAGGATGGAGCAGGGGCAGTTCAAGGTTGGACAGGGTGACAATGTGGGACAGTGGGATGACATCAGGGGGTATCGTTTGCTGGCGGGGGTCTTGGTATCCTACTCTGTCTTCTTGTGAGATCTCAGGTTCCGCTTGCGGGGTGGTTCTTCTTCTGCAGGAGGTGGGGTTCTGGTGGCCTGTCATTGTGTGGGGGCCTCCTGTCCACTAGCGCCGGCGGAGGTGGTAGGCTGTTCCTGGTCCAGGCTAGTGACAGGGGCCCTTTGTGGTGCCACATGGTCCCGCAATGTGGTGACTATCTGGTTAAGGGCCACGACGATGGTCCCCATTGCGGAACTAATGTTCCTCAGTTCCTCTCTGAACCCCATGTACTGTTCCTCCTGCAGTACCAGGATCTCCTGGAACCTGGCCAGTACCGTAGCCATCGTCTCCTGGGAGTGGTGGTGTGCTCCCATGATGGAGGAGAGGGCCTCTTGGAGAGTCGGTTCCCTGGGCCTGTCCCCCCCCCTGTCGCACAGCAGCCCTCCCAGTTCCCCTGTTTCCCTGGGCCTCTGTCCCCTGGACGGTGTGCCCACTACCACTGCCCCCAGGTCCCTGTTGTTGTTGGGGTGGTGGGTCAACCTGGGTGCCCTGTAGTGGTGGACACACCGCTGATTGACGTGTCCTGGAGACAGAGGCATGGGCCCGCTGGGTGGGAGCTGTGCTGGTGTTCCCAGAGGGGGTTAGGTCTGGTGTAGCCTGTGGCTGTCTGAGGGGAACCGACTGTCCCGAGGTCCCCGATGGGCCGGGCTGGTCATCTGGGTCCAGGGAGACAGAGCTGCGGTCATCACTGGGGGCCTCTTCTGGGGGTGGGATGGACATCTCTGGACCCTCCGTGGCGGTGTGGTGGCGTTCGGGTCCTGCAGGGGTATAAGAGTATGGTTATTGCTTCTATGTGTGGCATTTCGTGTAATGGGTGGGAGGCCGTGTACCCCAGTGCTGGCATTCCCTTGTGGGGGCTTTTGTGACGGTGGCTTGTGGGGGTGATGGGTGTGTGCAGTGGGCATGCTTTGGTGATGGGTGTCCATGCTTTGGGGACGCATGCAGGGCTAGGTTTTGGGATGGGTGGGTTGTGATGGTGAGCCATTTGCAAGGAGTTGGTGTGATGGGGGTGGGGGTGAGGGTGGGGGTATGATTTGGCATGCAGGTGGGGTGGGGGGAATGAAGTAGTGGAGATTTGCCTTACCAGAGTCCATTCCTCTGCCTACTCCTGCGAGGCCCTCAGGATGCAGGATGTGCAAGACTTCCTCCTCCCATGCTGTGAATTCTGGGGGAGTAGGTGGGGGTCCGCCGCCAGTCTTCTGCACCGCGATGTTGTGCCTTGATACCATGGAACGCACCTTCCCCCGTAGGTCGTTCCACTGCTTCCTGATGTCGTCCCGATTGCGTGAATACTGTCCCACAGCGTTGACCCTGTCCACTATTCTTTGCCATAGCTCCATCTTCCTGGCAATAGTGGTGTGCTGCACCTGTGCCTCGAAGAGCTGGGGCTCTACACGAACTATTTCCTCCACCATGACCCTGAGTTCTGCGTCAGAGAACCTGGGGTGTCTTTGGGGTGCCATGGGGTGGTGTGGATGAGGTGAGGGGTGGTGTATGTGTTGTAGAGTGTGGTGAGTGTGGTGGTGTATGGTGTTTTGTGCGTGGAAATTGTGTGGGTGATGTTGTGATTTGCCTCTGTGTGATGGTCTACTCTATGCTGTGCTGTCTCTCTCTGTCCTTCAGTCGCAATAGTAGTCGTAAGGGTTTGTGGGTGATGTGGGTGTGTGTTTTATATTTAATTGGGTGTGTAGGAGTGGTGTGTGTATGTGTCTCAGGTGTGTATATTTTGATTTGTCCAATGTGGCTGTGTTTTGTAAAGGTGTGTGTATTTTGACCGCGCCGGTGTGTACCGCCAATGGAATACCGCGGTTGAAAGACCGCTGCAGGGATTTGTGGGTCGGAATGGTATGGGCGTATTTCTGTTGGCGTGACGGTGGAGGTTTGGTCATCGCCAGTTTCCCGCTGACCTTTGGTGTGGCACACTTTTGTTGGTGTCGGGTTTTTGGCGGTTTGCCAGTTGTGGGTCAGAATGACCGTGGCGGTTTACCGCGACCGCGGCGGTGTTATGGCCGTCTTCTGACCGGCGGTAAGCGCCTTTTACCGCCGAGGTCAGAATGACCCCCAAAGTGTCCCAAACTAAAATACAGTATTGTCAGAAAGAAGTGAAGTATTTGGGTCACCAAATTGAGAAAGGTGCAAGAAAAATTTCCAGAGAGAGCATCACAGCCATTTTACAAATGAATCCTCCAGGTACACAAAGATATGTTAGAATGTTTCTGGGAATGGTGGGCTATTGTCGCCAATGTATTCCAAATATTTCTGTTATTTCAAAGCCATTGCAGAGATTCACTCACAGAGACATAATTGATCCTGTCCCATTTGATGGAGCTTGTATGAAGGATTTTATGGAGTTGAGATACAGTCTGTGCAGAGCACCAGCTCTTGGAATGGCTGACTACACAAAACCAATCTTGTTGTTTTGTCATGAGCATAATGGTTGTGCGCTTTCAGTCCTGACGCAGGCAGATGGTGGTGTAAACCACCCAGTAGCATATTTTTCTGCTATTTTAAATACTTCTTTGCTCGGCTGTCTAAAGAATGTGGCTGCGGTTGGTCACAGTGTTACACAGCGTGAGAGTATTGTGATGGGACATCCTTTAACAGTTTTGGTCGATCATTCTGTCGAAGTTTTGCTTACTTGAACAATGACCCAATATTTGACAAATGCCCGACTTATTAGGTATGACCTATTGATTTTAGGCCTACCTAATGCGTTCTTAAAAAGGTGCACTGTGCTTAACCCAGCAACCCTGTTACCAGTGGAAAATGTTGAAATTGAAAAACTGAAAGAAGTTAAATATGACTGTCTGGAAGTTACTGAATTGTGCACGAAACCCAGACGTGATATTCAGGATACCATGCTGAAAGAGAATGATCAGATCATTTTTATTGAAAGAAACAACTCAGTGGGGCACATCAACACGACAAAGTCTACATTTGAAGATAATTTGATACCTTAAAGAGAAGACATGGGAAAATCAAAAAAGAAATCTAAATAAAATGCTTAATAAATTATCTTCCTTTCCTGAGAAATGTAAACAAACTATTCCAAAATATGTCCATACCAATAGAAATTTTAATACAAAACAAAAAAAAACTTATTTTGCACATACAGAAATATACATATACACAAAGCATATAAGTTGGAGGTTTTAAATGGTGCCCTCGACTCTTTTGGCCACGATATATTACAAAACGGAATTAGAACGAATTAAAAGAACAAAAAGATTGTCTTTTAGTTGGTTCCTCAACACATGAGGTCTGCGATGCCCCTTCTAGATTGATTTTGAAGAGAAAGAAAAAGAGGGGACTGATTGTGGTTTCAAACAGAG
This sequence comes from Pleurodeles waltl, assembly GCF_031143425.1. Taxonomy (NCBI): domain Eukaryota; kingdom Metazoa; phylum Chordata; class Amphibia; order Caudata; family Salamandridae; genus Pleurodeles; species Pleurodeles waltl. The sequence continues at coordinate 1,376,407,222 of NC_090446.1, read as the reverse complement.
GATGGTAGAAGGGATAGGAACATACGGACATAAAAATAATTCGAAGCCTTGAAGAAGTCCATTCAGGACGAAACACGTGTCGGCTGATGGCTTTCTATTGTTTTTTGACATGTTTTGTGTATATGTATATTTGTGTATGTGCAAAATAAGTTTTTCTTTGTTTTGTATTAAAATTTCTATTGGTATGGACATATTTTGGAATAGTTTGTTTACATTTCTCAGGAAAGGAAGATAATTTATTAAGTATTTTATTTAGATTTCTTTTTTGATTTTCCCATGTCTTCTCTTTAAGATATCAAATTATCTTCAAATGTAGACTTTGTCGTGTTGATGTGCCCCACTGAGTTGTGTTTTTCATTATTAGAACCGGTCTACTCTTAGCAGATCTGGCTTTACGCATCAAGGCAACGATGTGTGTCAGTGTATGAGCACTCATAATTTTTTGCTTATATATTTAGAATGTGCATTTATTTCAAGTAATGAGTTGCCATGTGTTGTTGATTAGATCATTTTTATTGATGGTTTCTGTAAGAGACAATGCAGCAATACTGAAAGCTGGATATGCTGTGTGCACAATTTCTGGAGTACTCAAAGCTTCATGGCTTCAAAGAGTATTTTCTGCACAAGTGGCTGAATTGGTGGCTCTTACTAAAGCATGCTGTATATAGGCACAACTTAAAGTTTCAATTTTTACAGACAGCCAATATGGATTAGGTGTAGTGTATGATTTTGGGCACTTGTGAGCTCAGAGAGGTTTCATGACTTCTTCTGGTTCACCAATGTTGCAAGCCTTACAGTTACCTGAGAAAATTGCAGTGGTCAAATGCAATGCACATCAGAAATCGAATGACTTTATTTCACTGGGAAATGCTTATGCGGATCAAGTCGCAAGGTTTTGTACGTTGAACTGCATTTCTTTTAATAAGGAATGGAAAGAACTAAATGATGATGAAGTAAATCAATGTTACATGTTAAAAGTGATTGATACATGGGAGGAGATCAAAAATGTACAAGAAAATATTCCTGAAGACGAAAAGAAAGGTTGGATAAAATTGAAATGTTTTCAGAGAGACAATGATGACATATGGGTTTCAAGTGAAGGGCAAGCGTTTCTGCCGAACTGTCTACTGACACAAATGGCAAGATACTATCTTGGTTAAGCACACATTGGCGGAGATGCAATGATTCATACATTTAAACAGTTCTGGTTCAATACAAAATTTAGACAGGTTGCTGAAGCAATTTGTCATGGATGTGTTACCTTTCAATGAATGAGCCACATTGTTAGAGCAGGAGGTCATTCAACAGAATGCAAACGGGTGTCATTGCAATGCCTGTGTGTGGTGGTTTGAGATATGTGTTGATGATTGTATGCCTTTTTGGTCGCTAGATTGAAGCTTACCCTACACATAGGAGTGAAAGTATCACAGTAGCAAAACTTTTACTTGGGGAGTTGATACCACGTTTCAGTTTTCCAGCCTCTTTAGAATCAGACAGAGGAAGTCACTTCAATAACAAGGTGATTAAATTACTATGTTCAGCCTTAAACATTGAGCAGAAGCTGCACTGTAGCAACACAACAGAAGCTTCTGGATTAGTAAAACAAACGAATGGCACTTTGAAAGCTTCACTTGAACAAATGTGTGCATCCACAAATCCGAAAGGGCCAGATGCTTTACCATTGGTTATAATAAGCATGGGAAATACACCTGACAGAAAAACTGGACTTTCTCCTCATTAAATCCTCATGGGTAGAGCAATGAGATTGCCAATTGTTCTTGCAAATGCTCCTGTTAACATAACAGATGATATGGTGCTGGATTATTGCAAGAGTCGAGCTGATGTAGTTCGCTCTTTCTCTCACAAGGTGGAAACTACAGCTGTGCCTCCATCCCAAGACCACTGTCACAGTCTGCAAGCTGGTGATTGGGTGGCTGTCAAGAAGCACATGGTGAAAACCTGTCTGGAACCTAGGTAGAAGGGCCCGTACCAGATTGTTCTGGTTACAACAACTGGTGTGAAGTGTGCTGGTATCCCGAACTGGATTCATGCCAGTCACACTTGAAAAGTACCCTATCCTCTGGATGATGAAGAAAATGAGTTGTTGAGAGCACCAACAACTGCTATCCAGTCTCAAGAAGCAAGATTGTGGAAACAGTAGTAGCGACAGGGCAAACTGGTGAAGATCCAGGTACACCTCTAAGAGATTAGGTAAACACACTTCTGAGAGATGAAATAGAGGTTCCTGAAGTTGCTCAAGCATCAGAAGACATAGTAGGAGAGTCAAGTCAGAGGAGAACTCTCCCAGAAGCAGACAATTGGGAAAATCAGTTGAAACAGATTGTGTTTCCTGAATTAGCTGAGGAGGGAACTGAGTTGAATCAAAGTCACACAGGTTTGTGTCAACACCAGAGCAGTACGCGCTCTATTGGCGACTAAAATGCAAAAACCCAGCACGCTCAAAACAACGTAATTTATGCATTGTGCTGATATGTTGTGGTTTAACCTTTTGCACTGCAGAGTTCAATCCTGAAAACTTATTTTTAATATGCTTACAAATACTGTTCCTTTGCAATGTATTGCTGCAGGTTTTCAGAGTGTGTTAGGGTGTGGCCCCTTTCCAGGGCCTTCCAGAGACTTTCCCTGCAACATGCCTGGGCGTGGTTCTGGGCTGGGCCAAGACTCTATAAAAGAGAGCCAGACCAACTCCCAGTGCTCACTATTCAGAGGTCCGGGTGCAGAGCAGCAGCTTCTTCCTGAGCTCCTGTCCCGGCGGCCTATTTGGATCTTCCAGTCTTCTGCCCTTCATCCTTCATTGGTGATCATTGTTCCAGGCGGTAAGACGGTGGTTGGACTGTCCCGACACCGTTATCGAGAATTTTCATATTCTTGGTTTAATTATTTAATGAGGAACAGATTACTTGCGTGCTACCATTTCTTGACATTTATATGGTAGTATACAAATAGACAAGATGCTCGATTTGTTTCATAAAGGTTTGACTTTGTTATTCATTGCGTGCTACCATTTCTTGGTATTTACATGATGTCTTACGAATTGGCAAGACGCGCAATTCGTTTCATGAGGATTTAACTTTGTTGTTCATTGCACGCTACCATTTCTTGACATTTACATGGTGGCTTAAGAATCGGCAAAAGAAGCGCGATTCGTTTCATTGTACTTTGATCTTGTTATTCATTGTGAGCTGTTATTTCTTGGCATTTACATCATGTTTTACGAATCTGCAAGATGCGCGATTTGTTTAATGATGATTTAACTCTGATATTCATTGCGTGCTACCATTTCTTGATATTTTACATGGTGACACTCAAATCGGCAAGACGCACAATTCTCTCCTCAAGTTTAATTCATGTTGTTTATTGTATGCCACTATTCTAAGATATTTAATATGTAATATTCAAGTTGACAAGTTATGTGATTTGTTTCCTGAATCCATATTGTGTTATTCATGGTGCACAATCCTTTTATGGTGTTTACTATATATATATATATATATATATATATATATATATGCAATATGCGCAATTTGTGTTGAAACATTTTAAGAGTACACAGAAGGCCAGAGTTTCTAGATGCAATATTGTATGGTCCTAGTATGCATTCTCAAAACAGGATTTAAATGACTGGTTTAAAATTTAGTCAGAATGTTCTTCTGATTCTCATGTAAAGGAAAGTACTTGAATAAGAAAGTTTTCATTTAATTCATATTGATTCCCTTACAGGTATCCAGCCATCTTGAAACTTAGTCATTTTAAACTTAATTCTTGGATTGTTCATGTTTTCAGAATGACTAGGCTTAGAATCATAGTCTAGTATTGATTTCAGGAGATATAATTTTCATATTGTGTGTTCTAACCTTTTTCTTACTACAGGCCTCATTCCCAGCTGTTCCCTTCCTAATCCCCTCTTCCCCTCTTGAACTCTCTCAGCCTCTGTGATTTATCTATCAGAGTCTTGGAGCTGTTCAGTGATGGACGTGTTGGGAATGTGCACAGACCCCGAGGATCTGGTGACTCTGACAGTTTGACTCTTCCTGAATTGACTAATGGCCATTGCATGTTCAAGTTCAGATTCTGCTAAATCAAGAAGAATTGTAAGTCTGTCAAGAAAAGATGAAAAAGAAGATAAATGGCCCACACTGCAGACAAGTGAAAATGTTCCAGATGTACTGTCAACTATAAATGAAGAGCAAGAGCCAGAAGTAGTAACAAGAACAGATGCAGATGAAGATCTGAGTGAAGGAGAAATAAGTGCAAATCGAAAATTAAAAAGAAAAAGGGTTGAAAGTTAAAGATTTTCAGGTCCTGAATGGGTGGATTTCACAACAGATAAATGGCAACCTGAATTTGTTTCCTTTTGTTTTGACGGTGAGAATTAAGCTCAACATTTTGGAACTTGAAATTGATTTTGAACTGAGTTTTGAGATTACCGTGCCAATTGAACAAGAGAGACATTATATGCTGTAAGTTATAATTAGTGATAATCAGACCATGGTCAACTGAATGAGAGACTTTTTTTTCAAATTGATTTTGACAAGATAATCTGATTTTTGACAAAAGTTCAGTTCTGGTGACGCCTGAGAGTTGCTGTAAATAACTGCAAAGAAGACTGAAGATTATTTTGTTTTTGAATTTTTGGCTGCACAGATAATTAAATAATTTTTGCTTTTCTTCTATTTTCTGATCCTTTACAGGCTATGGATTCAAATCGGAAATGCAAGAAAATGTGTGAATGTTGTAAATGCATATGTAGTGGGATTGGTGTTGTATGTGTGTTAGTATGTTTCTTATTGATTGTGAGTATGATCACTCATAATAAACCTGAAAATAGTTATATTTCTTCTCCAGAGACTACTACATTTTCGAAGATAGAAAAATTTAACAGGGATGAGAAATACTTACACTTGGACAACTCACAAGGAGATCTTTCTACTAATATTTTCTATTGCTTGCTACATAAATATTTTGAGACAATGAATGTGAGAGAGTGTTATGTTTGCACACAGATTCCTTTGTCAGTGCAGGAAAGAATTACTTACTAAAGCTTGCAACTAACGTATGGAATCAGCTGTAGTCTTTTACTAACAATGCTTTATAATCAAGAGTATATACAATATTTCTTCTCAAACTACGACATGGGGTTTTCTTTAGTTCTGATTAACCAACACCTGAGTAGTATAGCAAAAGAAAGAAATATTGACACTGTGGGGGGTTTCTTTGAACTTGCACTAACATTTGGTACTGCTTACACTCACAGAAACAATCTAACATGCATGCTTTCGCCAGTAGAAAAATCTTTTCTAGATCAAATTGATGACAGGAGAAAAACATTAAAATAGAAAAAGGGTTAGTGAAAAGGATATTTAGAAATGATAATGCATATAGTGAGACACATACAGAAGGGAAGATTGCTTTAGATTTTCAACTTGTAGGAAAGCTTTCTATTTACACACCTCAATCCAGAACTGATATTACGTTTGTGGGAACGACTGAATGCAGACATGTATTTCTTTTCAATAATACATAGGACTTTATGTTAAATGGACAATATCCTGTGATTCCTGGAGTATATTACATCTGTGGAAAAAGTGTTTACTATCATCTCCCAAGGGGATGGTATGGGACATGTTATTTAGGAGTGGAATTTCAGAAAATGTACCAGATTGACAATATAGATGACACACATGACACAAATGAATTACAAAGACCAAGATCAAAAAGAGCAGCTTACTCTGAAATAATTGGGGATATATTTGGAGCAATTATTAGTTCTGTATGAGCTATTCTGAATTCTATTCAAATAAGAAAGTTGTCTACTATTGTAGCTAAAATGCTGACAGATTTTTCTGGAGCCATAATCCGGATGGATACTGAAATGGCTGCGGTTCGTTGAATGGTTCTCCTTAACCGACTTGCGTTAGACATTCCTTTAGCAAAGAAAAGCGGGGTATGCTGGATTCTAAAAGCGAAACATTGTTGCACGTAAATACCTGACAATAGTAAAGGAATTCAAAAATTTATTAATAACCTGATTTACACAAATTCTGATTTAAAAGATCTGAAAGAGCCAGGGGTTCAAAAGTAGTTAAAAAGTGAAAAACTGGTTGGGAAATCTTGGTCATGGGATTGTGGGAACTGTTTTGAAACCATTATTAATTGTGGTTGCATGTGTCATCTGCGCATTAGGAATTTACAAATTATACATATTGATTAAAAGACAAAGGATGAAAAATAAACATAGGAAAGAAGCAATTAAATTACAAAATATGAGACGCAGATAATATTGTGATTTAAAGTTGTCTGAAAATTGGAAGAAGCAGAGAAATAAGTAATATTTCAGCGAAACTAAGTTTTGAATTGTGCTAAGCTAACAAAATAAATAGGAGTATTAATTAATATATATGTTTTGTGACAACACATATAGGGGGTCATTCCAACCCTGGCGGTCGGTGATAAAGCGGCGCCAACCCACCAACAGGCAGGCGGTCCAAAAAATGGAATTCTGACCCTGGCGGGAACCGCCAACACAGACCGCCACTTTAACACTCCGACCGCCACGGCTGGACAAACAAACAGCGCGGCGGTCACCGCCAACAGGCAGGCGGCAGACAATGTACCGCCCACCCTATCACAACTCACCAATCCGCCACCTTTTCCGGGGCAGGAGCCCCGCCGATAAAAACACGGCGGAAACAGACTACGAACGGGAAAACGCTCACCTCTAAACACTCCACGAGGAATCTGGACAGCATGGAACCCGAATTAAACATCCTACCAGCCATTGTCTACCTGCTTATCTACCACGAGTACGAACGCCGGCGCAGACGACAACGGTGAGTACTGCACCTACGACACAGGGGAGGAGGAAGGGTTACGGGCACACACATACGCGATACACCCCCACCCCCCCTCCAAATACCTACACACCATTGCCGAGCAACAAGTCAGAGTCACACCCCCCAAACGCCACGTAATAATGCAAAGACAAAATAAAATGAACGTTGAAATTGAAGTATATAATAGCACAAATGAAGTAATGTGAAATATGAAATGAGAAAGATACAAAATAAGGAATGAACATAGTAAAAAATATATACATATGCAATAAGTCCTGCCCATTCTGTCAAAGTTCCATAGTCCGTGGGCCAATGTGCACAAACACAGGGGCAAAGCCCACACAGGAGACACAAATCCATTGGAGAGAACACTGCTGGGGCATCAGATGACAAAACTACAGGCACCTCAGGGGGAAGGGAAAGGGGGGGCACCTCAGCCACATGAGTCCACAACACCAGATCCACGAGGGGCCTCCATGCCCACTGCGCCATCCTGGGGAGTGCAAAGCCACAGTCTCACAAGTCTCTACAGTGGGTGGATTGCCCACTGCGCCATCCTGGGGAGTGCAAAGCCACAGTCTCACAAGTCTCTACAGTGGGTGGATTGCCCACTGCGCCATCCTGGGGCGTGCAAAGCCACAGGCCATCAGATGGATTATTGACTCCACTGTCAATGGAGGAGGCACGGTGCCCAGAGTGCTACGTGAAGCCCTGCTCGACACAGACCCGGCACTGTCAATGGGCCAGCGGTGCTTGAGACGGCGTTGCCCAGCGGAGCGGTGCCTGAGACGGCGGTGGCCAGCGGAGCGGTGCTTGACAGGAAGGCCCAGCGGAGAGGTGCTTGAGATGAAGGGCCCAGCGGAGCGGTGCTTGACAGGAAGGTCCCAGCGGAGAGGTGCTTGACAGGAAGGGCCCAGCGGAGAGGTGCTTGACAGGAAGGGCCCAGCGGAGAGGTGCCTGAGACGGCGGTGGCCAGCGGAGCGGTGCTTGACAGGAAGGGCCCAGCGGAGCGGAGCTTGACAGGAAGGGCCCAGCGGAGAGGTGCCTGAGACGGCGGTGGCCAGCGGAGCGGTGCTTGACAGGAAGGGCCCAGCGGAGCAGTGCTTGACAGGAAGGGCCCAGCGGAGCGGTGCTTGACAGGAAGGGCCCAGCGGAGAGGTGCCTGAGACGGCGGTGGCCAGCGGAGCGGTGCTTGACAGGAAGGGCCCAGCAGAGCGGTGCTTGACAGGAAGGGCCCAGCGGAGCGGTGTTTGACAGGAAGGGCCCAGCGGAGCGGTGCTTGACAGGAAGGGCCCAGCGGAGAGGTGCTTGACAGGAAGGGCCCAGCGGAGAGGTGCTTGACAGGAAGGGCCCAGCGGAGAGGTGTCTGAGACGGCGGTGGCCAGCGGAGCGGTGCTTGACAGGAAGGGCCCAGCGGAGAGGTGCTTGAGATGAAGGGCCCAGCGGAGCGGTGCTTGACAGGAAGGGCCCAGCGGAGAGGTGCTTGACAGGAAGGGCCCAGCGGAGAGGTGCCTGAGACGGCGGTGGCCAGTGGAGCGGTGCTTGACAGGAAGGGCCCAGCGGAGAGGTGCCTGAGACGGCGGTGGCCAGCGGAGCGGTGCTTGACAGGAAGGGCCCAGCGGAGCGGTGCTTGACAGGAAGGGCCCAGCGGAGAGGTGCTTGACAGGAAGGGCCCAGCGGAGAGGTGCTTGACAGGAAGGGCCCAGCGGAGAGGTGCCTGAGACGGCGGTGGCCAGCGGAGCGGTGCTTGACAGGAAGGGCCCAGTGGAGCGGTCCTTGACAGGAAGGGCCCAGCGGAGCGGTGCTTGACAGGAAGGGCCCAGCGGAGCGGTGCTTGACAGGAAGGGCCCAGCGGAGAGGTGCTTGACAGGAAGGGCCCAGCGGAGCGGTGCTTGAGATGAAGGGCCCAGCGGAGCGGTGCTTGACAGGAAGGGCCCAGCGGAGCGGGGCTTGAGATGAAGGGCCCAGCGGAGAGGTGCTTGACAGGAAGGGCCCAGCGGAGCGGGGCTTGAGATGAAGGGCCCAGCGGAGCGGTGCTTGACAGGAAGGGCTCCTGTTCAGCGGTGCTTCTCACGGCGGGCCCCTGTTCAGCGGTTCTTCACACGGCGGGCCCCTGTTCAGCGGTTCTTCTCACGGTGGGCCCCTGATCAGCGGTGCTTCTCTTGGCGGGCCCCTGTTCAGCGGTGCTTCTCACGGCGGGCCCCTGTTCAGCGGTGCTTGTCCTGTGTTTCTAGGGAGCCAGACCTGGCCAAGACTCCCCGCTCACTCGGCATCCGACGGTGCGGTCGCGGGGCCCTCCTGTGATGGAGTCTTGGGCTCGTGGGTGTCGTCCGTCACACCTGGAATGGGGCTGGTGGGGCCCTCCTGGGCAGCTCGGCTGCTGCCTGACTCCTCCGCCCTGCTGCCCTTGACCTCCTTCGCCGAAGCTCTGTGGGCCTTGCCTCCCTTTGATGATGTGGCAAGTGACGGGGGCATGGCTACTGTCATTGGTGGCAGCCGTCTCAGGCTTGTCGCGCCGGCCCTTATTCTTTTTTGTCCTCTTCCCAGGGGGTGGGCTGGCTGTCCCCTTGCTGCTGGGCGATGTTCCTGCCCTAGGAGCTGGTGGACTCCAATAGCCCGGCACTATGGTCACAGTAGATGCAGGGCTGGTGGTGGCTGAGGTGCTCTTTGGACTCTTACCAGGTGGAGGGGGTGGGTCAGGTGAGGCAAAGAGGTCAATTTTGGAGAGGAAAAGTTTTTTAGGAGCCATGGGAAGGGTAGGTGCAGTGGGTATGGGAGTGGAGGAAGAGGATGTGGTTGTAGGAGAGTCAAGTGTGCTGTCTTTGGGTGCAGGTGCTTGTGACGGAGGCTGTCGGGAGGTGGATGGCTGTTGGGTGGGTGGCTGCCTGCGTTTGTGTGTTTTGGAAGAGGGGGTGACAGACACACTGGGAGAGGACACAGGGGAGGTGTAAATGGCAGTGGGGGTGGTGACTGCACGTGTGCGGACTGTATTGGATGGTGTGCTGGTGATGGAAGTACTGGATGATGGTGGTGTGCATGCAGGTGTGAGTGGAGACGTCACAGGGAGGGAGGAGGGAGATGAGGAGGTGGGGGACACAGAGGTGGTAGTGACTGTTGGCATGTCTGCATCTGGATGTTGCTTGGGTGAATGCTTGTGGGATCTGTGGTGCTTATGTCTGGATGAGCTGCCCTTGGGTGTTGAGGTGTGTGCAGGCTGGTCTGATGGTGTGGATGGGACAGGCAGAGGAACAGGAGACTGGGACTGGGTGGAGGGAGTCAGAAGAGGGAGGCTGGAAACAGGGACAATGGCTGCCGTCAGTGCTGAGGCCAGAGCGTTGAACGATCGCTGATGGGCAGCCTGACCCGAATGAATGCCCTCCAGGTATGCATTGCTCCGATGCACCTCCCTTTCTACACCCTGGATGGCATTCAAAAGGGTAGACTGCCCAACAATGATGGTCCTCAGGAGGTCAATGACCTCCTCACTGAGGGCAGCAGGGGTAACTGGGGCAGGGCCTGAGGTGCCTGGGGCGAAGGAGATGGCCGGCTTCCAGGCCGAGCGGGCACGGGGCGAACGCTGAGGGGCTGCTGGGAGGGCGGGGCTGGTGCGCTGGGTGGCGGCTGTACCTGTTGTTGCGGTGGGCACGGATGTTGCCGCCACCACAAGGGAGCTCCCTTCCGAGGATGTGTCGGTGTCGCTGACGTCGCCACGGGTCCCCGTTGTGGAGCTCCCCTCGCCCTCCGTCTCACTGGTGTACTCGGATTCTGTTGCATGGCCCTCCGGGGCCATGTGAGATGCAGCTCCCTCGTGCGCCAATGCCACTTCTCCTCCGCCTGATGATGCTAATGCACACATGAACAGGAAGACAAAGAAAATGGGGGGGGGGAGAAATGAAGACAGGTTGAGTGCATGCATTGGCGGCACCGTTGGCGGAGAGGACAGACACAGAAGCCCCCTGCACTACGCCGCGCACTCGGGGTACACTACTCAGTTATTATGACTAGGCCTACAGGTCAATGGACGACAAATGCACACATGGATGAGGCCGGACCATGGATAGCTGTACTTGGCACCCTACAGAGGTGGGGGGCGGGGACACAGGGCCATGCCTAACGGAGGGGCCTAGCCTACAGAATGCGCCCTGGCCTAGAGATAGCCACAGCCCTCCTCCTCCACCCAGACACCTTCACTGCGTGCAAAGATAGCAGATTGTGCTGATACTCACCCTCTTGTGTCTGCTGTGATGTCCTCACGCGCCCATCCAAATCGGGGTAGGCCACCGCCAGTATCCGGGACATCAGGGGGGTCAATTGGCGGCTGGCACCCCTCTTACGTTGGGAGGCCATCCCCAGCAGAGACTCGGCGGTCTTTCTGGTCCCGCGGCGGATGTCCTCCCACCTCTTTCGGCAGTGGGTGCCCCGTCTGTTGTGGACCCCCAGGGCCTGGACGTCCTTGGCGATGGCACGCCAAATGTCGATCTTCTGATGGGCGCTGACATATGTGACATGTACAGGGTTGAAACATAAATATCATCACTTTTCTGCCTGGTCAATGTGAGTGGCCCCCCCCATCCCCAACCTTGCCATGTGGCACATGCTCTCATCTTTCGTGCGTTGCACTCCTCATTCGCTCCCATCCCCACCATATTACATCCACCCCACTCAACACAGGCATAGCCCATTCAACGTGCACCCTGTGTACTAACCTGTTGGTCTGGAGGACCGTAGAGTAGCGCATACTGAGGGAGGACCCCATCAACAAGTTTCTCCAATTCTTCAGAAGTGAAGGCAGGGGCCCTTTCCCCAGTCGCAGCAGCCATTGTATCTCCCAGACCGAGGTCACAGCAGCACTTGCAGTATAGGTCCTCTCCTGTGGATGATCAGGTCTCGAGTGATTAATCAGATAGAAAATGGCGGTCACGCCCGCAGCGGTGCGTACCGCCGCGGTGCGTACCGCGACCGCCTGCGCACATCGTCATTGGCTACTGAAACCCATAGGGTTCAATGTTAACCAATGCGGCTTAACCCCGCGGTCTTCGACCGCCTACCGCCACGGTGTGCCACGCCAGCGCATTGAACTCACATCCCACTGTCACACTTCACAGGTCAGGCAGGATCCATTTCAAGGGCCCACATGGCTTGATTTCTACTGCGTCACACAGGCCTAGGCCTTGCATCAACACTCATACAAGCCTTTCAATGCATAGCGAATCGTGTACTGTGCAAGCTGTGTGAACGAACCTGTGGGTTGCTTGACTGTGTGCTCCATGTTGTCCTTCCTAGGCACCGTCCGCTGGGACTTGCGAGGAGAAGGAGGAATCCTCCCGTGTACCGACCGCTGGTGGACCTGTCGACAATGGAAGAACGACATATCATTCTTACATACCGGCTTGACAGAGCAACTATACATGAACTATATGCCCAGCTGGAGCCAGACCTGATGTCCCCCATCCGCCAACCCACAGGGATTCCCCCTCTGGTGCAGGTTCTGTCAGTACTTCATTTTTTGGCAAGTGGGTCTTTTCAGACAACAGTGGCCATATCATCAGGGATGTCTCAGCCTATGTTTTCCAAGGTTTTGTCCAGAGTGTTGTCTGCCCTGATGAAATACATGCGGAGCTACATTATTTTCCCTGAGGTGGGCGAATTGGCTACAGTGAAGGGTGATTTCTATGCCCTTGGACATATCCCCAACATCATTGGTGCCATTGATGGGACCCATGTGGCTTTGGTTCCCCCCAGTGACAGTGAGCAGGTGTACAGGAACAGAAAAAGTTATCATTCGATGAATGTCCAGGTGGTCTGTTTGGCTGACCAGTACATCTCCCATGTAAATGCCAAGTTCCCTGGTTCAGTGCATGACGCGTATGTCATGCGAAATAGCAGCATCCCGTAAGTGATGGAACAGCTACAGAGACACCGTGTGTGGCTAATAGGTGACTCTGGTTACCCCAACCTGTCGTGGCTACTGACCCCAGTGAGGAATCCCCGGACCAGGGCAGAGGAACGGTACAATGAGGCCCATGGGCGGACTCGGAGGATAATAGAAAGGACCTTCGGCCTCCTGAAGGCCAGGTTTAGGTGCCTGCATATGACAGGGGGATCCCTTATGTACTCACCAAAGAAGGTGTGCCATATCATCGTGGCCTGCTGTATGCTGCACAATCTTGCTTTGCGACGCCAGGTGCCTTTCCTACAGGAGGATGGTCCAGATGGTGGTGTTGTAGCAGCTGTGGAGCCTGTGGAGAGTGAAGAGGAGGAAGACGACGGGGACGACACGGACAACAGGGATACAGTCATACAACAATATTTTCAGTAGCACACAGGTAAGATTCACCCACGCCATATTACATTTACGTAAGGCCTCATGCGTCTGTACTGTCTGTGTTTCCCCCCAGTTCCCGTTAACTGATTTGTGACTTTCCCTTCCCTTTTCAGAGCTGTATGACCCACTGCGTGACTTCTGCTTTGTTTGCCCATGGACTAAAGCTTATTGAAATTGGTATGTTGTTGTCACAAAGTTACTGGACATTATTGCACCGTTATGTGTAATACATTTGTTAAGAATACAAGCAGACTCCTGTTTTTTTAAGTGGAATAAGTGATTTATTTTAAGTGCTACATATAGGTAAATGGTTGGGAAGCGGGGATGGGTGGGGGTGGAGTAATGTCCATGGCAGAGTCCAGTTCTCAGTCGCACAGGTGCATTGTCCATATGCCTGTGGAAGGATGGAGCAGGGGCAGTTCAAGGTTGGACAGGGTGACAATGTGGGACAGTGGGATGACATCAGGGGGTATCTTATGCTGGCGGGGGTCTTGGCATCCTACTCTGTCTTCTTGTGAGATCTCAGGTTCCGCTTGCGGGGTGGTTCTTCTTCAGCAGGAGGTGGGGTTCTGGTGGCCTGTTGTTGTGTGGGGGCCACCTGTCCACTAGCGCCGGCGGAGGTGGTAGGCTGTTCCTGGCCTGGGCTAGTGACAGGGGCCTTTGTGGTGCCACATGGTCCCGCAATGTGGTGACTATCTGGTTAAGGGCCACGACGATGGTCCCCATTGAGGAACCGATGTTCCTCAGTTCCTCTCTGAACCCCATGTACCGTTCCTCCTGCTGTGCCTGGATCTCCTGGAACCTGGCCAGTACCGTCGCCATCGTCTCCTGGGAGTGGTGGTAAGCTCCCATGATGGAGGAGAGGGTCTCTTGGAGAGTCGGTTCCCTGGGCCTGTCCCCCCCCCTGTCGCACAGCAGCCCTCCCAGTTCCCCTGTGTTCCTGGGCCTCTGTCCCCTGGACGGTGTGCCCACTACCACTGCCCCCAGGTCCCTGTTGTTGTTGGGGTGGTGGGTCAACCGGGGTGCCCTGTAGTGGCAGACACACCGCTGATTGACGTGTCCTGGAGACAGAGGCATGGGCCCGCTGGGTGGGAGCTGTGCTGGTGTTCCCAGAGGGGGTTGGGCCTGGTGTAGCCTGTGGCTGTCTGTGGGGAACCGACTGTCCAGAGGTCCCCGATGGGCCGGGCTGGTCATCTGGCTCCAGGGAGACAGAGCTGCTGTCATCGCTGGGGGCCTCTTCTGAGGGTGGGATGGACATCTCTGTACCCTCCGTGGCGGTGTGGTGGCGTTCGGGTCCTGCAGGGGTATGAAGGTATGGTTATTGCTTCTGTGTGTGGCATTTCGTGTGATGGGTGGGTGTCCGTGTACCCAAGTGCAGGCATTCCCTTGTGGGGGCTATTGTGAGGGTGGGTTGTGGGGGTGATGTGTGTGCGCAGTGGGCATGCTTTGGTGATGGGTGTCCATGCTTTGGGGACGCATGCAGGGCTAGGTTTCGGGATGGGTGGGTTGTGATGGTGAGCCATTTGCAAGGAGTTGGTGTGATGGGGGTGGGGGTGAGGGTGGGGGTATGATTTGGCATGCAGGTGGGGTGGGGGTGGGAAGAGGTAGTTAAAATTTGCCTTACCAGAGTCCATTCCTCCGCCTACTCCTGCGAGCCCCTCAGGATGCAGGATGTGCAAGACTTCCTCCTCCCATGCTGTGAATTCTGGGGGAGTAGGGGGGGGGTCCGCCGCCAGTCTTCTGCACCGCAATGTTGTGCCTTGATACCATGGAACGCACCTTCCCCCGTAGGTCGTTCCAGCGCTGCCTAATGTCATCCCGATTGCGTGGATGCTGTCCCACCGCGTTGACCCTGTCCACTATCATTTGCCATAGCTCCATCTTCCTGGCAATTGTGGTATGCTGGACGTGTGCCCCGAAGAGCTGGGGCTCTACATGGACTATTTCCTCCACCATGACTCTGAGTTCTGCGTCACTGAACCTGGGATGTCTTTGGGGTGCCATGGGGTGGTGTGGATGAGATGTGGGGTGGCGTTTGTGGTGATGAGTGTGGTGTGTGTGGTGGTGTGTGGTGTTTGGTGCGTGGATGTTGTGTGGGTGATGGTGTTGTGTGCCTCTGTGTTGTGTGATGGTCTATTCTGTGCTCTCTCTCTAGCCTTCGTCATTAATTTCGGGTCGTAGGGGTTTGTGGGTGATGTGGGTGTGTGTTCTATATTGTATTGGATGTGTGGGAGTGGTGTTAGTATGTGTATCGGGTGTGTGTGTTTCAAACTGACCAATGTGGCTGAGTTTTCTATGTGTATGTATTTTGACCGCAGCGGTGTGTACCGCCAATGGAATACCGCGTTTGAAAGACCGCCGCGTGGATTCGTGTGTCGTGATAGTGTGGGCGTATTTCTGTTGGCGTGACGGTGGAGATTTGGTCATCGCCATTTTTTCGCTGACCTTTGGTGTGGCGAACTTTTGTGGATGTCGGGTTTTTGGCGGTTTGGCAGTTGCGGGTCAGAATGACCGTGGCGGTTTACAGCGGCCGCGGCGGTGTTATGGCGGTCTTCTGACCGGTGGTAAGCGCCTTTTACCGCCGAGGTCAGAATGACCCCCATAGTCATCAGAGGAGGGGTTGCTAGAGAGCAAGTTAATTAATAAAATTTTGAAGTATTAAAATACTCATTAATAAGGTAAAATGTATGTTTAAAATTTTTATTAGAAATGGCAAAAGTGGTGGACACCATAAGCAATTTGCGTAGTTAGAAATTTTTGTACTTTATTAATATGATTTAATAAGAACACTAATGTGATGAAAAATAATTATTATTAGGTTTCAATGTAAATTAAACCGTTTTATTAAATATGGGCCTACATGAACATGCCTATATTTAATCCTACGTTTAAAGGCCTGTGCAATGTCTCTGCCTCAGCAGTTTCTAAGGGCTTATTGTTCATTGTTCATTTGTTTGCTGACCTTTCAGAAACATCTCAAATTGTATTAGGCAGATAGTTATTCAACATCCTGTGTAACTAGCATATTGTGGAAAATGTATGTTCTTTTGCTTTTAACAGTTACTCTTAATGGGATGAGATAATGTGTACACAAGAACATTAGTATAACCCAAGAACATTAGTATAACCTGCAACAATTGTATTTTACTGTGGAAACTGGTGACTAGTGGCAAGAGAAGATGGTCCATTCATGAATGCAGAAAATCAAGATACTTCTGAAACATGCAGTAAAGCTTATTGGATGTGACCTAAACCACCCACAGACTGTCCAATGGTATTCTAGCTAGTTGCTTTCTAGGGATTTAACATAGCAATGTGTAGATGATGTAAGTTCAGTTGAAGTTGTGGAGTTGTTTCTGGGTGAGATGATGCGTAATGTCCTTAGCTTTCCGCCATTAACGGTTCAGATATAATAAGGCCACACATTTCTGAACTGTGTCCCTTGTTCCTGTCCTGTTCGAGTGAAGACCAAAGAGGCTCTACTGATGAAGACTTCGCTGCTTGCTGATCTAATCCATTAAGGACAGGTATAACCAAATGTGCATTTGTCTTTATCCAGGTTTTTATGTTTTCTCCGTTTAGAAATCCAACCGCAGTTTTGGTAAGCGCCCTAGCTAGATGTTTTCCAACGTAATTTTTATCTTCTTTTCTTTTTGCATGTATGTCCCCACATGCACTTCTAATTAGAGTAATAGTTAAGGATGTCATATTCAAATCTCAACCAACTGAAAATGAATTGATATTGATTCATCTGTGTTTGCTAAATGTATTCTGTTTCCATCTATTATATTCTTTTATTGCCATTTAGTGTTGCTATTCTTGAATGTTTAATGATACATTTTTTAGGTATATTAAGGTGTTTCAGACGTGTCGTTTAGCTTGTGTTGTTCCTGTACTTGTATCATTTGGTTCTTCATGTGATTTACATGACTTTAGTATTGTTAATCTAGGGTACTAAATGTTTTGAACTTTACTAAACCGTTCTGGTGCGGATGAGTGGGGGGGGGAGAGTGGACTGGTGCCATTTAAAAATGGTGGGGCGTAAAGGTTGTGGATGAGATAAAATGGGGGTTTAGGAGGCTTCTCTCCTAAGAAATTGTTGTAAAAAGGAGTAGCAAATGGTGAATTTTAGAAGAAATTTGAGAAAGCAACAGGCACTCACAATTACACGTTTTCTTTCTAAGAGCTT
This sequence comes from Pleurodeles waltl, assembly GCF_031143425.1. NCBI lineage: Eukaryota > Metazoa > Chordata > Amphibia > Caudata > Salamandridae > Pleurodeles > Pleurodeles waltl. The sequence continues at coordinate 1,376,389,854 of NC_090446.1, read as the reverse complement.
CCCGGGCATTAATGCATCTGTGATAAATAACCTCTACCAACAGAGAGAAGCACGTCCCACCAGCCACAGAGCAAAAGTCTGCCTACAGTCAGATTATGGTACATTACCATCAATCAAGCTATCATGCAGCACTACACAAATTCTGACAATGGTAATTTTTCAATAAAGCAAGAACATTGAAGCAATAAATACATTTGGCAACAGTACATAAAACAGGAAATAATCATTTTTTGGGGAACCACAAAAAAAAGACCCTGCCTTAATTGTGGTCTCTTTGACTTCTACAGAACTGTGATGGAATGTCATTAACATTATTAGGTTGGATCAACATTTTGAACCTCACTGCCCTTGATGCATTTTATTTATTTTTAATACAAATGGCAATAGATGGTCAGTCTCTACAATTGATGGCATTCTTTTCGATTTTAGCAAGATTCTGTCACAGCTTACCTTAAAACAGTTACGCATGGGCAACACTGGCATGTCTAGAGGCCACCTGTTTTTGGAGTCTTTATCAGCTAAAACAATGTACTTCTTGGGAATCGGGGAGGGGAGCACAATGGAATAAAATAAAACACATAATGCAGCGTTAAACTCTGCAAACAGCTTGTCAACAAGGTAACATAACATAAAAGTCTGACATTTCTTTCATATAGACTCAGGATAGTCCAAAGAAACACATCTCCCTGACATTAATCCAATAGTTTTTATTTGCATTAATTGAAGTATTGCTCTGCACCAGGACATTGCAAATTACTTTTGAATGGTAAATCACTTACTGGCTATCTAAATATATGCTTAGTGAGCTCTACTGTAGTGTGTACATCTTTTATTTTACAGTTTTGTAATAGTGGAAAGTCATTGCCCAGGGGAAGCTAAATTGCCTGGACAAGATGCAGAGAGCAAATAACATCATGGAAATAATCCACTCCTCCAGCTAAAAAGAGAGTCTACCTAATGCATCCATGAGGAATGAAAGCGCACACACACTTTATACCACTGCGCCTCCTGCAGCAAAAAGAACAAGTTACTTACCTTTGGTAACCATTTTCTGGTGGATACAATAGCTACCTGTGGATTCCTCACCTTATGAATTCACCCTTGTGCCAGCATCCGATGGAAAATCTTCTTCCCAGCTCTCCACGTCGACGAGGATGTCACAATTGCACAGCTCCACGCGACTCCGCCTGACGTCACCGTGCCAATAAGAGGTCCTCGCCGGCATGCTCGCGTCAGTTTCACCCATTTTTTACATGCCTTTGAGGCGAACAGGTGACAACCGACTCCAGAATAACTCCAATAAATACATATATACATAAAGCCTTCATGATACAACATAATCAAAACCATCATTTACATATATATATATATACAGAAAAAAATATCAAAATATACATGCACCTATACACTACATATCTTAGTGCAATCAGACAGGCAATGGGGAGGCGGGTGGGACTGTGAGGAATCCACAGGTAGCTATTGTATCCACCAGAAAAAGCTTTACCGATGGTAAGTAACTTCTGAAGAATACAAACTACCTGTGGATTCCTCACTTTATGAATAGTCCCAAAGCAGTACCACACTCGGAGGTGGGTGCCTGTCTGATTACACCAAGAAATCCTGCAAAACAGATCATGCAAAATGGCCGTCCCTCCGAACCTCAGAGTCCAAGCAGTAATGCTTTGCAAAGGTATAGAGGGACACCCAAGTTACTGCTTGCAAATATCCACCACCGGAACCCCCCATGCCACGGCTGAAGTAGCAGATTTAGCCCTGGTGGAGTGGGCTCTGATACCCTCAGAGGGAACCTTTTTCACCAACGAGTAGCAGATCTTGATACAAAGGATAACCCACCTGTAGATAGTTCTTTTATGGACTGATCTGCCCCTCCTCTGTCCAACGTACCCCACGGACAGCTGATCTTCCAGGCGAAAGTCCTTCGTCCTTTCGATAGAAAAACTAAGCGCCCTTTTAGGGTCCAGGCGGTGAAGCCTCTCTTCCTCCTTCAAATGGTGAGGCGGACAATAGAAATATAGAAGGGTAATGGCCTGCCCTAAATGAAAAGGAGTGACAACTTTTGGCAGGAAAGCCGCCCTGGTTTTCAACACCACTTTATCTGGGGAAAAACAAGGTAAAGGGGGGTTTAACAGAAAGAGCTTGGAGCTCACTAACCCACCTAGCCGAGGTTATGGCAACAAAAAAAACGGTCATAAGCACTAAAAACATTAACGGGCAGGAGTGCATGGGCTCAAAAGGTGACCCCATTAAAAAGGTTAAAACAAGATTTAGGTCCCACCTAGGCACATGAGAAGGAGTGGGAGGAAACCTATTAAGCAAACCCTTAAGAAACCTAACTACAATAGGTGATTTAAACAATGAGGGATGATCCGGGAGGCAAAGAAAGGCTGACAGAGCAGCTAAATAACCCTTAACCGTAGCCACTGCACAACCCTTCTTTTCTAAGTCCAAAGCAAATAATAAAATATCAGAAAGGTGGGCCTTCAAAGGGTCAATTTGCCTTTCTCCACACCAAGCCACAAATTTTGCCCACCTACCGGCATAAATGGTTGTAAGGAAATGCCTCCTTCGCATGGTTACCCCCTAACTTTTTGCCTTTGCTGATGCTAAGTTTTTACTGAAAGTGTGCTGGCCCCAGCACCAGTGTTTTTCCCTAAACTGTACCTTTGTCTCCACAATTGGCACAGATAAGTCCCTTGTAACTAGCACCCCTAGTACCAAGGGCCCTGATGCCAGGGAAGGTCTCTAAGGGCAGAAGCATGTCTTATGCCACCCTGGGGACCCCTCACTCAGCACATACACACTGCCTCACAGCTTGTGTGTGCTGGTGGGGAGAAAAAGACTAAGGCCCTAATTCTGAGTCTGACGGGCGGCGGAGGCCGCCCGCCAGACTTCCCCCCTCCGAAATACCGCTCCGCGGTCGAAAGACCGCGGAGGGTATTCCGAGTTTTCCCCTGGGCTGGCGGGCGGTCTTCGCAAGACCGCCCGCCAGCCCAGGGGAAAACTCCCTTCCCACGATGACGCCGGCTCGTAATAGAGCCGGCGGAGTGGGAAGGTGCGACGGGTGCAGTTGCACCCGTCGCGTATTTCAGTGTCTGCTTTGCAGACACTGAAATACTTTTAGGGGCCCTCTTACGGGGGCCCCTGCCGTGCCCATGCCATAGGCATGGGCACGGCAGGGGCCCCCAGGGGCCCCGCGACTCCCCCTCCCGCCATCCGGTTCCCGGCGGGAGAACCGCCAGGAACTGGATGGCGGGAGGGGGAGTCGGAATCCTCCATGGCTGCGGAGCGCGCTCCGCAGCCATGGAGGATTCCTACGAGCGGCGGAAAGTCAGCGGGAGACCGCTGGCTTTCCGCGTCTGACCGCGGCTAAACCGCCGCGGTCAGAATGCTCGTAGGAGCACCGCCAGCCTGTTGGCGGTGCTCCCGTGGTCGGTGGCCCTGGCGGCCACCGACCGCCAGGGTCGGAATGACCCGCTAAGTCGACATAGCACTCCCCTCAGAGTGCCATGCCAACCTCACACTGCCTGTGGCATAGCTAAGTCACCCCTCTAGCAGGCCTTACAGCTCTAAGGCAGGGTGCACTATACCACAGGTGAGGGCATATGTGAAAGAGCACTATTCCTCTACAGTGTCTAATCAAAACCTTAGCCATTGTAAGTGCAGGGTAGCCATAAGAGTATATGGTCTGGGAGTTTGTCATACGCGAACTTCACAGTTCCATAATAGCTACACTGAAATTTGGGAAGTTTGGTATCAAACTTCTCAGCACAATAAATGCACACTAATGCCAGTGTACAATTTATTGCAACATACACCCAGAGGGCATCTTAGAGATGCCCCCTGAATACCAATCCGACTTCTAGTGTAGGCTGACCAGTTTCTGCCAGCCTGCCACACACCAGACATATTGCTGGCCGCATGGTGAGAGTGCCTTTGTCACTCTGTGGCCAGCTTCTCACCTCCCCCTGCAGGAACTGTAACACCTGGCGGTGAGCCTCAAAGGCTCACCTCTTTTGTTACAGCGCCCCAGGGTATCCCAGCTAGTGGAGATGCCCGCCCCTCCGGCCACTGCCCCCACGTTTGGCAGCAAGGCTGGAGGAGATAATGAGAAAAACATGGAGGAGTCACCCACCAGTCAGGACAGCCCCTAAGGTGTCCTGAGCTGAGGTGACCCCTGCCTTTAGAAATCCTCCATCTTGAGTTTGGAGGATTCCCCCAATAGGATTAGGGATGTGCCCCCCTCCCCTCAGAGAGGAGGCACAAAGAGGGTGTAGGCACCCTCAAGGACAGTAGCCAATGGCTACTGCCATCCGACACCTAAACACACCCCTAAATTTAGTATTTTGGGGCACCCCAGATTCCAAGAAATCGGATTCCTTCAACCTGAAGAAACAAGGACTGCGGACCTACAAGCCTGCAGAGAAGGAGGAAGACGACAACTGCTTTGGCCCCAGCCCTACCGACCTGTCTCCAACTTCGAAAAACTGCAACCAGCGACGCATCCGACAGGGACCAGCGACCTCTGAAGCCTCAGAGGACTGCCCTGGACTAAAGGACCAAGAAACTCCAATGAGCAACGGCCCTGCTCAAAACCAGCTACTTCTTTGCAACAAAGAAGCAACTTTCAAAGACTGCACGTTTCCCGCCGGAAGCGTGAGACTTCACTCTCTGCACCCGATGCCCCCGGCTCGAGATCCAGAGAACAAACACCACAGGAAGGACTCCCCAGCGACTGCGAGCCCGTGAGTAGCCAGAGACGACCCCTCTGAACCCAAACAGCGACTCCTGCAGAGAGAATCCAGAGGCTCCCCCTGACCGTGACTGCCTGTAACAAGGGACCCGACGCCTGGAACCAGCACTGCACCGCAGCCCCCAGGACCTGAAGGAACCGAACTTCAGCGCAGGAGTAACCCCCAGGCGACCCTCTGCCTAGCCCAGGTGGTGGGTGTCCCGAGAAGCCCCCCCGTGCCTGCCTACACCGCTAGAGTGACCCCCGGGTCCCTCCATTGAAATCAATACTAAACCAGACATCTGCTTTGCACACTGCACCCGGCCGCCCCTGTGCCCCTGAGGGTGTGTTTTGTGTGCCTACTTGTGCCCCTCCCAGTGCTCTACAAAACCCCCTGGCCTGCCCCCCACAGGTTTGTTTTGGGCACCTCTTTGACCTCTGCACCTAACCGGCCCTGAGCTGCTGGTGTGGTAACTTTGGGGTTGCCTTGAACCCCCAACGGTGGGCTGCCTAGGCTCCAGGACTGAGACTTGTAAGTGTTTTGCTTACCTCACAAACTAACCTTTACTTACCTCCCCCAGGAACTGTTGATTTTTGCACTGTCCACTTTGAAAATAGCTTATTGCCATTTTTACAAAGACTGTATTTGATATTGCTTTTATTCAAAGTTCCTAAAGTATCTAAGTGAAGTATCTTGCATTTAAAGTGTTTACTGCAAATCTTGAACCTGTGGTTTTTAAAATAAACTAAGAAAATATATTTTTCTATATAAAAACCTATTGGCCTGGAGTAAGTCTTTTTAGTGTGTGTTCCTCATTTTTTGCTTGTGTATGTACAACAAATGCTAAAGACTACCCTCTGATAAGTGTGCTCAACCACACTACCACAAAATAGAGCATTAGAATTATCTAATTATGCCACTATCTTACCTCTAAGGGGAACCCTGGGACTCTGTGCACACTATTTCTTACTTTGAAATAGTATATACAGAGCCAACTTCCTACAACGGTCTTAGGGGAGTGTTGCCTGGCCGATAAAATAACATCCACTACATCTGGTGGGAGAGAAAAGGACCTCAGGTTGCCCCATTCAATCTCCAGGCATGAAGGTGCAGGCTCTGGAGGTGGGGTTGTAGAGCCTGCCCCTGCGACTGCGAAAGGAGGTCTGCCCTGAGAGGTAGACGGAGCGGAGGGCACAGCGATAGTTAGAGAAGGTCCGTGTACCACACCCTTCTTGGCCAATCCGGGGCTCTTAAAATAACCTGAGCCCAATCTTGGTGAATCTTCCTCAGAACCTGAGGAATCAAGGGTATGGGGGGAAACGCGTAAAGCAACTGGTTGCACCAAGAGATCTGAAACGCGTCCCACAAACCTCCTTGCACCGGATACTGGAGGATACAGAATGACAGGCAGTGCGCATTTTCCCGAGTGGCAAACAGATCTATCACCGGAGAACCCCACATCTGAAAGATGTGCAGGACCAGATCCGGATGGAGACGCCACTCGTGATCGGCCGAAAGGTGCAGACTGAGAGAGTCTGCACACACGTTGAGCTATCAAGCAAATCCAATGATCCTGAAGTCAGGACCAGAGATGTAGAGCTTCCCTGCAGAGAAGATACGACCCTACTCCTCCATGCTTGTTTATATACCACATTGCAGTAGTGTTGTCCGTCAGGACCTGAACTGACTGACCGCGAAGGGACGGGAGGAAGGCCTTGAGAGCCAAGCGTATCGCCTGCAATTCCAACAGATTGATCTGAAAAGTCTGTCCCACCGGAGACCAACGACCCTTGATCTCCAGGTCCCCCAGATCAGCTCCCCACCCTAGAGTGGAAGCATCTATCATGACCGTGGCCACCGGCGGCAGCAGTGAAAACGGCCTTCCGTGCAAAAGGTTGCAGTTCACAGCCCACCATCGCAAATCCGCTGCAGTGTCTCTGGAGATCGTTATTGACTCCTCAAGATCCCCTTTGTGTTGAAACCACTGCCTGCGGAGGCACCACTGGAGAGCCCTCATGTGCCAACGTGCATGAGTGACCCAACAGAATGCAAGAAGCGAACAGACCGAGCAGGCGTAAGACCTTGAAGACTGGAACAACCGCTCCATTTTGAAACATTGGAGTCAACGCCTGAATATCCTGGATCCGCTGAGGCGGAGGATAGGCCTGATTCAGTGTTGTGTCCAGTATTGCCCCTATGAACAGAAGGCATTGAGAGCGCTCCAGGTGGGATGTGGGTACATTGATCGAAAAACCCAGCTTGGACAACAACTGAGTTGTCATCCGCAAGTGACGCAACACAAGCTCTGGAGACTTGGCTTTGATCAACCAATCGTCCAGGTAAGGGAATACCGATATCCCTTTCCTTCTGAGACTTGCTGCCACATCTGCCATCACCTCTGTGAAGACTCAAGGTGCCAAAGTAAGACCAAACGGAAGGACCATAAACTGGTAGTGTTGCGGCCCCACCACAAACCGGAGATACTTCCTGTGCGACTTGAGTATAGGGATATGAACCAATTCAAAATCCTCAGGTCTAGGATCGGTCACAAATGACCGTCCTTCTTGGGGATCAGGAAGTATCTTGAATAACAACCCTGACCCCTTTCGTGCTCTGGAACCAACTCCACCGCACCTTTTGACAATAGGGTCTGAACTTCCTGCTGCAACAACAGGAGATGGTCTTCTGAACAAAACGAGGGACGGGGAAGGATGGGATGAGGAAACTCCTGAAAAGGGAGAGCATATCCTTTTATCACAATATTTAGAACCCATGAGTCTGATGTAACTAACTCCCACTCGTGGAAAAAAGACTTAATCTTGGTCGATAAAGGGGAGAAAACTAGGGCTGCTTCCCTTGCTGTTGTCCTCCAGAGGAAGAGGATGATGTAGGGTGCTGCTGGGTGGCCCCTCTTGTTCTAACCCTCTCCCGCCCTCTAAAGGACCAATACGGGTGGCTGGTAGGCTGCTGGACCGAGGACTGGGGTCTCCCTCGATAAACTGCCCCACGTCCAAACCCCCTGAACCTACGAAAGGTCCTAAAAGGGGTAGCAGAGGAGGCTTGCAATCCTAAAGACTTCGCCGTGGCCCGGCTGTCCTTAAAGCACTCTAGGGCTGAGTCCGCTTTATCTCCAAACAGTTTTTCGCCATCAAATGGCAAATCCAACAAGGTAATCTGTACATCCGAAGAAAACCCAGAGGACTGCAACCAAGCGTGCCTCCTGGTAGCAACAGATGTACCCATTGCCCTTGCCACCGAGTCCGTAGAGTCCAGGCCAGACTTAATTCTTTGTTTCGCCGCAGCCTGCGTATCAGACAGGAGTTCTCCAAATGGTCTCTGTACATCTTGCGGCAGATCAGGAACCATGGCCTACGCGGAGTCCATGAGGGTGTGGACATATCTACCCAGGACACAGGTAGCGTTTGCAGCCTTGAGAGCCATGCTGCTAGACGAAAAAGTCTTCTTTGCGGATTGTTCCATCCGCTTGGATTCCCTGTCAGATGGAATCACAGGGAAGGAGCCCGGAGCAGACCTTGTAGAGCAGGAGGCCTGGACCACCTACACTCTCTGGGGTAGGATGTTGTGATAAAAACCCCAGATCACCAGGTGCCACTCTATATCTCCTTGCCACAGCTCTATTCACCGTAGGCGACGATACAAGCTTCCTCCAAAGTTCTAATATCGGTTCCGTAAGAGCCTCTTTGAAAGGAAGCAAAGGGTCTGCAGAAGCCGAAGAAGAATGCAGCATCTCCGTCAAAATGTTCGTTTTAACTTTCGCAGCAGGCAATGGAAGTTCTAAAAAGTCCACTGCCTTCCTGATCACCGAGTGAAAAGAAGCTGCCTCCTCCGTAAATTCACCCGGTGAAGACAAGTCTTATTCTGGGGAATTATCCAGCCCACTGGCCGACTCCAGGCCCTGAAACTCTCCCAAAGGCTCGATAATCTCTCCTTCCTCCAACAGCTGCCTTTGATATTCTTCCTCCTCCAAGAGACGCAAGGCCTTCCTGCGTGACCTCAATCGAGCCTCCAACCTCGGCGTCGACATGGAATTTGCCAACGAAGACACCGGCTTCAACACCTAACGTGGAACAGGAGAGGAAGGTTGACTCCGTTCGGATCCGGTGCCAGCACGGATCCTAATGGCACCGAAGATGCATGTGGCTCCACCATCGGCGTCGCCTGACGAGGTGATGATATGGGCACCATAGATCTAGAAGGCGAGGTCATCGGACTCACAGGACCTCGAGGCAATGTCACTGGCGCCGGTCCGGTACCCTCAGCTGGATAGAATGGCATAAACGGCGCCACCTTGTACAGAACAGGGGAGCCCAACGAAAATGCCAATAGACCCCTAGGACCAGCTGGTGCACCAGCAGGGGCCATGGCGTTGAACATAGAAAACATGGCATTCAAAAATGCCGCCGGATACGCTCTCGGAGCCGGGAAAGCAGGATACCGCTGGTCTCCGTGTTGCACCTGTGCTTGCTGAACATCGGACTCCTGAGCAGCAGGTGAAAATTAAGGACTGTCCGGAGGTGCCACAACCTCAAAGATGGACAGCACTGGAGAAGCCTCAGGAATCTGAGGTTGAGGAGTCACCGTCGTACTCACCTCCCACGTCGCCGACGAGATGGAGACTTCGATCTTGATCGGCTCCGAGCCGAACGGTGCCGAGAGTCATGACGGCGCCGTTTCTTATGCTTCTTTGAAGAAGCATGGGAAGAGGATCTTCTATGGCTCCTATGACCCTTCTTTGTCTTGGCCAAAAAGAGTTTGGCCTCCCTTTCCTTTAAAGCCTTAGGATTCATGCTCTGGCAAGGCGCACACTCCTCGAAGTCATGCTCAGAGCTAAGGCACCAAAGACAATCGTCATGAGGGTCAGTGACCGATATGTGACCCTCACACTCTCTGGAAGGCTTGAAACCGGACTTCCAAGTGGGAGACATTATAACTACAAACAGCAACAAGATGAAACCTCCAACAAAAGCAAGAGCTAGGAGAAAACCGTTAGCGTCAAAGGCACGGAAAAAAGGGAACTGACGTCAGCACGCCGGCGAGGACCTCTTATTGGCACGGTGATGTCAGACCGAGTCGCGTGGAGCCGTGCAATTGTGATGTCGACGTGGAGAGCTGGGAAGAAGATTTTCCGTCGGCGCAAGGGTGAATTCATAAGGTGAGGAATCCACAGGTGGTTTGTATCCATCAGAAAGAGCTACACCTCACTCTCTCTCTCGAGATGCAATAGATGTGTTTAGAAACAATAAATAACACTGAAGTCCACTGAATTCCACTGAAGTCCAGCTGCACATTTTTGGTAAACCAAAGAAAGGAGACATGATAACAAAACAGAGGACTCCATTTATTGACCCTGATCAAAGCTAATCGCACCATGAGCGTGTAGGCAATATCGGCAGCACCGTTCATGTCAAATAAATATGTAACTAGTAAACAACCGTAATTTTCCTCCATCCACCACTTGACTTGTGAAGCGTACGCTTGTCTAAAGTGACCTTGTTTCTTTAAGCATCCTGCTGAGCTACTTTTCATGTCAGGTCACACATTTAGTAAGATCAAGTGAACACTCCTGTGTGTGTGCACCAGCCTCAGTCCTGTGTTGTGAGGAAAAAAACAGGACAGGTGCCTCACGTTTGCCTTGTATTATTTTATTTATGTACAGGCAAGGGTGTCTAATGAAGCTCAGCACTTAACATGAACAACAGTTCCGATTATACAGGTCAGGTTAATTTAGGCATGGTGTTACGGCCCAGAAATAAAGTTCAGAGATAACAATATAATATGAGCACTGCAACAATGAAAGAAATACATACATATTTAATAATTACACAGGTATAAACACATGGGGTGATAAAGTGATTGGCCCAGAATCGCAGAATGTTGAGCTGACGCCAGGACTTTTAATTAATCTCTAATTGGATTTGTGACATAACTACAGCACAGAAAATCAATGAAAAGAGGTAACAGGCAGCACTTAAGTCACTTGATGAAATGCAGTGCAGAGCTCTAAAATTATAAGTTACTTACTTTCAGGCACGCTGCTCCTCACCCTCGGCTTTGCTAATCCAGGGCTGGTCATTATGGGGTGGGGAGGGGGGGGGAGTAGAATGAGTGACAGCAGGGGATATAAAATGATCAATCACTGCATGGCTGCATAATAAAGCCATACTGTGATTGGCCATATTCTTCTGTAAACCAATCCTCCCATCCGGTGCTGCCTCCAAGACTAGGCCTGCTCCTCATCTCTTGAGCCAATCCACATGCTACTTCCTTGCTGTTTATATCATCAAACAGCGTAAGAGTGGCGTCAGGATTGGCTGGAGCAGGCAAAGTCATTTTTAGTGGTCTGGGTGCAACAAATACAGGGGAGGGGCGATACCCCCCATGGAGAAACCGCTGCTGGTGATTCATGGCCACATGGGTCATGGTGCATGAAAATTAATGACTCTATAATTAAATGCTATTGCCTGAATTTGTCTTGGATTGATGTTTAAGGTTGTTTAGGACGTTATCACACTCTTATCTGAGTCCAAAGATTTGTGTCGACCTCTAAGGGTAATTGATGGTTACCCTATACGTGACACCTTTTAAATAATAATATAAAAGAAATATAAGGCTAGTCACGCCCACACATTCCATGTCAGTTGCTAGGAGCTGTCGACTCTGACAGGACATTACGGTGGCAGCTTCTTTTGTCCAATTAAACTTACCTTTTTGCCATAGTTTTTCATCCTCTCTCCCCTCATTGTTGCCGATCACCACAGTTTTCTTTTGCGACAAGGAAAATCAGTATCTGCCAAGACAATCCCACAATGGACCAGTTGAGGGTTACAACATTCATAAACCACAAGTCTAACTATACACTTATATTTGTCAGCTGCTTTCCACAAGGTTATTGCCATAGTTGATGGGGTCCAATTCTGCTTTTTCAAAACTATGGACCCAGTGCACAGGCGCAATCACTTAATTTTGTCCGAAAAGTAAGCATGCTTGTGTTTCAATTACATCAGCGCTTCTTGACGCACTCATTAATTACCACAGTGTGTCCAATGCACAGCGGCCATTACATCGTTCAGCAGTTTTGGGTGTACTGTTTCCCGATGCAGACATAAATAGTTATTGTGCGTCCAACATACAGCGCCCATTTTATATCGGTTTCCACATTTGCAAGCAAAACAGCGTTAACCACGGGAATATGTGATGCTTTCTTTCATGTTCCGACATTTACAGGTGGGAAAACACCATGCCAGTACAGCTGTCATATGATCCTGACCAAGGATCTGGAATATTGTGTATTACGAATTTAGCTCAACAGTGATACACAAATACTGTATTTGAAATATTCCTTATAAGTGTATCATGATTGTTGCTCTACAGTGATACACACAGTGTTAAAAATATAGCATTTTCAATACTATTTGAACAAGCTTCACAGTGATAATCACACTTTTCAAGTGGATTGTATGGTTTTGTGTATCACAGCTCCATTTCTAGTGATATACACAGTGTATTGTGTTATTTTTTTGTGTTATATCTTTAAGTGATCTAGTCATTGTAGCCATTTTAATATCAAATAATTAACATTTGATAATGGTAATCATAATTTAGCTTCACCAATCAGTCTGTAAACCTACCACCCCCATTTTTAGAATGTCTGGGAAAACCACTGGAAAGTTAGAGGAACTGGTTAGACGCCTTCCAAACCTATTTAGGCACAATTGGAGCTTCAAGGTTCCGTCCAGGAAGAAATATTTACTTCTTCACTCATTGGGGTTTGAGGGCCTCACAATTTTTAATCATCTTCCAGAATTGAAGGCGCAGAGGAAGAAACAGTAGATGAGTACACAAACTGTTAAGAATTTGGAAAAGCGGTTCAATGTTTAACCAAGCATTGTAGTGTTAGGACACAGGTTCCTAATGAGGAAACATCTTAGTGGATATATATGTGGCACCACTTAGGAGGCTGGTTGCAGACTGCAACTTTGAGAACTTTACAGATCAACTAACGCGTGATCAGTTTATTTGCACTGCATGAACAAGTCCATCAAATAGAAACATTTGTCACTTAACAATCTGTGACCGGGTTTGACCGGAAGGATCACTCAGAACTCGCTTAGTCTATGTACAAGGGTTTTATTAAGTTGTTTGGTAACTGGTAAAGGTACGTGCAGGTAGGTTTTTCTCTTGCTTTCCATGTATGGTGGGTGGTATGTCTGTATCCTTTCGGGTTCTGGTCTTCTCTCTTTTCTCCTTATTTCACAGGCATCCCCGGGAAGCACATGTGGAGAGAATAAGATACATGAGGTAAGTGGTCTGGGTTTCTATGGGTGTAATTTTCCTATCTCTTTTCTACCTCTTCTCCTTTCTGTCCCTCCTCTGTTTTCCTTACTACTAGGTGCAGTCCTCACATACTTCGGTTGCCCATCGGCTATTGCTTCGGCCTTCTCTCTCTTCTGGTACCCTTTAGTGCTCATGTGCGCGGTGCCTTTGATGTGACATATGCTCAATATAGTGCTTTCTTGTGCTGAATGGTGGATTCCCCAACCCCCTTTATTTGTGCCCGTGCTCTTCTCTCATTCCTTCCTCCCCCCCTTTTGTCTGCTTTCCTCTCTTCTCTCTCTCTCTCTCACTCGTATTTCCCAAGCCCGTTATCCCACGCACCTGGAAATGCCACGCTTCTCCAGAAGCGCGGCAGGTTTACTCGTTCCTTCCTCCTGGTTGCCTGCCTTCGTGGGATGCACCTGGCGCCTTCAGCAGGCTTCTCACGGGGATGATGGGGGTCGCTATCTCCGTTTCCTTCCTCCTCCTGTGTTCGTTCGTCTTCCTCCTCCAGTGTTCGGTCGTCCTCCTCCTCCTGTGTTCGGTCGTCCCCCTCCTCCGATGTTCATGCGTCTTTCTCCTTCTGTGGTCGTTCGTCTTCTTCCTTCCTTGGTCGTGTCTCCACCGCTTCCAAATCACCGACACCCGTAAGTTCTGACTGTGGCAGTTTTAACCTTCCGGCGGCCTGCCGCCATCGATCGTCCCACCAATCACGGGGCGAGAGTTTGTCAAGGTCGAGGCCATCAGAGGCAGAGGCAGCACAAGACCGGGTCATGTGCGGGCGATCAGGATCCAGCCCATCACATACACTCCCCCTAGAGAGCGGCCAGTCGGGACGCCCAGATGCCGGATACCGGGAGAGAAAATCCGCAGTTACCATTTGTTTTCCCGGGAGGTGGTGAACCTGAAACGAAAAAGGCTGTAAGGAAAGGAACCAGCGGAGAATCCGGGGGTTGGTGTCTTTATTGCGGGCGAGCCAGGTGAGAGGAGCATGATCAGTAACCAGGGTGAAGGTTCTGCCAGATAGATAGTATCTGAGGGATTGGATGGCCCATTTATGGCCAAACATTCTTTCTCTATAGCCGGATAATGTGTTTCCCGTGGCAAAAGATTCCGGCTGATATACAAGAGGGGGTGCAAGGTACCATCTACCTGGGGTTGGGACAGTACCGCCCCAAGTCCTACCGCAGAGGCATCTGTCAGTAACACAAAGGGTTTTTGGAAGTCAGGGCAACTTAACACTGGTGCAGAAGTGAGAGCGGTTTTTAGACTGTCAAAACTACTTAACTCAGAGACTGACGGATTACCAAAGATATTGGGACACGTTTTTTTTAGCAAGTTAGTCAGAGGTTCTGCCATTGTGGAAAAATGGGGAATAAAGCGTCTGTAGTAGCCTACTAAACCCAGGAATGCCCTGATGTCTTTCTTTCTCTTCGGGAATGTCATATGTGCAATGGCTTCCGGTTTTTCGATTTGGGGACTTATCCGACCACCCCCTACTATATAACCTAGGTATTTAATGCTAGATAGTCCCAATCGACATTTCTCTGGATTTGTGGTTAACTGGGCCTTCCTCAGTGCATGTAAAACTTTATCTAGATGTGTCATATGGTCCTCCCATGTATTGCTATAGATAACGATGTCATCAAGATATGCTGCCGCATACTGACTGTATGGCCGTAGAATCTCATCCATGAGTCTTTGGAAGGTGGCAGGGGCTCCATGGAGCCCAAAAGGAAGGACGGTGAAGTGATATAATCCGGAAGAAGTGGCAAAGGCCGTTTTTTCTTTATCTTCCTTTCTTAAGGGTATTTGCCAATAGCCCTTCGTAAGATCCAGTGTGGACAGATACTTAGCTTGACCTAATCTCTCAACCAGCTCGTCAATTCTAGGCATGGAATAAGCATCAAAATACGTCAGGTCATTGACTCTTCTATAGTCTACACAAAACCTGGTACTACCGTCTGGTTTAGGTACTAATACCACTGGCGAGCACCATGGACTGGTTGAGGGTTCTATGATACCGGCATTTAACATGCCTGGACTTCTTTTTCAATAATTTGTTGTTTGGCTTCGGGATGCGGTACGGCCTCTGCCGGGAAACAGTATTCCTTTTGAGACTAAGGGGATGTTGGACTAACGTGGTTATTCCTGGATATTTGGATAATACGTCCTGGGTTCAAGTCCACCAAGTGGTTTAACTGGTGAAGAGGTAACCGGGTAAGTGTGGGGTTAACCCATGGTTTTGTCGGGTTGGGCAACTCCTGGTTTGGGAGAAAAGGGTATGGAATGTCCTCATTCATTTCGGAGTTAATATAGTTGATGGAGTGCCCTTCGGAGGGGCCCAACCATTTTTTTAGAAGGTTGATATGGTATATCTGTTCCCTCCCGCCGCTTTGGGGTATGGCTAGTTTATAAGTAGTTGGGTTGATTTGGGCAATCACATCAAATGGACCCTGCCATCTACCCAACAATTTGTTTTCAGTGCTAGGGAGTAAGACCAGCGCTTTGTCCCCTACTGCTAATGACCTAACAGCGCTTCTTGTGTCATGTATTTGTTTCTGCTTATTCTGTGCTTCTCTTAAAGCAGTGTGTGCTTCCTCCCATACTGTATGTAGATTTTCTCTTAAATCTCAGGTATACGTTAATAAATCCTTAATCTCTTCTTCTGAGTCTTCCCACTGTTCTGCTAACATGTCCAACAACATACGAGGTTGTCGACCAAACAACATCTCAAATGGGCTGTGACCTAAAGAGGCCTGTACGTGAGTGCGGATAGCATATAAAACCAAAGGAAGCTTCTTTTCCCAATCTTTGCCCGCCTCTGATATGCTTTTTCGTAGAAGAGATTTGATAGTTTTATTATATCTTTCCACTAGCCCGTCTGTTTGAGGGTGATAGACTGAGGTACGGATTTGTTTTACCCCCAATAAACGACATACCTCAGTCATTAATCTGGACATAAAAGGAGTCCCTTGGTCAGTCAATATTTCTTTTGGGAAACCAACTCTTGAAAAAAACTCTATCATGGCTTGGGAAATGGCTTTAGTATGCATACTAGGGAGGGCTATGGCTTCCGGATAGCGGGTGGCGTAATCCACCAGGACTAAGACATATTGTCTACCCCCGAGTGGAAGGTGTGAGGGGACCAATGATATCCATCCCAACTCTGGAGAAGGGAATTTCGATGACCGGAAGAGGTTGGAGGGGTGCGGGTTTTTGTGGAGGGATTATAGAGTTGACATTTGGGACACTCAGAACAATATTTACAAATCTCTCCATAAACCCCAGGCCAGTAGAAACGTCTAAGTACTGCTTCCTCGGTTTTTTCTCTTCCCAAGTGTCCTTCTCCGTTATCCCCGTGTGCTAATTGTAACACCTGTGAGCGGTGACTGCTAGGTACAACTAATTGTAGTTCATTTCCCTTTGGGGTCGGTGGTTTCCTGTACAATAAATTATTATGTACCACGAATCTGGGACCTACCCCTGGTACTGCCCCGGATACTGCCTGTTGCCAAGCGTGTTTCAATGAGGGATCCTCATTCTGATTCCGTCGGAAATCACCTGTGACTGTGCAAACCTTCCCTGTGGCCCTAGGTTCTTCTAGGGGAAAATTGTTCAGAGCATAGGAGCGCCGTTGCTCCCTTTTTTGTCTCCTACTGAGAGCAGTCCGTACTATTTTGCTTTCCTCTAGAACCGCCCCCCTGGGTGCTTCCTTCCACCAGTCTCTCAATATGTGCTCTTGCCCGGCTTTCTCTAATAAAGAGGGAAAACCCTCGTAGTCTGTCCCTAGGATAATGTCTTCGTCTAATTTTTCGAGTACCCCGACCTGTAGTGTCTCCATTTGGTCTCTCCACTTCAACCTTATAGTGGCAAGGGGGTAATATCTTTGATCACCATGGACACAGGCGATGAGGACTTGTGTTTCTGGATCTTCCTGGCCTGGTAACACTAGATCACCTCTAATCACGCTCTAGCTACAACCTGAGTCAATGAGGGCTCTTCTCTCTGTCATTAATGAGAATGGGGAGGATATATTTTGGTTTGTCTCCTCCAGTCCAGAACACTCTCCCTCTGGTCAGCCCTATCTCCATAGGTTCTTCGGCGTCTTTCTCTCGTGGGCAAAACCGGGATGATATGCCCCCACTCTGAGCAGTTATAGCACTGTGGTCCGGTGCCTGGGTGTCCGGATGTCCCTGGGCCCATGGATGGGGTGCGGTCAGGTCCATGACCCCCTACTGGCCGATGAGTGATGTTCCGAGGTATGACTGGTCGGATAGGAGGTGGCGGTGCTCTCCTTGCTATAGCACTAAAGTCCGGACCCCTATGATATGCACAGGCTAGGTCCACAGCCGTTTCATTAGTTAGACCGGGATGTTGACGTACCCAGTTACGGGTGGTAGATGGTAAGGCATCCAGGTATTGCTCTAAGACAATGACGTCAAACATTTCCTCTCTGGATTTTTCCGACGGATGCAACCATCGTCCAGCGGCGTGTTGGACTCTGTAATATAAGGTGCAGGGGTTCTCCTGGTGTTGCCATTTTGTTTGTCAAAATCTGGAGCGATAACTTTCGCTGTCTAATCCCACTCGTTCTAAAATGGTTTTCTTAATTTCTCGGTATGGAAGGGTTCCGCTAGGATTGATGGCCTGGTATGTGGACTGCAGGTGTCCTGTGAGAAGAGGGGCGATATATTGGCCCCATTTATCCTCCGGCCAATTAGCTGTTCTTGCTACCCTTTCAAAGTTTGTGAAAAATGAGTCAGGATCTTCATGCTCCTGATAACGTTGTAACACACTACTTGGTACATTGGGGTGTACTTTGGTATGGGCGATGGTATCAGTTAGTTTTCCCAATGCTGTTTCATGCACCAACTGGTTGTTGGCCATAATGGTTGCTTGGCTCTTAAGTGCAGTCTGCAATGCTTCTCGTTCCTCTTTCGCTTCCCTCATTTGTTGTTCCCATATTACTTGGAGATGCCTTTGGCCTTCAGCCAATTGGGCTATTACGTCGGCCATAGTCGCCTTTTCTTCCATAATGGCGGAAGTCCTTTCCAAAATCCCACTTCTGACACCACTTGTGACCGGGTTTGACCGGAAGGATCACTCAGAACTCGCTTAGTCTATGTACAAGGGTTTTATTAAGTTGTTTGGTAACTGGTAAAGGTACGTGCAGGTAGGTTTTTCTCTTGCTTTCCATGTATGGTGGGTGGTATGTCTGTATCCTTTCGGGTTCTGGTCTTCTCTCTTTTCTCCTTATTTCACAGGCATCCCCGGGAAGCACATGTGGAGAGAATAAGATACATGAGGTAAGTGGTCTGGGTTTCTATGGGTGTAATTTTCCTATCTCTTTTCTATCTCTTCTCCTTTCTGTTCTCTCGTAGTTCGGTATCTGTCCCTCCTCTGTTTTCCTTACTACTAGGTGCAGTCCTCACATACTTCGGTTGCCCATCGGCTATTGCTTCGGCCTTCTCTCTCTTCTGGTACCCTTTAGTGCTCATGTGCGCGGTGCCTTTGATGTGACATATGCTCAATATAGTGCTTTCTTGTGCTTAATGGTGGATTCCCCAACCCCCTTTATTTGTGTCCGTGCTCTTCTCTCATTCCTTCCTCCCCCCCCTTTTGTCCGCTTTCCTCTCTTCTCTCTCTCTCTCACTCGTATTTCCCAAGCCCGTTATCCCACGCACCTGAAAATGCCACGCTTCTCCGGAAGCGCGGCAGGTTTACTCGTTCCGTCCTCCCGGTTGCCTGCCTTCGTGGGATGCGCCTGGCGCCTTCAGCAGGCTTCTCACGGGGATGATGGGGGTCGCTATCTCCGTTTCCTTCCTCCTCTTGTGTTCGTTCGTCTTCCTCCTCCAGTGTTCGGTCGTCCTCCTCCTCCTGTGTTCGGTCGTCCCCCTCCTCCGATGTTCGTGCGTCTTTCTCCTCCTGTGGTCGTTCGTCTTCTTCCTTCCTTGGTCGTGTCTCCACCGCTTCCAAATCACCGACACCCGTAAGTTCTGACTGTGGCAGTTTTAACCTTCCGGTGGCCCGCCGCCATCGATCGTCCCACCAATCACGGGCGAGAGTTTGTCAAGGTCGAGGCCATCAGAGGCAGAGTCAGCACAAGACCGGGTCATGTGCGGGCGATCAGGATCCAGCCCGTCACACAATCCTACTCAAGAAAAAACATTGCGAATTGCAAAAAGCATTGAGACTTCACAGATTTCCTTCAAGGCACTTGAAGAAAAAAAAAAAACAGACGTGGTGGGGAACATTGCATGAAAAGTTAAAATACAACAAAAGAGTACACAACCAATTAGGGCATTTCAAGAACATCTAAGGGGTTCACAGGTGTGGGAACGTGCCACATTGTGAAACAATACCTAGCTAAAAATGTTATTTGCAGAAAATGTAGCAAAATAGGACACATAACTAAAGTGCGTCAAAGTAAAAAATCATTCAGTTAAAGGGACCAATTTAGTAGCCAACTTAGGTGAGGATGATTATGATGATCAATTAGAAAAGCTATAGGACGATCTCCAGGCCATGTGTTGGTGGTTGGGGAGGCCTGCACTGGTGATCCTGCTGATTGTGCAGACCAGTATGCCGATGTGATTGTGGGCAGTAGATCAGTTAGGCTATTAGCTGACTCGGGAGCCAGAATTACAATGATAACCCAGAAAATGTTCAATGAGCTATGGCCAGGTAGAAGCCTTGAACCTCCAGACCATGAACCGGTCTCTTACAAAGGAGTCGTATTGCGTTATACAGGTATTTTGAAGATGTGTTGGTCTTCAACAACAGAAAGACTTTTGGGAAGGTCCATGTGGCGATCAAATCATGCGTAGGCCTGGAACTAAAGATCAAGGCCCTCATTTGGAACATGGCGGTTCAGCCCACCATGCCGGCAGTGGCGGCTGAAGCCGCCAGCCGCATGGCGGGCCGAACTGCCATATAATAAAGATGGTGATGGCCGCCAGTGGCAGCCGTCACCCTCTGCCAGGCTCCCGCCGTCAGGCAGCCTGGCGGTGGGATGAAACACCATCCGCCAGGGTAGCGGCACTACTCTGGGGATAATGTTTCATTTTTTGACAGCCTTTTCCTGGTGGGATATCCCACCAGGAAAAGACTGGCGAAGGGGGTGCCCTGAGGCACCCTTGGGGTCCCCTGCATTGCCCATGCAATTTGCATGGGCAGTGCAAGGGCCCCGGTGCAGAGCCCTGTCGCGCAGGATCTGCGCGACGGGTGCAACTGTACCTGCCGCACAGAGGCATTGACAGCGGGTCCATGTGGAGTCGGCGTCAATGTCCCGGCCGAGCCTTTCTGAGAGCCGGCGGGCGGAAACAAGGTTTCCGCCCGCCGGCTTTCAGACAGGTTCATAATCTGGCCGGCGGGGTTCCGGGGTTGCTGGCGGTCAGTGTTTTGACCGCCAGCATGAACACAGCGGTTGTTTCCGCCGTGTTCATAATGACCCCCTGAGTGTCAATAGTTGGAGAAAGTCTAGTTTGCAACAACACTACCAGGTTCCCTTCTGTATTTTCTGATAAGCTGGGTGCCATAAAGGATTTCCAGTACAAGATCAAGGTTAAAGGAGGATCTATTTAAAAAAAAGCACAAAATGTGGAGTGTCCCATTTTCAATGAGAGGACCTTGAAAAAGAACTGTTGATGTTATGTGATAATGGTATAATCGAACCCATTGAATTGTCCATGTGGTTATCTCCCCTTGTAGTTGCTCGGAATTAAAATGGCGATTTGAGGGTTTGCGTAGACTTGCAAAGCCTCAACAGGGTCATTTGGGTCGACTTGCACCCCCTCCCAAAGATTACCGATCTCTTGGCTTTGGTGGCAGGTGCAAGATGGTTTTCAAAGCTTGACGTAGCTTCCACCTATCATCAGGTGGTCTTAGAACCTCAGTCGAGACGTTACACAGCCTTCGTGTCACCTATAGGTACTTTCCAGTAATGCAGGATGCTGTTTGGGTTGACCTCGGTGGCATCCGTTTTCCAAAGGATATTGTACCAACTACTCAAGGACATAAAAGGGGTGGCCACCTTTCAGTACGACGTGTTAGTTTTTGTAACAACAAGAGAGGAGCATTAAGCTATTCTAGATCAGGTATTTGCCTCCATCAGGAGAGCGGGATTGTGTTGAAGATAGAGAAATGCAAGATTTGTAAGGCCACAGTTGAATATCTTGAGCACAGTATTGGAAGGTATTGGACCCAGAACAGGTTAAGTTAATGCTATTATTGACGCACAACCTCCTTCTGATAAAACTGGACTGAAATGCTTTATGGGCATGTGCACGTTTTATTCCCGCTTCATCCCCGATTATGCAGCTCAGATAAAAGGCTTGACTGTTCTTCTGAAGAAGAATGTGTCTTTTAAGTGGAACACCGCAAGCCAGGAGTCATTTGAGGGGGTTAAGAAACAATTAGCTAGTTCTAGGGTTTTGAGACCATTTAACCCAGAGCTCCAGTGTTTACGCATGCAATCAAGGTCTCGGAGCTGTACTTACCCAATTTGTTGGTGAGATAGAGAATGCCATTTGTTATGCTTCAAAAGTTCTGAGGTAGTCTGAAGATGAAATGTTAAAACGGGTATTATCTTATGTGAACATGGGTTGGCTCGCAGAGAAGTGCTGGGAGAATCTCTGTCAATCTTTTTGGAAAATGAATGAGGAACTTACTAAGGAAGATGGGTTTTTAAAGAGGGTTGACAAGTTAGTAACACTGGAGGGTGTCAGACGCACGCCAATCTTGATTGCCCACAAAGGACATTTGGGAAATACTTTCACCAACTGCAGCATTAGACTGACGTTCAGTGGGCCATCCATGGATAAAGAGATTGACCTTGCTGTGGGTGTGTGTGTTTGGTGTGCTGGTGCTGACAAGTGTGGTAGTGAGAAAGCCTCCGCTTCAGCCATTTGAGTGTCCTTCTGGAGCTTGTGAGAAGATTGGCATTGATTTGGATAGCCCGTTTTATTGTTTGCCAAATCAATTATGCTATACGCTGGTGGTGGTTGACCTCTACTTTAAATGGACAGAGGTTAAGTTTGTGACAGAACCAAATGGCAAGGTTTCTAAAAGACATCTTTCTCAGGGATGGTTTTCCCAAATTCTTTATTTTAGATAATGGAGTTCAATTTGTGAAAGGAAAGGTGGACGTGTTGATGTTTGGAGAAAAATGGCTGAATTTCCAAAGCATATTTGAAGCTGAGTTTTGAGTAATAAATCACATGGGGAGATTTATTACTACTTTTAAGAAACTGGATTATCATTTGAGATGGCTGGCTGCTCACTTCAAAGAACAATCACAACCCTTGTCAGGGTGAACCGTCCAATTCAATAAATTAACTTGAGCTCAACTCCCTGGTTACTATGGCACAGACCACACAGGCATAGCTTAGGGCAATGTGTAACGTGTGCATGTTGTACCAAAACATAAAAAAAAGTCAAAGCACTAAGTAATAAAAATCCTAAACTGAATTCGAAAAATAGAGCAAAATAAAAAAGACACAAACTGAGACCAAAATGACAAAATACAATAAGGGAAACTGGAGATATGAATTTTTAGAGTAGAAATAGTGCCAAAAAATGATGTGCCAATGACAGTCCATGGTCACGGATGACCGGGGTTTAGGGGCAACTTCAGGCTGACCGCCATGGTGTGCCTGTTGGACACACCAACCAGTTTCAGCCAGGTCAAAGACCTTCAAGGTCCTTCGGCAAACAGAAAGGAGTTCCAGAAGAATTGTCTTGGCACCCTGTTCTTTCCCTTTTAAATATGCCCCAAGTGTTACATGTGGCTCAAGGGGCATATCAAGCAGGATTTTGACAGTGTGGTGTCTCAGGGTGGCCACAGCTCCCAGTCTCAATATTCTGTGGAGATTAGAGGAGTCATCTATGCCCATTCGGGTCAGCTTATTGTTTGCTTCTATGAGGCATTTCACCCTTCTTCAAGTGGAGTACAGACTAAGAGCTGGCAGAGGCTTGGGCTAATTAGCCTTCTTCCAGTTCAGGTCCAATTCCACCGTTTAACTGGATTTTTTTTTAATAACTATTAAAAAGTGATTTCATTATTTTTCTGTTTGGTTCCATTCCTGAGATACAATATTAGTATTTTCATCTGTACTCTTGTTTTCTTCATAGGAAAGCTAGGTCTGCTACAGTTAAAAATAGCTTCTAGGGCCTTGTCGCTATATGGACCTGGTAACAATAATTTTCTATATGTCCCTCTTTTAAATACCAGGCACCCCACCTTGTGGGTTACAAGGATTACACAGGGGTGACTTGCTCATATATGAAAAGGGAGTTTTCTTTAACCTGTCAAAAGGTGTTTCTAACAGTTCACACTGCAGGTGTTACACTGTAGCAGCGAAGCCATGCAGGGCCAAAGCCATGTTTGTACTGTCACTACAGAGAATGACACAATATGTGCTATAGTCCACAGGCAGCATTTAACTTTCAGGTCCTGGGTCTACTTTCTACGCCATATAAAGGGGACTTACAGAAAACTTAAATGTGCAAATTAGTTATAAGGCAATGTTTAAAAGGGGGGGAATTGGCACTTTAAGTCTGGTTAGCAGGGGGTAAAGTGCACAAATTCCTTAAGCCAGTAAAAATGTAGGGTGCAGTAAAAGGTGAGAAATAATGGGTGACCACACAGAAAAGGCAGATTTCTTACTCTATTAAGGTTACTTTCCTGCCACTGGCATTGCAGCTGTGTCTGTTATGTATTACTCATGTAAATGCAATGCACATTGATAAAGTCCTTTTTGCATTACTGTTGGAAACCCTGCCTGAAGCACTGATGTGATCACTACTAGTAATCTTACATTTGGTGGCCAATAACGTAATCTTGTGTGATGTGTTCCCTATTACAACACTAAAATTAGTAGCTTGCGATGATTTTCACTGAACACAAGTAGCTCTTATTACACCAAAGATTTGAGACCCCCAAGTCAGGATAAACTTTATTATCAGAGGTTAGGCTTCATGTAGGCCTTTCACACCCAACAATGGAGAGGCAGTTACCTAAGTATTCAATACTTCTACCACATGAGATCTTCCAAGTACAGCGGCATATCATGCACATACTGATGGATCTTGATATTCTTGATCAGGGACATGCCAAGAAACCTCATAGAGATGCTGAAAATGATGGTGACAGAAAAGACCATTGAGTTATGCTACAGGTCACTGAAATGTACTCTGATCTTCAAGTGTGTTGATTCTTTCTCTGCTGGGGAAGTGATGCGTCGGTTTCCGGACAAGCAGCCTCAGATCCGTGCAGTGATGTTGAAGCTTTTGACGCCAATGGATGATGCGTGGAAAATCCAGACGCACAGCTGCAATGAATCTGCGCTGAGCTGGCAATGCATCAATTTTAACTGCCACTGTGTCAATTTTTCAGCCGCAGTGCAGGCACTGCGTCGATTTTTCTGCCGCTCAGCTCCGGTGTGTGGATTTTCACCTAAGGTTCACCAGCTTCTAAAAGTGGCATTTTCAAACAGTCTAAAAACCAACTTTACCAAAAGATGTATTTTTAAATTGTGAGTTCATAAACCTCAAACTCTTTATCTCTATCTGCTCCTAATGGGAAACTGCACTTAAAAGATATTTAAAGGCAATTCCCATGTCAACCTATGGGAGAGATAGGCCTGGCAATAGTGAAAACAAACCGGATTTGGCAGTATTTCACTATCAGGACATGTAAAACACACCAGTACATTCCCTACCTTTTAAATACACTGCACTGTGCTCATGGGGTTACCTAAGGCCTACCTTAGGGGCGACTTACATGTAGAGAAAGGGAAGGTTTGAGCCCACCTACCAGGTCAATCTGGCAGTTTAAAACTGCACATACAGACACTGCAGTGGAAGGCCTGAGACATGTTTACAGGGCTACTCATGTGGGTGGCACAATCAGTGCTGCAGTCCCACTGGTAGCATTTGATTTACAGGCCCTGGGCACCTCTAGTGCACTTTACTAGGGACTTATTAGTAAATCAAATATGCCAATCATGGAAAAGCAATTACCAATATCATTTAGACAGAGAGTGCTTCCATTTTAGCAGTGGTAAAGTGCCCAGAGTATCAAAACCAGCAAACACGAATTACAGCACAGGATCCAAAAACAGGAGGTCAGAAGCAAAAGGGTACAGGGAAACCACACCAAGAGCTGCCAAGTCTAACAGAAAGTAATACCAGACAGTTGTGTTAATCAATGTACAGAGGTTTTACATAGGATACTGAGAGTGGTAAGTTGCAGGAGTTACAAATTATCCTTACTAGTAGGCATTATATGCAAAGAGTACACTAAGTCAGGATCTAAAACATATGTAGTGGTTGGAATTGAATGGACTAATAAGGCTTTGGGCCTGATTTAGATTCCGGAGTATGTTATTTACTCTGCCCTGATGGCATATACCATACTCCAGATTTAGAAATGTCTCTTAACACTGATAGGAACCAGTAGGTCCTGTTAGTGTACTAAACGTTTGACAGATGCACTGTCAAAATGATGGTCCAGTCTGTCAAACCTTTAAATCGTTTTTATTTTTTCAAAAACAAAATCCCCAAGCGAGATTTTGTTTTTGATAAAAACAAAATAAATAAACCCCTACACCGTGGGCGTTGTATACCATGGTGTGGGAGTCACAAAGTGTTTTTATTGTCCCTCAGTGCCACATTTTTCTTTGTGCTAAGGGAGAGGAAAAACTGGCCATTCGACCGCCACACTAAATTGGATGAGAGGTCGAATTGACAAACCTAGCATGGTCCTTACTCCATTAACTTGTCGGAGGAATATGCCAGCGATGCAGATGGAGTACTCCCTGTCACTGACATACTTTTTGTTTTAAACATAATTTTATTGGGTTTTCTGCAAAGTTAAACATCAGGGCACAGTGGGATTTAACAAAATTTCTAATTGTCCATGGGACAGGTTGCTTCATACATCTACCTGTCCTGTAGAAAAATCTACTTGCCCCTTGGTGCCATGTAGTGTGGCAACACATTATGACAGCAGTCTCATATTAGAGCTCTGACAATAGCCTCTCTGGTTATGCCAGGGCTCGTACTAGGGCTTGAATAATAGCAGTTTCTTTATTTTGCCACCTTTCCGCATATCTACATACTGGGGCGGGAGGTGTTGGTAAGCAATATTTCCAAGGCTTGAATGCCTTCTTTAGTCTGTGCAAACCTATTAACTTGCATGTTTTAAGGGTTTTCACTGGCTGTCCTTTATTCTTTTCCCATATTGAGAAAGGTTATAAATTTACTACTGACAAGGGTCAGAAGTAAAATGTCTTCCAGGGTTGGGAAATGAGTGGTTAAAGAGAAAGTGAACTTGTAAACGCTCAACATGTTTTTGCATGAGCAAATCTACAACTGAATATTTGCTTGTTCTAAAATACACTCCACAAATATTTTCTAGGAATATGATTTCTTGGTCTACTTCTGTGAATTCTTGTGAATTCCTGAAATACACAAATCTGCACTAATGCAACAACATATACCATGGGTGAACTTTAGTGACCTTCTTTAAGAATTGTGTCCTATTTAGGTCTGGAATTAACCAAGAACTTTTGTTTTATTAAAATTATATCTCTCCCTACCCATCTATCGGCAGACTTCACTGTGACTGATCCTACTTGCAGAACTCGCTCCTGCTCAGCGCCTGGGTACACTTACATGTGACAAGCTCCATGTGCTATAAATTCATGTTACATTACTTTACAATGATTGCAATCTGCTCTTTCACTGGGAGCATACCGACACACAAGTAGTTTTGTTCAGTGACAGGAACTACTGTGGCCATGTGTGCTCATTACAACAAAAAAATATTTTTGCTTTCTGCTAATATTTGTTACAATGGTGAGGGTCCAGCAGCTCCCACAACAATAACGTTTTACAAAAGCCATGTCAAAACAGACACCCACTTACAAAACCAAAAGACTGACCACCAATGTTGGACCTATTGGCTTTGCCAATGCTTGTTTATATTCATGTTTCCCATTGATGCGTTGAAACTGGTTACAGAGACATTCCATTATGAATATTTATTGCAAGCATGAGCAAATATCACAAAATTATGCTTCGAAGAAATGGCACCTACATTTCACAGTAGTTTGGCAAACTGTTTACACCCCCCCCCCCCCCCACCCACCCCCTGGATTGCATTTTTTGTGAACATTATATTTTGAAAGCAAAAAATCAATCTTGCATGCAAGTTTCTGCAAAAAAAAATGTACATTTAATCAGAGAGCCTTCTACGTAGCCTCATATTTTAAACTTCGCAAATATGTGTACATTTTCTTTTACTGGAACCACTGCCAGTAGTGCAGTCAGAGCGTACAACATTTATTTACAACTCTCAACCTAATAATAAAGGCTTTGCATTCCTGAATCTTAAATACAATTTTGTATAGCATTGACATATGTACACATTATCTCAACTGCAGACAATTCCTTTACCTGATCTTTAATGTGGTACTGTAAAATGGCAGCCAAAGGGTTTGTGCTGCAGGGGGTTGGGCCTACTTGCCCCAATGATAAAAAAATAAATACTGATTGTTGTTGACCCCAACAATATATCCTGTGCATTGGGCTATATGAATTTCACACCCTTGAGTGCATCACAGTGACAGCAATTTGATGTTGCTGACATATTAAAGAGCCGCCTGCCTGTAAATATGGATGGCAGACCTTCAGTTTTGTGGCCGAGGGTACTCCGTTGTGATGGAGTACCCCTCTCCGTCAAACTCTGAACCAGTCTTTTTATTTCCACCCAAAGGAACCCTTTTTGACAACTTTAGATGTGTCAAATGCAGTAATACAGATATCTACATAAAATACAAATCTGTGACATACATGTTCACAATGTGTTTTGGAGCAGGCAAATTAACCTTCTATGCTGCTTTAGGAGTCAAAACTGTGACTAGAAAAATCACAGACCTCTGCAGCAAGCACATTAACCACCAGAGTTTCCTTACTGTTCTCATTATCCCAGCAGGCGCCCGAACCCTATGTGACCATGTAAATAAGCCAGAAAATATTAACTGTCACGTTTCTGTTTGTGGCCAATTTCTTTACGGCACGGTTTAAAAAACATAAATGTGTAATTAGAGTGCCAGACCTGTTTATGAGAACTGTGACCCTTAGGACGCCTCCCCCCTTTGCGCTGCCACACAGTAACCTCCAATTTATGGATTTTGGGAGTATTTTGTTCTCCCAATTCCAGCGCTTGCCTTATGGTTTCCCTTTGTACAAAAAGGCAGCGGGATGTCGTTATTCACTTGCGACATCATTCCTTATCTCCCCTACGAGCGCCTGCAGAGTCCACGGGGAAGGTTCCTGCACAACAGCGGGCACGCTCATCCCAGCTCAAAGAGAATGCTTTGCTCCTGACCAAGTCACACTTAAAAGGCGTGAATAACTTGTCGCAACCTTATATGACTCAAGGGGCTATTCCCAAAAACACGAAATTGAGGTATTTACGCGGCTGGAAACACAGGGCTGGAAATCCCAAATAACGGAATTGCCGATGCTGACGTTAGTGCCTGTCGTAAAAGGCAGTAACGCACAGACTTCTCGCGGTGGACTCCGTATCCCGGCGTGCTGTTCGCGGCAGGCACAGCCAATGGTAGGCGCGCGCCGCGAGGCCGCTGTGTTTTGAACCTAGGTAACCGGAAGAGACTGCGGCGGAGGGGTGCCGGGGCAAGGCATCCTCCGGGAAGAATTAAGCTGTTGCTGGGGACGGAGGAACTACAGGGCGGTAAGGGAACTTTGCAGCAGTAGAAGCAGACAGTTTGAAGAGACGGGGTTATATCTAAAAAAGAACCCTGCAGGTAATGGTAGAAGGGAACGGGAATATATCAACAGACTAAATTAGGTTTTATGGTTTTCTAATTTTCTGTCATATTTAGACTTCTCAACCAGCTGTAATGTTTATCTCGATGGTCCGTTCTCATAACAAATTTGAGCTCGATCTTGACCTGACAAGTGACCCTGTGACATCTGGTTAATTGCTTTACCAGACTGTCCAGCAGAACAATTTAAAGATGTTTTAGGCCATATCTGGGTCTGATTAAGGACTCCCTTCTTTATGGGGAAAATGTACTCTTAAAGTCTAATAAGGCAGAGGACAGATTATAATATCTGCCTACGTGCAATGGAAATAGCCATACGTTTGCCTTACTGCTGAAAGTGTCTGGATGCTTCCATCCAGGCAGTCGGTCGTCGATCAGTGCATGAATTTAGTAACTCAGTCTCTCAGTCTTGCTCTCATTCATCCTTGTATTCATCCACTTGGCCAGCCACTACACCAGAAACAAAATTGAAGGAGCATGTTTACTTATTAGCCAGAAATGTTGGCATTCCTTCAAGTTTATGAAGTTGTTTTCGTGTGACTGGTAGTCTGCGAGGAGCGTGATAATCCTGTAATGTATTACATCTATTTTGTGAAAGGTGTGAGTGCCATTGGTAGCGTATGACTACTAGTCTATGACATGTAATACTGGTTCTGATAGTGTATGTCTGCAACTCTGACTGGTATTGCAGTGTCGTTGGTACTGTGCAATGCAATTACGTGGGAGGTGTACTAATGCTTCCAGTAATATGCAACTGAATACTCTCTGAGGTGTGAGAATACTTCTATTAGTATGTGACTGCTTGTCATTGCCAGTATAAGTGTACAGTCCGCTTTCAGGGAGTTTTGCTTTTTTAGCATACGGTGTTTATCGGTTTCTCATTTGCTTTCTTTGAAGCCATGCCTAAACACATGCTGTGTACTTATATAAGATTTGACAGGTGATACCCTCGAAACAACGCCGCGACAGTCATTCTTAAGTGAGGTTCTCTTTCTCCACTTTATGGTCTGCTTACACTAAGGCTGCCTAAACTTTGTGATGGGTATTAATAATCCTGGTTCTCCTTTTGTTTTCTTTTGAAAATGCTTGACCAGTGTCCGGTGGGTGGTTGACCTCACCCATTAACCTCCTTGATCCCTTTGTACGACTCGCTGACCCCATGTGTGCACAAAAATGTTTTTTTATTTAACCATTTTTATTGAGTGGTACTGCAACATACTACAGAATACAAGTAAGGATCGTCATTCATTGTGATATGTATAAATCCCATCATATACAAAATAGGATGTGCAGGAGTAAACAATCCATATCTTTAACATGCATAAAGAGTATAGCAACAAGTAAACCATCATGTTATGAGCCTTTTACTTTCGTCGTACAGTTGCAATTTCACTACAACCTGGTTCGAATCTCGGGCTAAGTCCAAAATCATGTTTTTAACCCAATCTGTGGTAGTATGTTGGGTGGGGTGGCCTTCACGTGTATCATCGTGGAGTGTATATGGACTTGCTAATTGAAAAATGTCCTTCGGGTATCGTCTGGAGTGGCATTAGGTGTTAATGAGTGTCTAGTTCAAGTAACAATGTTTCCCAATCTGCAGCTATAGGATATTTCTGAAGGCCTCTGCTTTCTTTTCGTCTCAAGGCTACTGTTTCCACACAGCCCCACTTGAGTGTCGCTGCTCGCCAGTAGGATGTACTGGGTAGCACCTGGGATTTCCAATGCATAGTTATAAGACTACAGCCCACTAGTAGCGCCAGGTTGACAAATCTGTTGCTGGCCTTGGCACCGGTGAATTGCGGAAGAGACCAAGTAGCGAGCCCCAGTCATAACGCCCAGTAACCCCAGGGGTGTGGAATTTATTAAAATATCTACTTGTCCAGGGGACAGGTTGCTTCTCAAATCTACTTGTCCTGTAAAAAGATCTACTTGTCCCTTTGGTGCCATGTAGTGTGGCGACAAATTATGGCAGCAATTAATAGCCTCTCTGATTATGCCAGGGCTACTACCATAGTAGGGCTTGAATACTTGGAGTTTCAATCCCTACTGTAGAAATTTGCTTATTTTGCCACCTTTCTGCAGATCTGCATACTGGGGCTGGAGGAAGCAGTAAGCAATAGTTCCAGGGCTGGAAGGCCTTTGAGTCTGCAAACCTACTAACCTGCATGTTTTAAAGATTTTTACCAGCTTCACTCTAATATTTTCCCATAATAAGAAAGGTTGGACATTTACTCCTGACAATGGCAGAATTAGAACTTCTTCCAGGGTTGGGAAGAAAGTGGCTGGAGGGAAAATGAATTTGCAAATGCTCAATAGATTTTCACATGAGCAAATCTACACATCGTATTTACCCACGCTAAAATACAGTTCACAAATATTTTATAGGGGTACGACATATACCATGGGTGCACTTTTGTGACTTTCTTTAAGAATTTGGGGCCACAAGTAGGTAGGTTCAGATTTGCGACCTGCAAATTGCGAGTCGCAAATCCGAATGTAGGATGGTGTCCTTGACACCATCTGTGATTCGCAAGGGCTTCGCAAATGCCCACATCATGAATAATCATGAGGTGGGTCGCAATTTGCGACCCCCTCACGAATGGTGGCCTGCTGGAGACAGCAGACCACCATGTCTGTGACTGCTTTTCAATAAAGCAGTTTTTTTTGTAATGCAGCCCGTTTTCCTTAAAGGAAAACGAGATGCATAACAAAAACGAAAAATGAAACGTTTTTGTTTCATTTTTTCAGAGCAGGCAGTGGTCCACAGGACCACTGCTTGCTCTGAAAAAATGTTTACAGTGACATTCACAATGGGAAAGGGGTCCCATGGGGATCCCTTCCCTTTTGCGAAAGTGTTAGCACCCATTTGAAATGGGTGCAAACTGCGATTGGTTTGCGCCCGCTTTCGCGGTCACAAAACAATCCTACATTGCACTGCGAGTTGCAATTAGGAAGGGAACACCCCTTACTAATTGCGAGTCGCAAACCCGTTTTGTGATTCGGTAACCAGGTTACTGAATCGCAAAACTGGGTTTGTGCATCGCAATGTGCTTTTTGCACGTCGCAAACAGCGAAAGTCGCTGTTTGCGACATGCAAAAAGCTACCTACATGTGGGTCTTGGTCCTTAATTAGGTCTGGTGTTAACAAAGACATTTTGGTTTTATTAAACTTCTATTTCTCTCTCTTTCGGCTGGCTTTACTGTGAGTGATCGCATTCTGCTCTTCCACAAGGAGCATATTGCCACACAAAGTAGTTTTGTTCAGTGTCAGGAACTACAGTGGCAATCAGTGACGTAACAAAACTGGAGGGTGCCCCTTTGCAAAGAACATGGAGGAGCCCCCTCTCCAGACTCACTCAGGGCAGGTGCTGTGCTGACGGGCCCCCCTGGAGGGCGGCTGCGGGGCCTTTGTTATGCCGCTGGTGGCAACGTGTGCTTTAAGAGTTCAAAAACTTTTTGGGGGGGTTTTGCCAATGTTTGTTACAATGTTGAGGGCCTGGTAGCTCCCACAACAATAAAGTGTTACAAAAGCCATGTCAAAACAAGACACGCATTGATGAAACTAAAATATGTCAGATCAGTTGGCTTTGTCAGTGTTTGTTTATTTTCATGCTTCCCATAATCGTGTTGAAAATGGTTACACTGATTTTCCATTAGAAATATTTTTGGGAAATACTAGCATGCATCAACACATTTTACTAAATGACACTTCATTTGCATATAATCAGAGAGCATTCTGGGAGCATTATACTTAGCCTCTTAGCCTAAACTTTTCAAACATGTGTGTACACGTTTTTTTTTTTTTGTACTGGAACCAACGTCAGTAGTGAAGTGTGACCTTAAAACATTTATTTACAGAACGCACCCTAATAATGAAGGCTTTCAAATAATGAACCATAAATACAAGTTCATACAGCATTATCCTTTGGAAATACATTACCTCAACTGCAGAGAGTTCAACTCTCTGTAAACAGGCAGCCAAAGGGTTTGTGCTGCAGGGGGTTGGGCCTACTTGTCCCAAGGACAAAGTAAACATAAAAACTTGTTGCCCTTGACCCCAAACAAGATGTCCCGGGCGATAGCCTCGTGGGCCAAACATGCAAGAGAGAGAAGCAGGCGTGAGGGACGGAATGTTAGGTTGAATATAGTGAAACTTCGCATTGTGCTACACTTGCCTGGGGTACTCTAGAGCTGTCTCTCATTCTTTAATGGTGAATTCTTTGCCCACATCTCTCTCCCATTCTTTACAAGTTGCAACTAAGGGGTCCCGCATAGTATGCGCAAACTCTCGGGTTAGCTGTGATATTAGTTTGCCCCTTTCACCCATCCTATATAACAAATGTACTAGCGGGTGGGGGTCCGGTTCTTTGTCGGTGATGCCCCATAGGCGAGCACTTCCGCTACCAGATGCACGTTTGCTAGGACGTGTCTTGCAGGTAACCCATACTACCCTGCTGATGCTCATGTTAAGAGTGTGCGCTCCTGAAATAGAGTGCTCGGTGTACCCACACCCACCTCTGACGATGTGTTCAGCCCCAGTTCACCCAGCATCTCGCAGAAGGTGGCTATTGATCGCAGTGGTATATCTGGTGAATGAAGCAGCATCTTCAGAATACATTTCAGGCTACGGTGAAAGGTTTCGAATGCGATCCTCAGAAAACTATTCGCCATTGGCGAGAGGAACGCTTGAGGCAAAAAGATGTGTTGCATCTCTTCTTGCGCCTTTGCAGGGACGAGAGGGCTCACTTCTTCAGTGTATCGTCCCTTCAACCAATATGTAGGCCATTGTAGATGTGCTGCCAAATAATAATGTTCAAAGTTATGGGTGCCCAAGCCGCCCTTCGTTATGGGGAGTTGTAATTTACAGAGTGCTACTCAGCGTCTACCCTTGTTCCAGATAAAGGACCCTAAACTGGAGTGCAAAGCATGAAAGGTAGATCGGGGTATGTTGAGTAGTAGATTCTGGAAGAAGTGTAACAAACTGGTTAGCATTACCATTTTTGCCAGAGACACTCTACCTTGAACTGTGAGAGGCAGTGTACTTCAGAAGGCCAACTAGGGTTTCAGTGATGCCATAGCTTTCGTGAAATTACCATTCAGTAAATATTACTTGTCCTGGTACATATGGTTGTATGACAGAACCACTCAGAAGCACGACTGCGTCTTTACCACGCATGCTTTGTTGATACAACTCCCTCGAGCCCACCCTAAAAACTACCCTGTCCTAAAAACTACCCTGACCCAAAAGCTGCCCTGTCCTAAAACCTACCCTATTCTAAAAACTACCCCGCCCTGAACCCTAAAATTTACCCTATCCTAAAAAACGACCTCACCCTGTCCTAAGAACTATCCCTCCCTCTCCTAAAAACGACCCTGCCCTAAACCTTAAAAAAATGACCCCACCCTCTCTTTAAAAACTACCCGACCCACCGCCCTAAAATCTACCCTGCCCTAAAAACTCTCGAACCCCTTCCCCCACACCCTGAACCCTAAAAGCTGCCCTACGCTGCCCTGTACTAAAAACTACCTCGACCCATGCAGTCTACTTATGTGACCTTGGTACAAGAGGCAGCAAGTCCAGTCTTTTAGGGCTTATCTCAGTTCCCAGACAACAGGTCCAGTCTTCTTCTAATCTTCCACAGGTCCAGAAAGTGTTTTGAATAAGACTCAATGAGGGTCTTGTTTTGTAGCGTTTACCATCCAGTGGGTGGGATAGATTCTTGGGCACCCCCTAACGAATGGCATAAATGTGCAATGGGGAAACCCTTCCTACTTTTTCAACTCTTGGTGTATGCACTGCTGCAGACAATCCCACAATGTCCTTCCCCTCAAACTCCAAGATGGAGAGTCCCTTCTCCCCTTGTGCAGAGCCTGTCTGCCCACCGAGAGACGAAGCCAGGGTAATAAGTGGTCCTCTACTCCGTGGTCACTCAAAATTGTTTTGGGGGGAAGGGGGGGCAGCTTTTCTGCCTCTGGGTTTGGTGCCAGCCTGAGTATGGGTACAAAAGCTGGAGCTTTCCATGTGTCATTTAACATTTGCTTTTGACAGGGAAGGTCCCTTTGAAGGTAATTGACTCCTTAGCCTACCCCAATTAGTCTTTCTGCTAGGGCATTGTCTCTGCTCTCGGAGCAGTTTTCACACTTCTTTAACACCTATTTCTGTCAAAGGGCAGACTGGGCAGTTGATTTAAAGGTAATGCAAACTAGCCTTCCACAGCTTCAGTGAAGGTAAGGGTAACTTTCTAAAAGTTACATTGCCGATATATTTAAGAGAAGCCCGACTTTACAATTAGATCTGAGTTGGAATGGAGTCTGAAACTGGTACAGATCAAAAGTTATAGATTAAAGTATATAATCTATACTTTGACTTTTTCTGTAGACCAGCTACAGACTGACCAGAGACAACATTGTTTTAGGCCTAGCCACTGGGAAAACTTGCCATTCCTAATTTCATACATGTTCCATGCTTAAATAACATTCACCTTACTTTGTGACTTAATATTCAAAATCAGGTTTTCCAACCTGTCAAAAAGGTGATTTTGACTGGTCTTCACAACAAGGTTTAGCCTGCTACTCCTAGGCCCCACATGGAGGCCTGAAGCCATGTAGTCACTGCCACTGCAGTGGGTAGAACAATAGGTGCTGCAGTCCACAAGTGGCATTTAACTTTCCATGCTATGGGTGTATTTCTGAACCAGAAACTATGGCCTTATAGTTAAATATGCCAGTCATGTTTTAAGCCAAATTTGATGTGTTTAGGGTCAGAGCAGAGGCACCTGGCATTAAATAGCAGTGTTAAAGTGTCAAAGTTCAAAATCACCAGCATGTGAGTCCCAAAAAGATATGAGCCTTCTGAGCTGAATTCACCCAGTTGTCATTTTGCAAGTGAGGTTGCTGCCATGACAGTTTGAACTGATTTGAGCATGTAGAAAGTGACTCACTTTTGATTACATTACATCTGTGCCTAATCAGTGCTTATGCTCATGCTGTTCAATGTGGGCTCTAGAAATTAGTAAACTGATGGCAGGGAGAGGGTACCAAAGAGGTTTAGCCTCTCATTGAAGATTGCAATTAAGATTAGAGTTCTGTAACTGAGAACCCTAATTACAGTGTGTGATATTAAAGTGCT
Source organism: Pleurodeles waltl (assembly GCF_031143425.1). NCBI lineage: Eukaryota > Metazoa > Chordata > Amphibia > Caudata > Salamandridae > Pleurodeles > Pleurodeles waltl. Next base: position 1,376,353,783 of record NC_090446.1, on the reverse strand, counting down.
ATCTTTTAACCACAAAGTATGCAGTGTGCTCTGCAACACATGACTCTGTCTGGTTGACTGGAGCGTTGAGCTTTTGTCCTCCACACTAACTGAGAAGCATTTGGCTGCTTTTCTTCCCTACCCTGTGACTCGACACCTGAAAAGGTGTACTTGGCCCAATTTGGAGAGCCATGGTGGGACTGACCTCAGTAGCAAATTACCTTAATCATCATGTTGAGGGCCCAGTTTCCACTGTCTTCCCTATTGGCTCCCTGAATGGAAACTTTAGGTTTGGGTGCGTTCTCCTCATCCTGGATACAGGTTTACTTCTGCTCTTGACAGGAATTACTATCCAAATGATTCAGTGACATGTTGAGAAGTTTTAAACTTTGCACAAGCTTTTGAGTAGTTGGCAAGCACACACTTTCTAGGGAATTCCATCCCTGGAAGGTCCACTACCACCCCCTAGAGAAAATCTACTCATGCACAGTATTACACCATACTGTGGTTATATAACTCAAGCAAACAAGTGAAAATTCACTTAGAATGCTGTTAGAAATTGAGATCTCTATTTGGCAGAGGTGTGCACCCTATCCAAGTAGAGACCACAATCCTAGTCAAGGTAAGTCACAACACAATCCATATAATCCCGTGCCCATCCTCTGGTAACTTGGCACAGAGCAGGCAGGTTAAACTTAGAAGACAACGTGTAAAGTATTTATGCAATAACTCCTACAGTAACACAGTGAAAACACCACAAAAAGTGCTCCACACCAGTTTAGAAAAATAGATATTTATCTGAATAAAATAAGATTAAAATGGCAAGAGTCGAATATGCATATGTCGAGATATCCCTTTTTAAAGGTTTAAATTAGTCTCAGTCCTTAAGAATAAGTGGTTATATCCTTGTACCACACAGTACCTGGCATACGTCAGAAATAACGACGCAGTTGCGTTGAAAAATAAGGCACTGCGTCTGATTTTTCAGGTGCAGCGCAGCTGATGCGTCCTCTTTCCACGCTGCAAGGTGATGCGCAGCATTGGTTCCCCACTGCAATGCAGGGATATTTTGACGCCCAGGAATGATGCGTTGAAAATCTTTGATGTGCTGGTACAAGGAGCAGGCGCTGCGTCAATCTGGTAGGCGATGTAGCAATTTTTCCACCACGAGGCATGCGATGCATCGATTTCTGCAGGCGTTATTGATTTTTCTGACTCACATGGATTTTCTTCTCTGGGGTGAAGTCTTTGTGGCCCTGAGACTTGTGAACTGGAGGCAAGCTCAATCCAATCCCTTGGAGAGCACTTGTGGGGAAGGCAGAGTCAGAGGGCAGCAGGGCAACAAGCAGGACAGCAGTCCTTCTCAGCAAACCAGTCCAAATGAGTCTTTTGGGCAGCCAGACAGTCCCTCTGACAGTGTCAGGTGTAGATCCAGAAGTGTTTGATTTTGGTTAGGTTATAGACCCAGTATATATACCCAAAAGTGCCTTTGAAGTGGGGGAAACTTCAAAAAGTGGTTTTGAAGTGCAGACGTTCACCTTTCAGCCTAGTAGTCTGCCAGGATCCTTTTTTTGTGTGTGTGTTTGTAGGGGGTTTATCAATCCTTTGTGTTAGGCAGGCCACTGTAAGAGAGAGCCCATGCACCCTTCCTGCCCAGGGTGATCCATTCAGTATGCAGATGAGGAGGCTGTCAGGTCTAACAAATGGCAAAAGTGAATTTGCATTCATAAAGGAAAAGATCACTTTAAAATGTATTTTGCAAATGCACAAATACGTGATTTCATAGGTTTGTCTGTTTGTGGATGTAAATTTAACCCATAGTTGCAAATAGCTTGGTGAATAACTGCCTTTGCCCTTTAGAGAATGGTGCTATTATTGTGGCTACACAAAATATTTAATTTCTAAACAACAAAGCAGTCTGTCCAGTTACAGAAATGTGATGCAATACAAGCTCGTGCCTTAGATGTCGTTGTGCAGAAATTACAGACTGACACTATTCACTACAGAAGTATGTTTTTAATGCGATTAGTGTTTGTAATGTGCACTTCTGCCATTTGTATAGCCTTGTAGCATTCTTGGAAGTCTGCATTTGATGAGCCCAGTGTTTAATTTGTCTTGGTGGTTTCCGTTGTTGGGCACTGGCACTTATTTTTCCGCCTCAAGCATTTACTCTGAGCAAAATACACATATTAGATGGAGGAAAAGAAAAACGAAAAAGCGTCACAACAGGAGAAAGCAGACAGGTGAAAAAGTGAGCTGAAGGAACAGCGAGTGGCTTTAAATGGATTAAAGAGGCCCGAATTGGCTTTAGGTTTACCTGACTCAGTATTCCGTGCTGGTACATTTAATTGCAGCAGCTGTATGTTTCAGAGGACAGCTTTGGTCACCGGCACGTTTTTATTTACAAATTAAGCACTGGATGAGCCGCATCGTTCTGAGTTTTCTCTCTGACCAGAACTGCGATAGAGTGATATTGTTTGTCGTATCTTCTTTTCGGTGTGATGGTTCCTACTGTTTTGAATAAGAAACAACTAGTCCTTTTATGTCTGAATCTTTAGGACGTGTATTTTGTGTCAGGGCAAGTGGCCTTTACAGTTGTGAGGTTTTTTATATTGCCATTATTCTAGGAGAACAGTTATCAGTTGTTTGGCAGGGTGCATTGCCAACTATATGACCTTGGTGCTATGCTGTGTCTGAAGTTGTGAGTGCGAGTGAAATATCTATGTTTTTTCTAAAATTCTGTTTCTGAGCATTTGTACGTGTGATGAGTGTGTGGAATGGGGGTATCGCTTGATGTTGTGTCGTACACATCTGAGTCCAAAAAGGTTTGCGTACCGTTTTCTGTTTTGTAAGTGACGGCTGTGTGAGGAGTGAGTTGAATTATTGACGAGTAAAGCTTTGCTAATTAGTCATTAGTGTATGTTTAACAAATACTTCCCGCATTCTGCTAAAGCTGTAACTATCACCAACCAGTAGCTCTCAATCACGCATTCAGCAAATATTTTAAAAGAAACACGAGAAAAGCAATTCGTTTGAAATAAAAAGTGATAAAATTAATAAGTGAGAACTAACGCCTTTTCAAAGTTTTAAGAAATAGGCACAAATAATTAAAATGTTAATTAGGAAAAGTCGCAGACGGTCAATAAGATGCTTAAAAAAGATGTTTAACTTCTTTACATGGGGACATTTCTAAGCATTTCTTATTGTTAACAATTTAATGATACTCGTGTATTATAGTTCTAAAGAGATGACAAAAGCGTCTAGGCTTGCTGACAAGAATAAGACGCACACTTCAGTAGCTGGATGCCACAGCGAGAGGTGTTTGTGGGCACAGTATGTGGCAGAGTATAGGTGTTTGAGAGCATGTGGCGAAGTCGAGTAAAATATTGTTTGAGAAGTGTTGGATAGTGTAATATTCTGGTGGGCACAGGTGATGCAATCGTCTATAAACTTCATAATATTTAATGTTTGTCTAGAGGCATTATAATGAACTGTCAGTTATTTTTCAAGTCGGACATGCCCAGTATTGGAGACCAGCTGAAGGAGTTTTAGGAGTTTTTAACCGTTTTAATGGATTAATCATATTTCAAAATTGTTACCCACTAAACCACCACTTTTAGAAAAACACATGAATGAATAGTTAATAAGATATTTCTAATTTGTTTCTCATTGTTTTCACTCGAGCATATTGTTTTAATCACATGTTGCATTTTTTTTTTTCACTTTGATCTGTGTTTAACAGTTACACACTGCCATCTTTTAAGTAGGGTGTACAGTTAACAAGCTTCCACTTCATGACGTGTATGATGCACCAAAGAGGGGAAACAAGAGAAAACGATCCATAGTACTTGTAATTGGTGTGGAATTTCCCAAAATATTAGCCTCTCTGTGCATGGAGTGAAGCAGGTATTAGAACTTTATTTCTGTTAATTCAGAGAGCTATTACTCAGACTATATATTTTCCTGAATCAAATGTCATAGGTTATGCATGTCATAGGCTAATATAGCAGCAGAGCAGTCTTTTTAGGTAACGGAAAACTAGCAGAGTCACTCATCTGAGATCAAAGCAATTGCCACGGTTACACAATATTTACAGGCTCAGTCCTGTGACAGTTGAACTATTGTACAGAGATTTTTACAGGTTTATGCAGTTAGCAGCAAAGTACTCCCTGGGGTTGGATTGTGAATGCTTTGGCCTCTGAAATCACAGCTGTTCTTCAGAATACAGAGTTCCTAAAAGCTCAATCAAAACTATTGCGCAGGTTACACAGATTTTGGAAGTTCAGTCTTTTGAAAACAGATGTATCTGTCAGGAGGATGCAGCTCTATCTTACAGGTGTACGCATCTAACAAGAAATCTATCCATTAAGTGAGACAGATTTTACAGGCTTTGGACAAAAATAATTTACAAGTCATGGTATTTATATGAAAGAATCATCCATCCTTTATATGTATGTATTAATTAATTAGCTTAAACATGTAGATTAGAAAAGCTTTACAAATTGACGGTGGTGGTCTATAGCAACAAAATGGACTGAAATGTATGTCTATATGTTTGAGGGCTATAATAGGCAGAATTCACCAATTGCCTTATAGTGCCTAGAAATAATTCTTTAGGTTTGTTGAAAGTTGTGGATTGAGGGATGACACAGGAAGTGAGCCACCATGAAGTAGAGTCTGGGGAGGCCAAAGATTCTAGTTATTAGAAAATAAGTTGTGTATGATTATTGTGGGTCAGAGTAGCAAGAGGGTTACCATGTGAGCAACGAACAGCTTTAAATAAGTGTTCTGGTGGTCTATAGAAGACACTGCTCTTAACAGAGAGCATGCCTGCTTTACGGCAGAGGGATGAGATAGGCGTGTACCTGGTGTGATTTTAAAGTGTTCTTTTAGCAAAATTTAAGAACTTGTCCAATGGTGCACATAAATATTGAGGAGGCCTACCAATAGACTGTTTCATTTGCCGATTACTAGACAATTAACAGTGCTTCGGCTGTATGAAGTCTGATGAATGGTTGTATCTTTGATACATTTAATAGCGAGCTGCAGTAGGAGCAGTAGTGGTGATGAAAGGCTTCATTTGTACAGTAGGAGTAAAGTGACCAGGCAGCAGCGTCACTAAATCACAAGGGAAGATATTTAGATAAGATAGAGGCCAGTGTAGTAGAGGAATGAAAGTATTAGCCTTCCATTTTGGATAAGTCCGCAAAAGGGATCATAATGCTTTCATCTTGTCATTGGGCTTGAGACAATCCAGCATGTCTGACTGCTGGCGGGTGTGAGAAAAATGGAAATGTGAAAAATGTTTGGATGTCATTGGTGTAGAGATTAGCACATTTCCTTAAAACAAAGAACCTTTCTGGTGAAGTGGTCATGAATGCCAGGAGCAAATTAGATTAAGCAAAGCAGAGAGGGACTGGGGCGAAGATGTGATGGCAGAGGATGGAGGTAGAGCATGGATTAATGTAGCAAGTGTTCATGGGTATTGGTGATTTAATGTGAGTAGTGTGATGCAGTCATTCACAGAAAGCGATGATTGCCAGGTCTGCAAGGAGAAATAGATTGTAGAACCTGCAGATTGTGGATCGTAAGATCAAAAATAGACCATGAGGTCCTAGGAGCTGGCAGGTTTTGCCTTGTCCTGAGCCAAGGATAATGTGTCTATTTCTTGGCCTCAAGATTTTGAGTTGGGGTATTTTATTACCATTTGTGGAGGAGTGCAGTCCTGTTGGTTTTAAAGGTTGTGAATATTAGGTGATACCTTAGTCTGTGGTGGAGAAGCAATAAAGAAGAACATTCTCAGAGGATAATGTGTATCTGCCCAGCATGTCTCAAGGTTTCATTAAAATGCAAAATGAGGTAGAGTAATACAGAGGTCATTGTGGAATTGGTTGGCCATTTCCTTCTCGAGATGATAGAAGAAACAGTGAAGATGGTATAAAACACACTGGCTGGCATTTGTATGTATGATGGCATGGCCAATGGGGCAATGAATCAATAGCGGATAAGGAATGGATTAGCATGTCCGTTATCAGTACTAAAGCTAATGGCGTTTTGATTACGCGCCGTATGTATGGAAGTGAGTAATCGAATAATAGCTGAGAGGCAAAATGGTTGCATAGGATATTTTTCTGGACAATTCAGTGTGACTATGTCATATGCATTTTTGTTGTAGCCGAATGTTTTGGTGACAAGCAATGTGATATTTAAACACAATAATTGGAACATCTTTAAAAGTCTCCATGCTGTTGTAGTGAACAAATAGTCAAGGGACTTATTTCTGCAGTAGCTTATTGGTAATTCTAAAGAGTTTAGAGGTGGGCAAGTTCCTTTTGGTGCCAGGGGGCTGTCTCTGAGGATCTCATAAAACAGAAGAGGATGAGACGGAATTGATGCTTTTTAACTCTTCGCCCTTTACTGGAATTCCTAGGCGAGGATGCTTTTTGGAAAAGGAATGTAAAGGTTTGCAGGGAAAAGGACATACTATCAGGACGATCCCGCACAAGGTGGCGTCCTGTTCACTTTTATTTAGACAAAACCTACGGGTCTGTCTTTTCTGACATTAGATCAAAGCTACCTCATATGTAATTGTATATTTATTTATTTTTATTTTCTTTCGAAGATCAGGCTTTCAGTTCCAAGTTAGAACAGGAAATCAAATGCATAATTGAAAGTACCTGTCCCAAACTATAAAGCCAAGGACGACTAAGCTTTGGAGGGGTTGAGAGTGAATTTCTTGCAGAAAGCACCTTGAAAAGATTGTGTCAAACACTTTTTATATCACAATGTACTTCTCTGTATTACTCTGGTGCAGTGGCATTACCAGACTATCTTGTAATAGCCCTTTGGCAAATCTTCTGTATATGCCCTAGTCAAGTTGTGTCTGACAACAAAGTTATCTTACAGATCTTATAAATTCGTGCTTAAACCAAAAAGGGTGCAGGTATATTACAGGTTATAGTGCACAATTATTTTCCAGGTTACATAAATCTTACAGGCTGAGCTATCTCTCTGTCTGAGATACTTTCCAGGATCTAGCTTCTGCAGCATTATTCTCCTTAAGTGTACAAATAACTTACAGGCTAAGGCCTCAGTCATAAAAAATTGCATTTGGAAAGCAAAGAAATCCAGAAGTTTGCAGATAATCTTAAAGAACCAGGCATCTGATACTGAACTTGTCCTTTGGGTTACGCAGATTTAACAAATCCAGGCCTCTGATAGCTGACATGCCCTCTGGTTATGCACATCTTCAAGTTATATAGGTCTTAAAAACCTAGGTCTCTGACAGAGCTATCTGGGTTATCAAGATTTAACAGACTGGGACTTTTGGCAGTAAGGTTATGTCACGCAAGCAACACAGATTAAACAATCTGTAGAATTCATTTCTTGGCAGTATTCTGTATTACTGTCAGCCTTCCCCGGTATAAATAGGTTCAGATACCCATCTGTCCATTGAGAAGGAGATGGTGACTTTGAGATATAGGGAATCCTAGTCATGGAACTTGACTGAAAGTTGTGAGATTTTGAATAGATCACAGTGTCCCTATAAATAAAAGTATAAATATGTGAAATGTAATTGTAAATGTAGACTACAGTTATGTAATTAAAACATGTAACCATGTCCATTTAATGTCCACACCTCTCCCAAAACTCTTCTTGTCCCCTCATAATGTAAAGTACTTCATTGCTACGCAGCTGGGTTTGCAGTGTGTAAACACCAATAAATACCTTGCCCTAAGCGTCTTCAAGGTTTGTACTGTGTAACATTTTAAATAAAATATAATTAAAATATCACCTCTCTCCAAATATTCAAGGTATCTGTTACATGGTCTCTTTGACCCATAATATGTCCACATAGGAGTGTTCTTGACAATTTGGTCACGTGATAGAAATACTGTATAAAGTTGATTAATCTTCACTGATTCTCGGTGATGCTTTTCTATATTCCTAATTAATTTTGTCTTCTGTCTTACTACTAATTATTGGAACTCCTTTCTATGTTTTACATATAGACCACTCTTACTTGGTTCCTAAGGCAATTGTTTATTAGACATTTACACACTAGATTTTGGTTTTCATCTTGTTACCTGTTCCTAGTAAAGCACTTTTGTGGCACTCATTTTGGTCTTGTCTGCTTTGCTTGAAACTGCCACATATATAAGTAATGGTGTGGAGTATTCGAGGCATCCTTAAATATTTCAAAATATGAACATGTGCTCTTCCATCAGGATGTTATCATAAGAATCAATAAAATGAGAAAAACGAAAGAGGTGGCTGATGGCAACCAACATTGTGCAATAGAATAATTCGACAATTTATTCACAATTAAATGGAAATACTTCTCTATAACACTGATTGAAGCCTCTTAAATGCTAATGTCCTCCATACGACAATCAGATGTAGCCATGCTTGGAAGAAAACATACTTGCACCATATCGAAAGCTGAGATAGAGCTGGACAGGTGAAAAATGCAGAACATCTCAAGATCATTTGTCCGTGTCAATATTTGAAAGCTTGTCGCGTGCACCACATTACCATCGGACACTCCTCAGAGAAGTGTTTTGTACTATGGTTAGAAAAACATGGCAGCCCTACTTTGTGATTAAGAGGTGTTCCATTCAATTTTCTTTTTCTGCACAGAAGTATAGTGCTGTACCCTGAGTGATTTAGCATTAATTCTGGTATCACCTGATTAATAATACTGCTGCACAAAGGTGGTTGTTGGCAAAAGTATGTATTTATCAACTTTACGGGATTGGAAGGGAAAGCACTATGGAGACGCTCAAGTTAAAATTACTGTGGGACTTCAGAAGATTTTGAGCTAGCATCTGACTAATGTTGGATTGTCTCCCTCTCCTTTTCCCAGCTTCCTCTGTGTGTGTGTGTGGCTGTGGCATGGCGGCTCCTGAAGACTTGAACCCCTCAGAGGGAAACGTCTCTGTAGTGGTAAGGGTGCGGCCTCCAAATCATCGTGAGCAGGAGGGCAATCAGCAGGCGGTGGTGCAGGTGGTTGATCGTAGCATGTTGGTGTTTGACCCAGAGGAGTCCGATCAAGCTTCGGTCTTTGCAGGACTGCGTAACCACGAAGGCCCCAAGCGCAAGTGCAAGGATTTGAAGTTTATGTTTGACCATGTATTTGGAGAGACATCCAGTCAGCAAGAGGTGTTCCAGCATACCACAAAGGATATCCTAGATGGAGTGTTGAATGGCTACAACTGCTCTGGTATGTCTACTTTTCTGTTTGACTTTATATACAGATTGTGTGTGCACTCTTGTGTTTTTTACTCTTCTGTGTGACTTATAAACACACATTTTTCTTTATTGCCAAGCCTGGCAACCTTTATAAGTTGATGTTTTATCCTTCAAGCTTATCACCATAGCACTTTGTGTCCAGCTGTTTTTTTTCTTTTTGCCTATCCTTGTTTGTCTCTGCACTATTCTCTTGTTTTACATCCCTAACTACTCATATGCATTATTGTCTGTGGTTTTGTAAATGCCTTTTCATCCTGTCCTCCTTGCATATAATTTTTTCTTCTTTTGAATATCTCCTTATTAACATTTTACAATAGTTTTGTCAGAGATAGACTTTACTGAAACTTAAGCACTACAGCTGAAGTATATTGCCATCTCTATGTATTTAAAACCACTACATAGCGAGCATGCCAAAAGATAAGAAAACAAAAACACACAAGCAGCCCCAACTTGGGTTCTGGGACATCTGGTTACATCAGTCATCTATAATCGGTGTATTCACAGCAAATCATAAGCCCCCCCCTCCCCCACCCTTTACAAACAATGTAGAGTATGTTCTACTTGACCTGTGTGCATGGGCATAGGCAGTGTCTTCTGCATATACTTTAACAAAAGGACACCACTCACATGTAGATGATTATACATGCCCAATCTCTTTCATAGTGAGATCATTCAGTTCAATAGCAGCGTGTGCTTCATCTGACTTTTATTTTTTAAAAGTAGTCTGATATTTGTAGAGAGAAAAACATATTTTGTATCCTTATTTGTAAGTGAGTCTATGGTTGTGTACTAGCATTGAAGTGCTCGTTTTTTTTGGCTCTATTAAATGCAGACCCAAGGAATTGTACCATAGATGAAAGTTATTAGTTGCTTAGGACTGAATGCATTCTTTTGTGTGTGTGTTCGTATGTATGTGCATGCATGTAGAAAAAATAATGGTCCGCCTCTAGAGGTATTCTACTGGTTGTATCTAGTAATAGCAAGAGGCAGAAAGTTGTGATGAAAGTCTAGCCCCATTGCTCATTGAACACCCAAATCCTCACTGTCCCACCCCGTTACCCTACACATGAGATGGTTAAGTGTGTCTGTGCATCTCTCCTTAAACCATTCTTAACCTGAATGCGATCCATAATTGTATTTGGGTTGTGCGTCAACCTGTTCCAGAAATCCTATATTCATTAACTGTTTTGCAGCAACCATCTTGCTGGTTACTAGACAGAAGTTAATCTAAATGTGTCCTGAGGAATGATGTCCAGGTCATGTGGCTAGACTGAACTCAAACAGGTCACACATATTCAGGAAAACAATCACCTTTATGTGCAAATCTTGCTTTAGTACATAGGGTATGGCCTGGGGTAATAACTTCTAAGCAAGGCAAAAACAGCAGCTGAAGGGCAGGGGAACCTTCACCCGCCCAAGCAGATCCCAGTAGCATTAATCCTCTCACCCTGAGCTGTGAAACACAAAACCTGGTGCCCAGCCAATCCTCATTTACAATTGTGGGAACAGTGTTCCTGCAAAAGCTCTGCACGGCACTCCCAATTTATCCATTGAATCCTCAGGGCACAAACTAATTAACATGGAACACTGAATGGGATAAGTGGCTCTGTCGACAGTGTTTGTTCCATGAACAGTATCCAATGAACAGTAAAGTAACATCACCCTATGACCAAATATTCACCCGATAATCGTGAACTACCTAAAGGCCAACCTGGTACCACTCTTAGTGAGAGATGGCAGGAACACATTGTTTGTAGTTGGGGCTGTTCAGCGTTTCAACTTTGTGTCACCTCTCCGTTTAGCTTTGTTATCTCACCTGTCTTTCTCTCTTTTAAATCCACACCTCAAGTACCATCCAAACCAATAAACTTAGTAACTGTATTATAACCATGGTTCATTTTTCAACAGTCTTTTAATTTTCAAAAAAATCTGCACTACCCTGAGCAACATCTTTAGGTTTAAGTACCTGCACGGAGGCTTACTTGCTCCCTTCTTCTGATGGCAGCAGCTTTTAAATAGTTTTCGAGCTCCTGTCATTCTTTCAAATACCTGTTCCTGTCTATCTTTACTACATGCTTCTTCACCCATTAAAGATTCTTCCTGATGCTAGCAATGCTAATCTCATGATTACTAAAGGACTCATTAATGTGACAATACGTTGGATGATACAGCAGGGCCTTATAGTTTGCTATTGCTCTATAACAATCTAATTCCATGGCCACAGCCATGTGAAGACTTTGTGGGATTGAGCAGTTACCTCTCTGAACCAACCAGTTTTTATGTGATTATAATATTCTAGCATTTGTATTTTTTTAATCAAAATGTATTCCCCTTCCAAGATGGTCTTCATAAGCAAAGTTTAGTATAATTTCTCCAAGGCAAAAAGTAGGACTCACTCGCCCCAATCAAGTGCCTAGTACACCTACCTCACCCCAACTGAATTGTAGCACCAACCATTCTAAAACCACCTGCACTCCCATAACTCGCAGTCAACCTTCCAAGACATACCTTTTTTAATTTCAGGAAAATTCAATAAATATACAGCTGCACATTACTATTACGTTTCATTAAGAGTTTCCTGGCATGTGGACAACACCACCATTAGTGCTTATCTTACTTTAGTGCGTTATCTTCTGATTTAGTATCCAGTTTGGGTACATAATATTCCACAACCTCCTTTTTGGTAAGTGCACATTCTTCCAAGAGATTATACTTCTGCATGGCCACCAACCACCTAGATACTTATTGGGTTGCCTGCCATTAACATGATATGAAAGAAAACCAATGATTTGTATTGATAAAATCCCACATAAACAAAACCAGAACCATTCCTCAACAGCAAGCCATAGTTTTCTGCTCAGTGAAAAATATTATACCTCTGCATCGTGTAAGCTAGAATAAATTTGGCATGTGCAGAATTTCTGTAAGAACATCACCAAACTCCTGGGCCTATGCTCCAACACTGACAAATGTTTCAAAACCTCCATTAAGATAACATGATGTAGGCACAGAGCTTGAATGCTTATGGGGTTTCAAACACCTGTTGGCACTACTAATTAGTTCAATGATACTACCCCCTTAATTTCTTGATGTGTCAGAAAACTGTGATATACCTTTAGAATACTGCTGTATACGTTGGTTACGCATTTATTTACATTTCTGGCTTATGCAAAGATCCGCTGTAGGTGGATAACGCAATGTTTTAAGTACACTGGCATAGTTTACATATCTTTACATTCAGACATGCTTACAGCTTGATGCACATTTATAGAAAAAGGTTTTAATGACCAAAATAGTTAACAGTATTATGAATGGTTTTAAATAAGTTTTTATCCTTCAAACTTAACTTGCCTTATGGCCAGCATGTTTTATTGATAACAGGTTCTCGTATGCCTAAAGAAAGAGCAATTGACAAAGTGCATAGAGTAGGGTGTGTATCCAGGGGTTGGTGTGTGTAAATGGCGGAGGCGAGGGAGACACTATATAGGTCTCCTCACATTTTAATTATGAGTTCAATGTGTGGGTTCACTCGCTAACACTAGGGAGCCTTATGTAATGGATGCAGACCACAGGGTGTACTCATAGTGGGCATTTAGAATTTGTGAAATGTCGTGACCATAAATCGCTGCCTATTAAGTTACAACTCGATTCTGTCTTTTCTCATCTATCAGGTGGTACACTAGAGGCTCCAGTACTATGTAGTAGTGAGCCATTTGTCAATTATAGTAATTTAGTGTGGGGCGTGTCATTGTAGTGTACCGGCTTTCAATCTGAATTTCTGAGTTGTCAGACCAAAGCTTTGTGCAAAAATAACCCTTATAGGAAAGTGTCGCTTATAGTTCAAAAGGGGTCATGTTATCTGTCTGGGATGGTACATTTAACTTCAAACTATGGTGTCAGAGCTTCACGTAATTGGGCCTACTAACTAGTCTATCTATTGTCCCATTGATCTCGTGTTGGGCGTCATGTCAAGTGGTTCTACATTTGACTTAAAATATGTGCAGTAGGTATGTTTGGACCCATGTTGTATTATCAGTTCTATGTTACCCAGTCTCCTTACGGAGGAAGAGGCCCCAGGCAATATACACTCCACTCTTGGTCGTTAAGTCTTTAAAACACTCTGTGTGTTGACACTCTCAGTAGTTTTGTCTTCATATGCATACTTTGGCTATAGCGAAAGAGGTCGAGAACCATCTTTTGAAGTGATTTTGATGCTAGGGATGTTAAAACCTATTACGGAGTAGCAACAATACTGAACCATCAAAGTTGTATGCGCGTGCTTCTTGTAGTTTCCCAAACTTGTGACCAAAACTGGAACAGATTCTTGCAGATTCATAATATAGTCTTGGTGTGGCAATCCGCTGTTCCACAGTGCCAACAGTTTGCATTAGGACTAAGAATCACAAGTTTTACCATACAGGTACATCTGCATGTAAATAACCATTAATAGAGAGATTTTGTTTGTTGAGGCTGTGCGAAACGAGATATGGGGAGTGTATAATAGGGTTCATTGTCTCCGACACAGTATGGCAAGTATTGACAGTATGGCAAATCTAGTATTTTGGGGGAATTCAGAAAATTCTGTTCCAGGGTTATCCATATTGGTGTCTGGTGATAACGATGTAGTGTATTCGCTACACCAGCTATTTTGGTGTAGTGAAATAAGGGGACGTTTGCTGCATACATAGTTCATCTGCTGCGGTTTCTACATATAGCTTGGATGCTTTCAACCTTGGCCTGGTAAAATCCCATTTTAAAAGACTAATGTCATTATCTAGAGTGTTCAGAATCTTGTTTGGTGTTTTCAGTGATTAACATGCTGAATACAGTTGAATATGGGAGCTATGTTCATTTTGCTCCTCCCATAGAGCGACAGTTGCAGGTGCTACAATCTCCAAAAATCTGCAGACACTATGCATCAGCGGGTGGAGATTATGTTCCACCATGTTTTTCAAAGCACGATTGACCAATATTCCTAAGTATTTCAGATTTGTTGGTGCCCAATTGAAATGATTATCAACACGCTCTCTTCTTGTGAACACTGTAATTGTTACAGTTTTGCTTTTGAACCATTTGATCCTGTAATCTGAAAAGGCAGGGAGAACATTTGAAAATGTTGTTCATTAAGTTGGTATTTGAGGGGAGCAGTTGAGATAGTGATCTAATCTTCATACATTTTTTTTTCTTCCGGTATCATCCCCCTTTTCCATTTTACATGCTCATTTATACAGATGTACATTTTTATATATAAATGCATAATTGGCAATGCAATATTTGTTTCAGTGCACTGTGATCTTTCAGCTGCTTGTTTAAAGTTTTTTTTGTTGTTGTTTTTGTTTGAGTAGCCTGATAAGTTAGATTTTTCTGTATAGTTAACAAGTTTTCATAAAATTTGATATCTCGATTTCTCGATTATTGTTTCTAAACAGTAAAATAATGGTTGAAAGAACATAGGTAGGCCAGAGGAGCTTCTAAATTGAATTTTTATTTTTTTTATACTTAAAAAAAATCTTTTTATGAAACGATTGCTCAGTGCACCATACATTATGCTTATGGATCAATACCAGATTAAACATTACTCAGCTACATGTCACAGTCCATACAATAGAGGTAGTCGATTTTATACATATTGACATTTACACACATGTGTAGAAACTACAGTCCTAAAAGTCTCCTTCTGCCCTCCTCAGCTTCAGTCCCTGTGGGCCTACCAATTTTCCCATACCTTCTTCCATTTCTTAGGGCAAGCTCTACTTCGGTATACCACATGTTCCGCACATTGGCACCGATCTAGGTCCGATTCCCAATCCTCAACTTTAGGGTGTCTGTCCGCACCAGAGCCCTTGCTATTTATGGTATGCTTGGCTACCTCTACTGCCAGCATCAATCAGATCTTCTGGTACTTAGGCCACACCTCTTCACCCATTATATGCAGTAGGTGTCGGTCCTCCAAAGGGACAGTGGGGCTAATCACCCGGGCCATTATTTGTGTTATGTCCCTCCGGTATTGTTGTATGGGCGGGTAGTCCCACAATATGTGGAATAATTCTCCCACCCAGCCACACCCCCAGGTGCAGAGATCTGAGTCGGGCATCCCAAGTTTGCACATAAGTGTTCTGGAGTAGTATGACCTAGTATTTTCAACTGGACCAGACCGAACCGGGACCACATGGCCGCCTCCCATGAGCTCTATACCGCCTGCACCCAATTGTCCTCTTCAATGAGGCCAAGATCCCTCTCCCAAGCCTCCTGCAGTGCACCCAGGGAATCAGGTCAATTATTCATTAGTTTCTTATACATTAGTGAAACGGCTCTCTCGAGCATAGGGTCTAGGAGAAGGCAATTCTCCAGAGGTGAAGCCTCAGGCAACTGTTCACCCTCTAGGATATGCTGCCTCAACGGTTGTCCCAATTGCAAGTGGCAGTAGTATGTGCTTGCTCCCTTTTCATATTCTTGCTGCAACACTTCATAGGAGACAAATGCTTGGTCTACCAAGTATTCAGTCCCTATCAGGCCCCACCTATTAAACCCAGTCAGTCCTCTGACCTCCGTCAGCAAATCACTGGCCTATAGCAGAGTTTTTTCTGTCAGCTTTCCCTCTCAGCCCAGAAACCTGCTAGCCTCCCGCTATGTTCATACCACCGTCTGCAAGGTATTTTCCATTCCACTCCTGTAGAGCATCAGTGGGTAATCACAGCATCCCATAGCCTCCCGGTCCACCCTATACATTGGCTCTGTGTGGTCTGCAAAGACCCAGTCATTCATGATTATCAGTTGGGCTGCCAAGTAGTACTTGCGCACATCCGGGACCACCAGTCCCCTTTCGTACACCCCTTTCTGCAGTTTGCCGAGCGCTATTCTAGAGCTCATGATTCACCGTATGAAAGAAATATGAGGGCATTTTGCAGAGTATGTTCTGCAACACAGAGCAGTCGGGAATGGTCATTATCCTAAAGAAGACGGCCCTGCCCATCAGGGACCCTGGGAGCGACCTCGCCACGGACGTGATCCAGATGATGGAGAAGGTTCTGTCCTAGGAATTCCGCAGGATCTCACATCATATGGATGCTCAGGTAGAGGGATCCATTCTGCACCACCAGGACCACACATCTCAATGTCAGGATGGGGGCGGAGGGGTGAGGGAGCACCTCATGCCAATGGAAAGGTAAGGAACTTTTCTTAGTTGATCCGTTACCCGGAATAGTCCCAGAAGATATGTAGTAACCTGTTGACCGTGAGGCGCGGCTGTGTGGCATATATCAGGATGCCATCTGCGTATAGCGAAACACATTCCTCCCAGACTCTGCCCCTGCCGATAACCCAAACTAGAGGGTCTTGGCGGATCCATGCCTCAAGGGGCTCCAGTCCAAGCGCAAAGATCTACCGAAAGTAACACTGAGGGCTCAGCCTGGAGGGCCGCAGTCAAATGCAGCACCCTATACAGGCGCCTTAGATTCAAGCACATCCCCATGCAGGGCATGAACCTAGATTGAGCTGGGTGTATTATTGTAGTGATTACGTTCTGAAAACTGATCGCAAGGGCCTTTGCTAGCACCTCTGTCTCTAAGTTTAGAAGCGATATAGGTGTGGGATGTTGCAGTGACGTGCGGACTAAAGCTTGGTGTGTGTAGCAGATGTGCTGTTGAAATGCTGAGGACTACATGTTCTAAACCTTAATATCACTGTTCAGGGAGGTCCAGGTATCGCTTTTAGCTTTGGCCTTGAAAATGAAAGCATCCCAGATCTAGTGACCTGCCAGACCCCTGCCAATCAAGGACCAGAGTGCCTGTGACTCGGCCCTAGCCCACTGCAGCAGTGCTCCCAGCCATGTGTTGACACCTGGAGTAGAAGGCGCCTTCCATTGCATTACTAGGAGATGTTTAAACAAGACAAAGGCCAGGTCTATGAACCTGTGAAGTTTTTTGGCCCCTCTAGCTTTAGTGCGGATCTGAAATAGCAGGATTCGGTGGTGGGGGAGAGCTCATAGTCAGACAATTTCCCCGTTATTGTAGTGATTTTGTGCCAAGTATGTTGTATGGGCATGCAGGCCCATATCATATGGTGAAAAGTAGCATCCCTTACCCACAGTGTGGGCATTCGTGTGTTGTGTGAGGAAACATGCGTTGGAGAAAGTAGGGGTACAAATATGCCTGGTGGAGATAATCGAACTTAGTAAAGCGAAATTGTGGATTGCAAGAGACATTCGCCTTGGACCCTGATTTTGGGGATTAGGGGGTAGGGAGGACTGCATCCCTTAGAGTCTGTGCTCCCGCCTGTCCAGTATCCATGCATGTGATAAAGGTATGGTACAGCAGGGATACAACTTTTGTAGAACCCAGCCCCGATAATGTATGAAGAATAGGCAATGTTCTAGGTTCCGTTCCACAAGCCTGCCATGTGTTGTTTATGAACTGTTTTGTGGCACAGTATGTTAAGAACCGTCCAGGGCCAATGTTATAATTCTTCTATATATCCGTGTATGTCATATGAGAGCGGTCTCTGACGAAGTCCCCGACAGTAGTTTGTCCCACTGCTATCCACGGCGTCAGATTATGATGTGTGTACAATTCCCTTGTGCCCTGTATACTAAACACTGGGATCCTGGGAGAGTAGGGCAGTATTGGGCCCCTGCTATGTAAGAATCTGCGCCAACAGACTCTGGCTGTGTCCATCAAATTAGTGCTGTTTAGAGGAGGACATATGTGATCTGTCAACCATGCCAATACATCTATCTGACCCAGTCTATTGAGTACCGTTGCCCCCTGTGCTGTGGGGAAGGGCGGTAGCCAGCGAAGCGGCCATTGCAGCTGTGCCGCTGCATAGTAAAACTCAAAGTTGGGCATACCCAGTACACATTCCTCAAGTGAATGATGCGTGGTGGTTAGGGTGACCTGACGCCAGGTATTCCCCCACAGTAATTCTAACATCAGACCATGTAGTGAGCAGAAGAACGATCGGGGCAGCACCACTGGCAGCGCAGTAAAAAAATATATATAACTGGGAAATATTAACATCCTGGCGATCGCCACACGTCCCAAGAGTAACAGTGGTTAGGTGCCCTAGAAAGGTAGTGATCCGCAGATTACCCTCTTCGAGGTTCTCAGCGGTGTGGTACATTTGTATGCCGAGATATTTGAAGGTGACATGGCACCATGGCAATCGATGTACTGGGAGAGCAGACTGTAGAGCTGTGTTTTTCAAACATTTTAATATTCCTCCCCCTCCCCCCGAGTTGCTCACAATTATTCTATTAAGTTGGTAATGTGTAAATATGTCTAGATTAAAACATTGCAACTAAGTTCTGTTACCTTTTTAAAAATACAGTATTTTGTTTTTCTTCTTGAAACAATTCACTTATCTGCATAAGTCTTTTGACAAGAGCCTGCTCCCCACCCCCAAGATTCACTTGAGGCCCCCCTAGGGGAGCCCTTCCACCAGTTTGAAGACCTCTGCCATAGAGGCTCTGGGGTAGGGGCCAACAGAAATAAGCAAGATGTCATCTAAAGCACACATAAGCCAGATACCTCCCCCGAAAGCATCTAGTAGTTGCATGACTCTCAGTAAAGAGGACGTGCTTCTGCGCATTTATATTAATGCATTATCGGCGTAAAGGGGGATGATGTGAAATATACCCCGATCCGGGATCCCCAAATGCTGCACACACAGGGGCAGGTGAGAGGATAAGGGTTCGATTGCTATTGAAAACAACAGTGTTGAAAGCGGGCAACCCTGTCTAGTGCCACGGCAGATGGGGAAACTATCAGAGACAACGCATCTTGTTTTCACACAGGCTGTGGAATTAGAGTACAGTATGCTAATCAGGGCCAAAAAACCAGGGCCGAAGTCCATGCTGCACAGTGTCTCTTTTAAGTATGACCATCCAAGAGTATCGAAGGCCTTTTCTATATCAAACGATGCTGCTACATTTTCATGATCCCCATTAGGGGCTCCGCTCAATAAGCGCAAGAGCTGTCAGATGTTCAAGAAAGTATTGCGTCCTGGAATGAAGTCAGATTGATTAGTCAGCTGTTCTATGAGGATCAATGGGAGCAATCTGTTGGCACGCACTTTGCCCAGCAGTTTACAGTACAAGTTAAGTAATGACAGAGGCCTATAAGCGCGCACATTCAGGGGGTCGCAACCTGGTTTAGGCAGGACCGCTATGATCACCTCACATTGAGGGAGAGGTGGCCCGCACTTCCAAGAGTGGTTTTGGTAAGTTGAGCTGAGAATGCAGAATAGTACTTTGTTGGCAACCCGTCAGTACCGTGCACTTTGTTTCGAGCTAGTTGGTGCAGCGCGGTACGGACCTCCTCAAGACTAATGTTTTTTTTGCCTGGGTTTTAGATGCAACTTTAACTGAAGTGCACTGGGTTCCTGCTGACCAGGTCCTCGGGGCCAGGGTTCCTTCCCCAAAACAAGACACCTGGTCACTTGATCCCCAAGTGACCAGGCTCTTTAGCACCTATGTAAGTGCCTGTTAAATAGTACTACTGGTACCTAGGGCCTGGGAACTTAAGAGGGCCCCTAAGAGATGCGTACAACTTGTGCCACTCTAAGGGAATCAGCACCAAACCATGGAGACTGCTATTGCAGGCTGCGTAACAAGGTGCTCCCAAAAGTGAAAACATGACATGGCCCACATTTGTGTGTTATGTTCTCTAAATAATGGCTTGTAATATCTGTAAGTCACCCCTAGAGCAGGCCCTTCAGCCTTGAGACAGGGTGCATTATATTACAAGTGAGGACATATAGTCATGAGTAAATATGCCCCTACTGTGTCTTTGTTAATTCTTAGACATAGTAAGTGTGCAGGGAAGCCATTTTATATACATGTGCTGGACACTGGTCAATACGAGTTTCCCAGCTACATGATGGCTTCTCTGAACATAGGGATGTTTGGTATAAAACATCTTGTATTAATAAACCCTCACAGATACCAGTAATGGGTTTATTAATACATGCACCTAGAGTGCACCTTAGAGGTGCCCCCTGAAAAACCTAACGACTACTGGTGAGCTCACTGACCAATTCTGGCCAGTCTGCCACCAACAGGCAAGAATCTGACTTCCCAGGGTGAGAGCCTCTACTCCGTAGAAGTCGGATACAAAAGCCTGTCTGGGGCTGGGGTGTGGAACACCCCTCCCCACAGGATGACCTGCATTCCAAGGCAGGGAACTTCAGAGAAGCCCACCGTCTTTGATATTCAGATCTGGCTGTTCTTAGAGGAAGATGCCATAAGTTGAAGTGGGTCAGTGGTCTCAGTGTGGTCCCAGGCCCTCCAGAAACAAAGCCCACCCTGAGTTCGCCCACTGTGGACTTCGAAACGGCATCTGCAGCCTGTTTCTGCAGACACCCTGCTATCGCGAGTGACTAGGAGACAAAACCCAACGCCTCAGGACACGTTTGCATCCGTACGCTCCAGACGGAGGAGAAGAGAAACAATTGTGTCTCCACGTCTCCCAGCCTTGTGAGCCCTGAACCCACTTGTTGGTTTAGTCGAACTGAAACACCGTTCCACACCTGCAGACTGTTTCTGCGGGCCCTTCTGCAACCGCAAGGAACTCCAGCACCGGACCCGATGCCAGACGACACCACTGCACCTGCTCCCTACAGGCCAAAGGGGAGTATACACAACAGTGGCCCCACGTGCCTGAGGACCTCAAGGGTCGAACCCCGCTGTGGGTTCCCCTGGACTGATCTTCCACTCCATCTCTACAGCAACTTTAGAACCGGACCGATTCCCATAGACCTGAGTGGGACACCCGGCGCAGTAACACACCTCTCCACCAGGACACACAAGAGCCTCCTGAGGTGACCAGTTGGTGTTGCCTTGGACCTTGCCCCCTACTCGTCTTAAGTCCAGGAGATTGGTCCTGTAAGTCACTGCACTCTACCTGTGTGTAGTGCTTGTTCTTCCTCCATTTAATAACATTACTGCATTTAAAAAGTGCGCTGTGGACTTTTTTTATTAAAAACTCTAAAAATCTACATCTCGAAAAGCACTCACCTGATTCTCGTGATCTTAGTATCAAAAGTTATATAAAAGTACAGATCATTTTTTTTATAAATTGGTTTTGGATTTTTATTGAGTGTGTGTCTCACTCACTGTATGAGTATGTGCCTTACATTACATGCATAGCACTACCCTCTGATATGCATAACTGCTCAATCACACTACCCAAAAAAAGAGCATTTGGAATGTCACTTGTGCCTCTATGAAACCTCTTGGGATTGCTGAGACTCTTTGCACAGTGTACCTCATTTTAGTCACTATATAAAGAGCCAGCTTCCTACATAGTTCCACTAGCAGGCCGTTGGGCCCAGCTACCATTCCTGCCTGCAAATTTCTAGTGGCACTTTGAATTGCATCCATGATTATTTATTTTTAAATATTCAACAATATTTCAGGCAGAGTATACAACTTGCATTGAAAGATTGTTAGCTAGAGATGGACTTCAATCCAGGGATTGCAGCCTAGGTGATGCGCTGATGAGAACTATAGCTGTAAATCCTTTTCTTTGCTGAGGGCTCATCGAGGCTTATCTGCCTGCCTGAGGACAAAACAGCCACTATGGCACAGAGAAAGGAACCACAGCTGTCTCCCTTCAGAACACTGCTTCTGTTTTCTACAGAGGTTTGCAGCTGTAAGAAAGGCAATCTAAAGGCTGTCAATAGGCCCATTTGGTGCAGAGATCAGCTTAATCAACCAAGGGAAGACTGCAGAATGGGAAACTAATGCAGAGAAATCCTAAATTACTGCCCTAATACTAAAGCTGTCTATAGACAAAATCTAATTGCCACCATCTTGTTTTTTTTTTTAATAGTAACTACTATTCATATTGTGTGCTCTAGAATAGTTTTTTGAATTTAATAAGCCTGAAAATACATTCCTAATGTGAATTCTTGAATGTGAGGGGGACTAGCCTCCACTGACTACTCCAGTGAGACTCGCAGGACTCATTGCTGCCTTTTCTGTTAGATTTCTCCAAGGAGTAGCTTATGAGCTACTAGTAGCTCTCCAGACACCATACCTATCTCGCCTGTGTGCAGTTCAGTGAACTAAACCAGAGAAAGGTATTTTTGCTTAGTTGAAATAATTAAATGTATACCAAAATGTAAAAGCGTGAATTTGAAATGCAAATGTATTTTCAGAATTCATAAGCTGATGTTTCAACAAAACGGTTGACGTTTCAAAATATATTTAGAGGTTATTTTTGAGTGATCCAGAACTTCTTAAGGTGTACCAGACAATATTTATTTACTGACACAGTGTATACTGTTTTGGAGTCTAGCTACAGTTTCAAGAATTTGCCAGAGTTCTGTAAGCACTTTGCACATTTTTCCTCAATGCCACAGAGAATTTTTTTTTATAAAGAGATTTTTATTAAATTTTTCATAAACCAATTGTGATTACAGTACAACATGATGCCAACGGGCATCAAACAATAATGATCAAGTCCTCGGTCCCTGCCACTTTTTATGACTAAATATTGCTCCCCATCAACGCTTAAAGGCCCGCTACGTCCTCCCACTTCCCCCATATCTTCTTGTGTTTGTGTAAGCAACCTCTGGCCTCGTACACAAGTTTCTCCCGCTGCGCACACCAGTCCACTCCCCGTCTCCACTTAGCCAGTGCCGGCGCCACCCTGGCCTTCCAATCTGCCATTATGTCCCTTTTGGCCACTAGACACGCCACCCCTAGGAAGGACCGATCTGCTCTTCGTAGCTCTGTATCTCCCATGACCCCCAGAAGGAGGGGCAGTGGCGACCTCTTTACCTCCTCCTGTAGGACCCCGGATGTCTCTTGCACCACCTTTTCCGAAAAGGCCGTTATAATCGGACATGTCCATACCATGTGGTAGAAATCCGCTCTATGATACCTGCAGCGGGGGCATTCTGCTGTGGGGCAGAGGCCTGCTTTATGCAACATGGCGGGTGTGAGGTATGCTGCATGTAGAAAATAGGATTGTATTAACCGGAAGCGTGTGGCCATTGTTAGGGAGCGTGGGGCCATTAGTGCTTCTGCCCAGTCTGCATCCTCCATGGGTCCCACCCAACTCTCCCACCTTTGGCGAAGCTCTCTCAGGGGTCCCCCAGCGGCGGTGATTAAGGTGCGATAAATCTGAGAAACCCCTCCCCTTCCCAGATCTCCCATCAGTGCCTTGGCTTCCATGGGGCTATGCTCGGGTATGGTGTCTCCTGTCTGTAGGTGAACTAGTAGGGCATGGCGTAACTGGAG
The DNA here is from genome assembly GCF_031143425.1 of Pleurodeles waltl. Classification (NCBI taxonomy): domain Eukaryota; kingdom Metazoa; phylum Chordata; class Amphibia; order Caudata; family Salamandridae; genus Pleurodeles; species Pleurodeles waltl. The sequence continues at coordinate 1,376,330,310 of NC_090446.1, read as the reverse complement.
ATATCGGTGGAATTGTGTCTTGTTTAAGGAATATTGTTTCTGGAGGTCTTGAAAAGATCGTATATGTGCCCCTCTCCAAATATCTCCCAGCGTGGAGATCCCTATGGTGTCCCATTTCTGAAAGCCCTCCAGACCTGCCACATGTATCAGCTGTTTTCCATGCCATAGTGGGGTTTGTTGGGTTAGACGTCCCCACCACCCCGTCACTTTCTGGGCTGTACGCCATCCCAGAAGTACCACTTTGGTCACATCTGGGGTCTCTCGGGGTATCGGGCTCCCGTAAAGTGTGTCAAGGATCCGTGGGTAGCCCATTGTCTGTAATTCTAGTTGGTATGCGGGGTCTGTCCATCCACCTCCCATCCAGCCATTGATTACAAGTGTGTGCATCGCTAGATAATAGTATTGAATTTTCAACATGCCCAGTCCACCCTCATATACATCCCTCTGACAGGTTTTTAGCGACCATCTTGTACGTGAGCCACTCCATATGAATTGGCGTGCTAAAGAGTCCATCTCCTTGAACCATCTCACGGGGATGGGGAGTGGGAAATTCTGCGGGAGGTATAAGAGCCTGGGGAGATCATCATCTTATACAGCGCTATTCTACCAAGTAGATTCAGGGGGAGGGCCTTCCAGCGCAGGAGGTCGATTCTGATTTTCTTTGTAAGCGGCGTGACATTGAGTTCCCACGCTAGCTCGGGGAGAAGTGAAATATGCATCCCGAGGTATTTGAAGCTGTTTTTCCGTACAGGGATATTCCGTTGCCAATCTATACAATTGCGCGAGCGATGAAGGGGGATCAGTAAAGATTTGGCTGGGTTCAGGGTCAGTCCTGAGGCTTCCGCGAAAAGTCTAAGGATCTCCAGGACGCGTGGGCCGCTTTTGGATGGGTTGGAGATATACAGGAGCACATCGTCTGCGTACAATGCCACTCTGTCTTCCGAACCAGAGGGCCAGCGCCAGCCCTCGATCAGTGGGTCGCTTCTCAGTAGTATCGCCAGTGGCTCTACCACTAGTGCGAAGAGCAGGGGAGATAACGGGCATCCCTGTCGAGTCCCACGGCCAATGGGGATTGGGTCGGACACTACTCCATTCACCCTGATTCGGGCAGTCTGATTAGAGTATAGGAGTTTCACCAATCCCCGGAATTTTGGTCCGAGCCCGTTTTTATATAGGACCTGTTCGAGGTAGGACCAATCTACCGTATCAAAGGCCTTTTCGAAGTCAAGTAAAAGCAGTGCCAATTGCTTATGCAATAGCGCTTTGCGGTGCGCCAAAGCAAGATGCAATCGTCTGATGCAGTGCCTTGTGCTACGAGTGGGCATAAAACCACACTGGTCAGGGTGCACCAGCGTGGGCATTACCTCATTCAGTCTGGAGGCAAGGATCGAAGAGAGCACCTTGACTTCCACATTTAGGAGCGAGATAGGCCGGTACGCCGAAGAGTGTCGTGATGGGGGTTGGGTTTTGGGGATCACCACAATAGTGGCTTGATCAATTTCTGTTGGGAAGCGGCCATGATTCTCCGCTTCTTCGTACATGTTGAGCAGGTGGGGACCCAGAATATCGCCGCATTTACTATAAAATTCCGCTGGAAAGCCGTCGGGGCCTGGTGTTTTGCCTGATGCCAGGCCTGATATTGCGCTGCAGACTTCTACAAGGCCAATGGCCTTGTCCAGTCTGTCTCTCGCCTCTGGGGATACCCCGGGAAGGGTAATCTCATTTAGCAGGGGGGACTCCCTCTCAACAGCAGGGCGTGGGTGTCTGGCGTATAGACGGGCGTAGTAGGAGGCGAAGCTATGTGCGATTTCCACTGCTGTTTTGACCAGGGTGCCCGAGTCATCTAAGATCTCCGGTATAATTCTGTTAGCCATGGGGGGGGTGGCCAGCCAATGCAGTAGCTTCCCGTTTTTATCCCCCCATCCATAGATTCGGGCTGCTGAGGCTCTCCACATGTGCTTGGCCGATTCTAGCATTATATGTTTGATATCTTCTCTTACCCTGGTCAGTTTCCTCATTGTCGAGGCCGATGCCAAGTTTATATGTTGGCATTCGAGTCTCCGGACCTTGTTCTCTAGCTCGGTGATCTGGGAGTTTTGATCCCGTTCACGGGACCGAAGAATGCTTCTGGCATGTCCTCTAATAGTGGCCTTGCAGGCAGCCCATAGCATTCCTGGGGACCGAACCGAGCCCTCATTTAATTCGAAATACTGGCCGAGGTGCAACCTGATCTCTTGGGTGTACTCTTTATCTTGTAAGTGCCACGCGTTCAAGCGCCACATAGGCCGTCTGGTAAGGTCTGCTCTACCCAGTCGGATTCGTATTGGTGCATGATCGGAGACCCCCCGTGGAAGAATCTCTGCCCCTGCGACTTTTAAGAAATCTAGGGCGGGCATGAACACCAGGTCTATTCTGGATTGCGTCTGGTGGGCTGCCGATGTATGTGTGTATTGGCGTTCTCTGGGATGCCAGGTGCGCCACACCTCACACAAGCCGAGGCTCTCCGCCCAATTACTTAGGGCTGAGGCCCGCTTGGATCTATTTATGGTAGTTTCCCCAGAAATGTCCAGCTTTGGGTCAAGGACCGCGTTGAAGTCGCCTCCCAGTAGGGTGGTTCCTTGGGGTAATCCTGAGGTTACTCGGTGGAGCGAAAGTAGGAAGGAGTCAAGATTTGACGGGGGCTAGGCGCACACCAAGTTTAGCGGTTGTCCATGAAGAGTCCCTGTGACTACCATGAATCTACCTTGTGAGTCAGATTGCGTGGAAGTGACCACCATGGGCAGAGATCGATGGAGCAGAATTGCCACTCCTCTAGAGCCTCTGGAAAACCCTGCATGGTATACCCTATCATATCCTCCCCTCGCAAGCATAGGGCATCTGGACCCATGAAGATGGGTCTCTTGCAGGAGAACTACTGAGGGGGAATATCTGCGGAGGGTGTTAAATACTGCCGATCTTTTGATCTTGTCTAATAGGCCGTTTACATTCCAGGAGAGGACCTGGGTTACTGAGGGCCAAGCGTGAGGTGTGCTGATGTTGGGCATGTTTGGATGTGTGGGTGCAGGCCCAGGGATGACCATTTCGAACGTGACCACGAAATGTTACATTTACAAACCAGGCTAACTAACTTGTCGCCTCTTAAACCTAACTTAAACTTCCCCTCCCCCTGAACTCCCCCCCACCCTCACCCCTCCCTATACTCCCCCCCCCCCCCCCCCCAGAAGCATCTGTCGCCCATGTACCCAACCAAAACCAGACGGCCAGTAAAACTGTCATTGGAGTGGAGTGGTGGACCCCTCCTTTCCTTCGGATCAATTGCAATTAGCAGTCACAAATCAAGCGTTCAACACCATACTCTAGGAAGTCTCTGGTGCTATCAATGTTACTCCCGCTAGGGGTCGCCTGAGAGGATCAAGCGTAGCCCGAATCACCCTACGTCTCGCGCAGGGGCCTCACACATCCCGTCAGCCGAGTACCGGAGACTGACTCAATCGCCCATCCTCGGCGGGCTGGGACGGTGTTCGAGACACCGGAAGAGTCCTAGTGCTAGATTCGGTATGAGGACCAGGGTCCCGGGCTGTTCCATCCTCCGCAGGGGCGCTCGAGTCTTTCTGTCCGCCTCTCCGGGATCTGGTGCGTCGCCTGCTCCTTTGGCGAGGGCCCAACATGTGGGATTCTTCCAGTGGTTTTGGGGGGACCCCTTCGGGCTGCGATGCCCTCCTCTGTCAGCCAGTCCCAAGCTTCCTCAGGAGATTCAAAAAAGTAGGCTTTCCCAGCCATGAGGACTTTGAGGCGTGCGGGGAAAAGGAGCATGTACGAGAGTTGCATTGTCCTTAGTTTTTGCTTAACATGTTCGTAAGACCTACGGCGGGTTTGGACTTCTCTGGTGTAGTCCGGGAAAATTAGGATTTTGTGGTTTTCCCACTGCGTACCATCTTGCCGCCTCGCTTCCCTGAGGATATTGTCTCTGTCCTTAAAGTTAAGGAATCGGGCGCTTCGGGCCGCCCGGGGGTGGGCGAGGCGTGAGCGCCCTGTGGGCTCTTTCAATTGCAAACAAGGGCGAGAGGGATTGGTCCGGCATCCAAGATTTGATCCACGTCTCCAGGAATTCGGCAGCCTTGTCATCCTCTATGCCCTCCGGGAAACCTATGAAGCATAGGTTGTTGCGTCTGGCCCGGTTTTCCGCATCTTCTGCACGGCGGTGAAGCTCGCCGGTTCGGGATTGTAGCTGGGCTACTTTGGTTTTGAGGTCAGACAAATCGCTTTCGGTTTGGGAGACTCGGGTTTCCACCTCCGTAATTCGGGTTACTGCATTTCCAAGGTCCTGCCTAATGAGGCCCATGTCCACTCGCACCTCTCCAATTTTCGTTTCCACGGCCATCTGCGATGATTGAATAGCTTGGAGAATGGCACTCACCCCGTCTGGGGCCGAGCCCCCACCAGCCACTTCTCCTCCTCCCCGTTGGCCCGTCGTAGTCGTGAACTGGTCGATTTTTTTTGTTGGGAGGGCGGAGGTTGTTTGTTCGTTTTATCTTTTCCCATCGTGGCGCTTGAGGCGGGTGTCAGGTGGGCCACACCTTCTATGATGCGGTTTCAAGCCTGAGGATTCAGTGCGTTGTCAAGTGCCTTGGACTGTGGGGGGGGCTCGCAGTGTCTGACCACGTAAGGACGGCCGGCGTTGGCACCGTTGGCTCCTTCTTATCAGGTCCCTTTCTCGCTCCCTCCACCGGGGTGGGGGGGACCCGTCCAAGACCCAGACCCAGGCTTCTCCACCTTAAGGGCTCTGCACCCCCGCTGTAGGCCCCGCGCCGTCACGACCGCGCTCTCAATCTCTTGAGTCGTTCCGACCAGGGTCTAAGGTCAACCATGTACGACCCGGGACCCAGGATATCCAATTGCCCCCAAGGTGTTGTCCGCCACTGCTCAGCTCGCAGTCTAGGTTCTGCAGCAGTCCAGCTCGCGCTCCGCCCGGGCCCGGGCCCGAAGGGAGGCCGGAACCAGGCCTCCAGGCCCTCGGGCTCCCTCTTGTTGCTGCAGGGATGGGGGGGCGGGGGATGTCACCGCTTATCTTCTCCTTCCACCCCCTCCCGATCTCCGATTTACGTCCTTGCCCCCCCGGGGCGCCACCCGGATCTCCGGCCGGGTCCTGATCCTCAGCGTGTCTCCAGTTCTTAATTCCAGCTAGTAGGGGGACCTCGGGGGGAAGGACCTCCGCCGCGGCCTCAGCGCGGCACCGCAAGCCGCTCGAGCGGGCAGGGAGGGCTCCCAGTCCTCCGGGCCGCACCTGCGCCTCGCGCGTCAGCGCGGCGCCGCTCACCTGGTGTCTTCCTCCTCGACAAGAGGGGGGGGGGCCGTCGGCACTCCCGCGGCAGGGATCCACCGCCGGGGCGCGCCCCCGCTCTCTCCGGGCCTCCCGCCGCCCTTCAATCTGCAGCACTCGTCTCCGGCAGGACCCCCAAGCCCACCTCAGATCCGCCAGGTGCATCTCGCGGTGGCCGCCAACTTGAACACCTCTTCACGGGATCAGCCGGGCCGCCGTATGAAGGTGAGACGCCGGCTTTTCACCAGATCGCCCCAGCAGACTTCTCGACGGGCCCCCGGGACGCCGGGGAGCCATGTATAGCGCTTTTTGCTCTCTTGGGCCGCGGTAGTTAAGGGCGGATGACGGAGGGGTCCAGAGCACTCTGAGTGCGACCGCCATCTTGACGCCCGAAGCCACGCCCCGCCAAAGAGAATTTGACCACCAGGTCTTCTTAAGTAGCACTTTGAATGCTCTAAAGATGGAGAATGTGGAAGTTGTGCTGGCTAGCCTGTTCAAACCTGAAATCAATTATTTTAGAAGTATGTGCAGGAGGAGATGAAATGGACTGAACCTATTTGCCAAGAAGAAAGAGTGGGAGAGATCTCTTAAAGCATGGAAGAAGGCAAGGGAACTCCAGGCCCAAGCTCAATTGACAGAGAAAGTCACCCCAGAGAGTGGTGATGAGGAATAATTTGACAACAGCTCCTTTCAAACGGAAGGGGATACCATTGTCCCCGAGAGCAGAGTCAAAACATGGGTCTTTGTCTGGGAGTGAGAGGAGCTTTACTACAGTAGAGAGGCCCAAAGACTTGGACACTCAGCAGCTTAGGCTTCTGGACTTTGAGGAGAGAAGGCTGGAGATCCAGGAGAAAAGTTTGGCCCTTGACCAGAAAAAAGCCAAGATGGGTTTGAATTCCCAAGGTAATGGTGGCAGCAGTACTGATTCAGAGGTGCACACAGGTGGTACTACTAATCTTAGGTTGCCCAAAGGCATAGTTCTAAAATTCACTGAAGGTGATGATATAGACGAATGGCTGGCATCCTACGAGAGAGATCTAATGATGAGAAAGGTAGGTGTCCAACATTGGGAGCCTTGTTGTAGGAGTTGTTACCTACATTAGGGAGGGACAGATTGCTTACACTCGAGATGGAGGTAGCAGAATCCTACACCCACATGAGACAGGCACTCAATGAGCTATTTGGCCTCACACCTGAGGATTACAGGTTGAAGTTGAGGAACACTGTAAAGGCGGCTACACAAACATTGGTAGACTTTGTGGATGCATCTGTGAAGTCACTGTATGGTTGGTTAAGAGGTAATCAGGTTGATACCTATGAGGGCTTGTACAATGTAATTGTGAAAGAGCATTTTCTGACACATTGTTCCTCAGAGAAGTTACACCAGCATCTGGTAGACAAAGTTTTCTAGCCCCAGAGAGCTGGGCAAAAGACTGATGAGTGGGTTAGTACTAGAATCTCTCAAATGCATCATGGGGACATCCCAAAGGGTGGAGGCCCACAGAAGGGAAAGGAGGGAGGTGGTAAGCATCACAAAAGTAATTCCGCAGAGCTCCAGAATCCTAAAAAGGAGGATAATGCACCCCACCCCAACTCTAGTAGTAAACAGACTAGAGGGGACTCTAAGCTGAAAAAGTTCATAGATGGTAAGCCCTGCTTTGATTGTCAGCAGGTTGGGCACAACACAAGGGACTCAGCTTGTCCCAAGAAGAAGGTAAGCACTGGGGGTGACACTGTACCATTTGGGGATAGTTCTTCGGATGAGGACATCCTAGTAGCTTTTAACTGAGAGAAGGGCCCAGGAAGTGAGTTGGTAATCCAGAGGGTAGTAAACACTTTCACCACATCCAAGTGAATGGGATCCCTGTCACTGTCCTGAGAGATACTTGTGCTATTCACACCATTGTGAATGACGGGTTGATATCCCCAGACCAGTATTTGCCAGGAGAGACCAGAAGAGTGAGAGCGGTCCCAGGTGGTGTGTACGAAGTTGGCTCTGTATGTACTATTTCAAAGTAAGAAATAGTGTGCACAGAGTCCAAGGGTTCCCCTTAGAGGTAAGATAGTGGCAAAAGTAGATAATTCTAATGCTCTATTTTTGTGGTAGTGTGGTCGAGCAGTAGGCTTATCAGAGGGTAGTGTTAAGCATTTGTTGTACACACACAGGAAATAAATGAGAAACACACACTCAAAGACTTACTAGGTTTTTATATTGAAAAATATATTTTCTTAGTTTATTTTAAGAACCACAGGTTCAAGATTTACATTAAGCACTTTAAATGTAAGGTACTTCACTTAGATACTTTAGGAACTTTGAATGAAAACAATATCATGTACAGTCTTTGTAAAAATGGCAATAAGCTATTTTCAAAGTGGACACAGTGCAAAAATCAACAGTTCCTGGGGGAGGTAAGTAAAGGTTAGATTATCACATAATTAAAATACTTACAAGTCTCAGTTCTGGGGCATAGACAGCCCACCGTTGGGGGTTCAAGGCAACCCCAAAGTTACCACAACAGCAGCTCAGGGCCGGTCCGGTGCAGAGGTCAAAGACGTGCCCAAAACACAGGCGTCTATGGAGAACACGGGTGCTCCGGTTCCAGTCTGCCAGCAGGTAAGTACCTGCGTCCTCGGGGGTAGACCAGGGGGGTTTTGTAGAGCACTGGGGGGGACACAAGTAGGCACACAAAACAGACCCTCAGCGGCACAGGGGGGGCCGGGTGCAGTGTGCAAAGCAGGCATCGGGTTTTGTATAGGTTTCATTGGAGGGACCCGGGGGTCACTCTAGCAGTGCAGGCAGGCACAGGAGGGGGCTTCTCGGGACAACCACCACCTGGGCAAGGCAGAGGGTCGCCTGGGGGTCACTCCTGCGTCGAGGTTTGGTTGCTTCAGGTCCTGGGGGCTGCGAGTGCAGTGTTGGTTCCAGGCGTCGGGTCCCTTGTTACAGGCAGTTGCAGTCAGGGGGAGCCTCTGGATTCTCTCTGCAGGCGTCGCTGTGGGGGCTAAAGGGGGGGGGTCATCTCTGGATACTCACGGGCTCGCAGTCGCCGGGGAGTCCTCCCTGAGGTGTTAGTTTTCTGCAGGTCGAGCCGAGGCATCGGGTGCAGAGTGTAGAGTCTCACACTTCCGGCGGCAAACGTGAAGTCCTTGAAAGTTGCTTCTTTGTTGCAAAGAAGTAGCTGGTTTTGAACAGGGCCGCTGTTCATGGGAGTCCCTTGGTCCTGTAGTTCAGGGCAGTCCTCTGAGGCTTCAGATGTCGCTGGTCCCTGCTGGATGTGTCGCTGGAGCAGGTTTTCGAAGTTGGAGACAGGCCGGTAGGGCTGGGGCCAAATCAGTTGTCGTCTTCCTCCTTCTCTGCAGGCTTGTAGGTCAGCAGCCCTTCTTTCTTCAGGTTGCAGGAATCTGATTTCCTGGGATCTGGGGAGCCCCTAAATAATGAATTTAGGGGTGTGTTTAGGTCTGGGAGGGCAGTAGCCAATGACTACTGTCCTTGAGGGTGGCTACACCCTATTTGTGCCTCCTCCCTGATCCAATTGGGGGAATCCTCCAAGCTCAAGATGGATTTCTCAAGGCAGGGGTCACCTCAGCTCAGGACACCCGAGGGGCTGTCCTGACTGGTGGGTGACTCCTCCTTGTTTTTCTCATTTATTTTTTTAAATAATTTTTATTGGTTTTACTTTTCAGATACATATTATAAGCTTTGCAGAATATACAACAGGATCACATTTATCTGAGTTGGATACATTCAAACAACTAACCCCCCTCTACATGTGCACACTTCAGATCCGCCTGTGAAAGTCAATATTATTACATTCCGCGTTGGCTGGGTTCCGCATGTAGTGTGACGTTGGGGAGCCCCGCATGCGCTTTCTGGGATGGTCTATCTTCTGCTGGGTCCTCCTTTTATGTTGGATAGTGGTACCTTTATGTGTATTCAGTGATGGGGAGCGGTGTTTATGGTAGTGTGTTCGCAGTGTGTGTGGACTGGAGTGCTAGAGCCAGTGGGCGGGTGAGCAGCTAGGGCGAGTATTATTGGGCTTACTCGTTGACAGTGAGTTACACATCGGGTGGCAATACTGTCGTGGGATGTGCAGGCGTATTGCTACTTAATATGTTTATGCAATAGGTTGCCCACTTCATGGGGTCTTGTCATCGTTTTTAACCTCGAGTTTGGTCCCCAATGCTTCCCAGGCGTCGCACCCTGTATGATGGTGTCCCTCCCGTGCCAGTTTCCTCAGCACTTGATATTCTGTGCGGGCCCAGCGCAGTGTAAGGGTATGCCATGATTTCTGATCGGGTGCTCTACGCGCTTTCCAGTGCATTGCAATCAATCTTTTATACATCACGCATGCTAGGTCGACAAATTTGTGTAAGTGCCTGTGCTTTTTTGCTCTTGTCCTCAGCCCCAGTAGGCAGGACTTGGGGTCCACTGTCAACACGAGTCCTGTCAATTCCAAGATCTCTAGTACCACCTCTTTCCATACTTTTTGTATTTGAGGGCACTCCCAAACCATATGGTAGAAGTGTGCCCGTGGCACTTTGCATCTCGGACATGTCGGCTCCGAGCTGGGAAACATTTGCTTTATCCTGGCTGGGGACAAATATGTTTGATGTGTTAAGTTGAACTGGGTGTAGCGAAATCTGGGGTTCCTCGACAGACCTAGAGTATGTTGCAGAGCTCTCGGCCAATCTTCTTGTAGTACCGGGTCAGAGAGGACAGTATTCCACCTCTCCCTGGCCCTCTCCTTGTGCGGCTCAGGGGGCTTGTTAAGGAGCTTGTATAGACTCAATACTACTTTTGTTTGGGCATCATGTTGTAGTATATGGTGAATTATGGGAGAGGTCTTTGGTTCTAGGACTCCTGCGCCCCACGTTTTTTTGATTGCAAAGCATATGGCGTGATATGTCAGGAATTGGCCGGGGTTCACTGCAGTGAGAGCCTGTATGGCTTCGAATGACATTAGCTTACGGTCCTCAAAGCAATCGCCCACTGACTGTATGCCCGCCTCTGTCCACGCAGACGGCGGGCGCGTTGCAGCCTCGATCCACCCTGGGAAGAGGTCCAGTGGGATATGCGGGGAGTAGGGGAGCGTCTTGTGCCCTTTTTGGACGTATTTCCCCCAACATGCATGTGCCACTGCCAGCAGTGGGTTAACAGATTCGCTTTTGGGGTGTTTGATTGACAGCCACGTTAACAGTGGAGTCCCTTTTAACCAGGACTCCAGCCATTCGGATTCTGCCCACGCTGGTCTGTGGATCCAATTCTGTAGCCACTGCAGCTGAGCATCCGCATAATAAAGTTCAAAATTGGGAGCTCCCAGGCCGCCCGCGTCCACTGGGCGTTGCAGTGAAGTTAGTGCCACACACGCTCTGCCCCCGCCCCATATGAGTTGTAGCAGCGCTGTATTCAGGTTTCTGAAAAAGCTCCTTGGGATGTTAGCCGGCAAGGCCGCAAAGTAATCTAACATCCTCGGTAATATTAGCATGTTCGCGACCGCCACCCTGCCAGGGGGGGAGAGCGGAAGTCTGTTCCAGAATCGTAGCGAGCCCTTTATGGAAGCTAGCGCTCTCCCCAGATTCCCGTCTCTGAGGTCATCTGTGTTGTGGTATATATTTATCCCGAGGTATTTGAACGTTTCAAAGCACCATTTCAGACGCCCCGGCTGGGCAGTCTCCTGCCTCGCCGGTGGCCACCTGACCAGAGGGAACGCACACGACTTATCCCAGTTTACCACTATGCCGGATATGCCTCCAAACTCGGCCAGCAATGACATTACTGAGGGTATCACCTCATTACTTTTCTGGATGTAGATTAAAGCATCATCAGCGTATAGCGAGATTGCATGATGAAGCCCGTTCCTGACTATCCCCCCAATTATCTTCCATTGAGCGTATTCTTGTGGCTAGTGGTTCCATTGCTATAGCAAACAATAACAGGGATAGAGGACAACCCTGTCTCGTGCCCCTGGAGATTGGAAAACTGTCAGATATAACTCCACCCGTCCTCACTCTGGCTTGGGGGTTGGAGTAGAGTGTCCGGACCCAGCGAATATAATTGGGGCCTATTCCCATAAGCCGCATTGTGGCCAAGAAGAAGTCCCACTCTAGTGTGTCAAACACTTTTTCAATATCCAATGGCCGCACCATTTCGTCGTATGCATCCAGGGGGGTATCGCCCATTATGCTCAATCTGCGGATATTTAAGAAAGTGTTGCGCTTCGAGATGAAGCCGTTTTGATCGTTATGTATTAAGGTGTGTATGATGGGAGCTAATCGGTTAGCCAGTATTTTACCCAATATTTTACATTCTAAGTTTAAGAGCGAGAGTGGTCTATAAGATTTGACATCCATGGGGTCCCGACCCTGCTTGGGGAGAACCACTATCATGGCTTCTCTCTGGGATGGGGGCAGTTGTTCATTGGCCCACGCCTCTTCAAACACCTTCAACAGTTGGGTCTTTAGGCGAGAAGAGTAGGTGGCGTAGTACTCTATCTGGAGGCCATCTATGCCAGGTGCTTTGTTCCTGGGCATTTGCGCCAGGGCTAAGTCTATTTCACCCGCTGTCACGGTGGTTTCGAGGGAGTCCCTGTCTGCTGGGGATAATTGCGGTAGGAGAGTCTCCAAGGAAGGACTCAAGTTGCAGAGACGTGCACAAGGTACGTTTAGTGTATAACTTTGTATAGTATTCACAGAACGTTTCATTTATTTCGAGTTGTGTGGTAATCCTAGTATGTATGCCGACCCGTATGGCCCCAATAGGGGACTGCTGTCTGTCCTCCCGTAGCAGCCACGCTAACAATCTTCCCGACCTATCGCCTTCTGTGTGCAGGCGCGTTAAGTGGTAGTTATAATCGTGGCATCGGAGTCTGCTGTCTGCTTCATTGTATTTTGAGCGCGCTTCTTTTAGCGCTGTATAGGGGATTTCCTTGCATGCTACTGCTATTTCTCCTGCCCTGAGTTCCTTTTCTAGTTTACCGATTTCCGCATGCAAGGTGCGTCTTACTCCCCACGTGGCGGATATGCATTGTCCTCGTACCACCGCTTTGTGGGCAACCCACTCAACCGCCCGTGAGTTTGCGGTTGAGTCATTTGTTTCCCAGTACTGATTCAATGTGGTTTTCAGAGTTTCCACAAATGCCTGGTCTTGTAGAGCGTCTACCTGAAGGCGCCACTTGGGGATCGCCTGTCGCCTCCTACCCCAGTCCAATGTCACTCTCAGTGGTGAGTGATCTGACAATGTCCTCGCTAGGTATTCCGACCCATTAACCAATGCTCCTATGTCCTGGGTTCCCCATATTATATCTATTCTAGTGTGTGTTTTGTGTGGGGCTGAATAGAATGAGTATTCCCTCTGTTGCGGATGTCTCATGCGCCATAAGTCATATAATCTCATATCCCCCACCCATGTCTGTAATGAACTTGTGGTGTTTCTTTTTGCTATTGGGCTCACTTGAGCGTTGGCCCTGTCTAGTGATGCGATTGGTGTGCTGTTAAAGTCTCCGCCCCAGATGGCCGGAGCCGAGGGGTTAGTCAGTAATGACGGCATGAGAGTGCTCAGGAAGCCTGCGATCCCGCTGTTTGGGGCGTATATGCCAACTACAGTCAGCTGGCCTTCCACCACTACAAATCTACCACCTTGATCTATTATGTGCGCCGTTTGGAGGAATGGGACCCTGCCTGCTATCCAGATCAATAGGCCCCTCGCGAAGGCAGAGTATGTTGTGCTTATTACCTGTCCTCCCCACTTCGCGCGCAACTCCTGCAGGTCTGGCTTCAACATGTGTGTCTCTTGTATAATAGCAATGTGTGTTCCCAGACGTTTAAGGCGTGTGTACACACGAGATCTTTTACTTGGCGCTCCCATGCCCCTCACATTCCATGTCACAATATCATATTGGTTTATATTACGTTTCACGTGGGGTGCCATGTGGGTTTATAAGATGTGCCTATTCGTGGATGCCTGCCAATTACCTTAGTCTTACGCTCAACCGCCCCTTCCACAGTGCTATTTAATAAGGTTTCCGTTTGCAGCAGTGTACCCTGCTTTTTAAGTGGATCTGTTGTGTGCTTTGTTACTAATTTACAACTCCCTCCCTCCCCAACTGCAACCTTCACCCTACTAAAAACTTGTGTGAAACTACTTAACCCATAACAGTGTGAAAAAACCTGTATCCGACTGGATATCCGTGGTGGTGTAATGTTGACAACCAGATGTGGCACTTTTGCGGGGCTCACATCTTTCTGCAGACTTAATCTGCTAATACAATTGGGCGCCCCCCCAGAGTGAAGGAAAGAGAAAGAAAGAACCCCACCCTCCCTCCCCCAACCGCGCCTGCTCCCCAAACCCCAAGAACGTGCCCCAACAGTTGGGAGTGAGTTTATGCAAAAGATACACGCTGTTGTGGGTGCCCAATCTTCAGGGACCGCCTCTTCCCGGAGGCCCTCGGTGCCAACCGGTCCCAGCCACTATTGGTACTAGTGGAAAGGTGGAGCAGTGGAGTATAGTTAAAGTTCGTCTGCAGTTCTGGGGGTAACTATCGGTCCTTTCCACACTCCTGTTATTGTAGAGTCGGAGCTGGCCGTGTCGGAGTCCAAGTTGATCTCTGGGGTCGACCTGGATACCCCAAAGTTACTTTGCGTCAGCAGAGGCGTTTCCTTCAACACTTTTGCCCTTTCTTCTGCTGCCTGTTGATCATTAGGTTGACCCCTGGTGCGCCTCTTAGAGCGCTTCCTCGATGCAGGGGCTATCCATTCCTTGTCTCCTTCCACACCCTCACGGGTGCACGCCAAGCCCTTGGCATGTAGCCATGTCCAGGCTTCCCCAGGGGAGGTGAAGATGTGGGTGCGATCTTCCGCCACCACTCGTAGTTTAGCAGGAAACAACAGAGCGTATTTAATATCATGTTCTCGCAGGCGCTGTTTAATTTTAACATAAGTGTTACGTTGATTTTGCACCTCCTGTGTGAAGTCTGGGTATGCATTGATGATTGAGTCCTCATAATTATATGGGCCTTTATTGCGGAACTGTTGCAAAATTGCATCTCGGTCCCTGTAATTTAAAAATCTAGCAATCAGTGGTCTGGGTGGTTGACCTGGAGCCGGAGGTCTGCCCGGGATTCTGTGCACCCTTTCCACGGAGAAGAACTTGGATGAAGCCCCATTTAGTACTTCCTTGATTAGCCATTGTTCCAGGAATATCTCCGAGTTCGGTTGCCTCATATTTTCAGGAAACCCCAGAAAGCGCACGTTATTGCGGCGCGATCTACTCTCCGACCTCCTCCGGAGCGCCTTCACCTCCGCATCCAGGCGCTGTATTTGTTTTTGATTATCTTGGGCCATGGGAGCCAGTTCGGATATCCCCTCTTCTGCCGTTTTCACTCTTTCCGACAAATTGTGGTGATCCACTCGGAGTAAATTCAGGTCTTGGGAGACTGCATCTATTCTGTTTTCCAGGGAGGATTTAGTGTCTATGATCGCCTGCAATACTTTCTCAAATTGTGCGGAGTGTGACAAGAGTGTGCTTTCTAATGTTTGTAGAGTCGGGTTTGACTCCTGGTCACTGGGCGCCGCGCTGTGGGCGTTCCGATCTTGGTTCTTAGTTGATTTAAGCCTCCCTGCCATTATGCCTGCCTGAGAGGTGCCTTACGGGATGCAGCGGTGCACTGCTTAGCTTTGTCCTCGCAGTGAGTTGCCCCTATGCTGTATGTCCTTGACACAGTGATTACTCCCTTGCCCACCGGGCTTCGCGTTGGCTAGTGGAGTTTGAACGGAGCTTATTCTTCACTATTAACTGACCAGAACATGCAACTGCTTGTTCACAGGCTAATGCAGGGGGCTGCCAGCTCTGCTGGCGAGCCCATCGTCGAGTTGCCCTGGGATCTGATAGCGTGTCTTTTGTAGGGTCGGGATCCGGTGCCTGCTGCGCTGTAAGTCCAGTCACCCCAGGGGCAGCGGTGGAGACGGGCCGCAGTTGCTCGAAGGGGGAGCAACAAGGGGAACAAAAATGGGGAAGCAAGTCAACAAAAAAGGGGGGGGGTAGGGAACTGACCCCCAGGCGGGCTCACGTCCACCCCCGACGGCTGAGGTCCGAGGATAAGTAGCAGCCGGTGTTCTCCGCCCCGTGGTGGTGCTAGCCGGTCCGATATGTGGCCCCTCCGCCCCTGTAGACCGGGCCCGCTCCTGCGCCCATCATCCTGCTAGGGTGGGGCCAGTAAGGCCACTGCGTGGCGCTCTGTGGAGTGTGACCCGCAGCCGTAATGGGGTGGGGGGTGGTGTATTATTATCCTGGGCGCGGCAACCCGCCGCTTGGGCTCCCGGTCAGCAGCGCCTCGGTAGATCCAGTCAGTAGGGGGGGGGAGCCCCCACCACTTCCCCACTCCTACAGCAGGGAGCCGGGTCTCTTCTGCGAGCCCCCTCTCACCTCGAAGCCGCGTGCGCCGCGGTCCTCACTACCAGCCGGGGCCGCGCCACTCTTCAATCAGGCGTTCCAGCCCAATCCGGTGCAGGCCCTCGTGCTTCCTTGTGAGCCCGGCGGGCGAACCGGCCCCCAGTGGGGCGCCGCTCGGTCCGACGTGATGCCCCAGCCCGGGGCCGCCGCTGCCTCGATCCTCCGGCACCGCACCACGCCTCGGGCGTGCCGTGTGCCACTCCGGCCCCTCCGATAGGCTCGACGACTCGGTGAGGCTCCGTCCGGGGGAGGGGGGGGCCGGAAAGGGGCTCACCTCGCCTCTCTGTGCGCCGGCCGCTCCAAGCGCTCACCAGTGTGGGCAGCGGCACGTCGATTCAGCGCTCCGGCCCCACTGGGGGACGCGATCAGGGCCACTGATAGCAATTCACTTTGCGCCGGGCGCTGCCATTTCTGGAGCCCCGAGCGCCATCTCTCGGCCACGAGGCAGGCCCCGGCTGTTCGCACCAGTTTCTCCGGGCAACGTCTCCTCTGGACCGTGCCGGTTTAACGGGGGCAGTTTGCACCCACCATGGCGCAGATGGGGTTCTGGGGGCGGGGCGCCCTTCAGGATAATTATGGCAACTCCGGGACGGAGCTCGCTAACTAGGCGTCCTTCCCGGCCGCCATTTTGGCTCCTCCCGTTGTTTTTCTCATTATCTCCTCCAGCCTTTCCGCCAAAAATGGGGGCAGTGGCCGGAGGGGCAGCCATTTCCACTAGCTGGGATGCCCTGGGGCGCTGTAACAAAAGGGGTGAGCCTTTGTGGCTCACCGCCAGGTGTTACAGTTCCTGCAGGGGGAGCTGAGAAGCACCTGCACCCAGTACAGGCTGTGTTCCTGGCCACAGAGTGACAAAGGCACTCTCCCCATGTGGCCAGCAACTGGCAGGTGTGTGGCAGGCTGGCAGAAACTGGTCAGCCTACACTAGAAGTCGGGTAGGTATTCAGGGGGCATCTCTAAGATGCCCTATGGGTGTATGTTACAATAAATTGCACACTGGCATCAGTGTGCATTTATTGTGCTGAGAAGTTTGATACCAAACTTCCCAGTTTTCAGTGTAGCCATTATGGAACTGTGGAGTTTGTGTTTGACAAACCCCTAGACCATATACTCTTATGACTACCCTGCACTTACAATGTCTAAGGTTTTGCTTAGACACTGTAGGGACATAGTGCTCGTGCACCAATGCCCTCACCTGTGGTACAGTGCACCCTGCCTTAGGGCTGTAAGGCCTGCTAGATGGGTGACTTACTTTTGCCACAGGCAGTGTGAGGTTGGCATGGCACTCTGAGGGGAGTGCCATGTCGACTTAGTCATTTTCTCCCCACCATCACACACAAGCTGTGAGGCAGTGTGCATGTGCTGAGTGAGGGGTCCCCAGGGTGGCATAAGACCTGCTGCAGCCTTAGAGACATTCCCTGGCATCAGGGCCTTGGTACCAGGGGTACCAGTTACAAGGGACTTACCTGAGTGCCAGGGTGTGCCAATTGTGGAGACAAAGGTACAGTTTAGGGAAAGAACACTGGTGCTGGGGCCTGGGTAGCAGGGTCCCAGCACACTTTAAATCATAACTTAGCATCAGCAAAGGCAAAACGTTAGGGGGTAACCATGCCAAAGAGGCATTTCCTTACATGGTGTTACTGTTAGGCCTGTCACTTTGGTGACTTTAGAGGTGGATGGTTACCATAGTTGGCAGAAGGTGGTAGTCAGTCCAGACCTCCCCCTTCATTGTCTCCTTGGAAATGACCTCCCAGAGGTTTGCCTGAGCCCAAAGGAGGTAGTTGTCCTGTGCAGTACCTCTCCCAAGGATTCTGGAGGCTCTGAACGTACAGGTAGTAACAGTAGGCCCCAAAAGAAAGGCAGGAAAAAGAAGTGTAGGAAAGGTAAGCCACTTGTAGAAACGTTTCCAGTGGGCCAAGGGGATTCTACTCCAAAGTTGGCACTGGTGAGGCCTCACATGCCCCACAAGCAGTCCTGACTAGTAAGGCAGCTGCTAAGCAGGAGGTTATTACACTTCAGCTGACAGAACATAGAGTGGAAAGAGGGTGTCTACTATAAGATGTGGCAGCCCCCTTAGCTCAGAAAAAGCAGGAGGACCGCCTGAGCCCCAAGAAACCTATTGTGTAGTATATCCACCTGTCAGTGGAGAGCTAAAAGTGTGGTTCTTGGTATTGACAGCTTTCAGTAGCCTCTCCTGGTTGTTAGCCTTCATGGCTGCACTGTCACTGTCATGGTGGTCTGACCCCATGTCAAGTAGCAAGATAGGCCCCCTGACCCAGTTGGTCATGGTGAGGTTACTCCAATTGTGGATACCTGTCTGGGTAAGCTAGGTGTTGCCCTGGCTAAGATAGGGTTAGCAGAGGTATGTACCTCTGAGCCCAGGAAAGAGGGGAAGGGTGGAGTAAAGAGTCATTTAAAGTCCTGCTTAGGATGCGTCCTGTCAGAATTGAGGCTGGTCAGATTCCCAGTGGGAATGACCTGTCAGAAGGGTGCAAGACCGGGTAGCCCCTGCAGTAGGTGGCAGCCAGTTTTCTACATCCTTCCTCACTTAATGCTTATGAAGACTCACCAGGAGGTGGCAGAGGTCTCCATGGAGTATTAGCTGGGAGTGGGGCGTTGCGTAGGAAAACGGGCTTTTTGCAGGTTTCTTCCAACCTTTTGCCCCATTTTGGACCATTAGCTGCTGGTTTTCGACTGAGAGTGCACTGAGACCTGCTGTCCAGACCTTAGTGACAGTGTTCTTTCTATTTTAAAATGGTTATTTGATTGGGTACCCCCGATTGGCATGTCCTGAATTACTTGTAAGTCCCCAGTATATGGTACCTAGGGCATGTAAGGCTGGCTGCCCACGCAAGAACTGAAGCACTGGTTGTGTAAGTCTGTGTGACAAAGAGAAAACATGACTTTCAGCTGCCATTGCAGACTGTAGAGGCTGCGCACTGCACACACAACTTTGGCATTGCCACTAATGTCAACCACTAGTCCCTAATTTAAAAAAAAAAAATATATATATATATATATATATCTCCTATAAGGCTGGCCTATGGCAAGGAGCTCTATATTGTTAAACTAGAAATGTATTTTTGATGTCTGTACAGCAAAGCCCTAATGTGTTGTTGTTTGCTGAAGACAGTTAAGTAGCCTTATAGGCTACTGCAGAAGTAACGGTTGGCACTCCAAAGCGTCTACAACTGCAAAGAACAACCTCCAATCAAGCCACCTTAAGTTAAACACAGACAAGACAGAAATCCTCAGCTTTGGCACCAACCCCTCAACTGGGAATGATTCCTGGTGGCCCACCTCCCTGGGAACCGCACTCTCACCCACGCACACAACCTAGGCTTCAACTTGGACTCCACACTCAGCAGGTCAATGCCATCTCCTCTTCCTGCTCCAACACTCCACATGTTCCACAAAATCTTCAAGTGGATTCCCGTTGAAACCAGGAAAACTGTCACCCACGCCCTTCTTCCTCTGGTGGTGGTGCTGTGGTGCAGGGGATGGAGGTGAGGGCGAGGCTGGCGGAGCGAAGATTGCGGGTGGGGGTGTGGAAGGTGAGTCTGTCGTTGAGTTAGGCTGGGCCTGTGTCGTGGAGGGCTTTGTGTGCGTGGATGAGGAGTTTGAAGGTGATCCTCTTTGATACTGGTAGCCAGTGAAAGTATCTGAGGTGGGGGCGAAATGTGGTCACAGCGTGGGATGTCCAGAATGAGGCGGGCGGATGCGTTCTGGATTCTTTGCAGCTTTGTTAGGAGTTTGGTTGTTATTCCTGCATGTAGGGCGTTTCTGTAGTCCAATCGGCTGCTGACCAGGGCGTGGGTGACCGTTTTCCTGGTTTCGACGGGAATCCACTTGAAGATTTTGTGGAACATGTGGAGAGTGTTGTAGCAGGAAGAGGAGATGGCATTGACCTGCTGAGTGTGGAGTCCAAGATGAAACCTAGGTTGTGTGCGTGGGTGAGAGTGCGGTTCCTAGGGAGGTGGGCCACCAGGAATCATTCCCAGTTGAGGGGTTGGTGCCAAAGCTGAGGATTTCTGTCTTGTCTGTGTTTAACTTGAGGTGGCTTGATTGGAGGTTGTTCTTTGCAGTTGTAGGGTCTTTCGTGAGGGAGAGGATGAGCAGAGTGTCGTCTGCGTAGGAAACAATGTTGATGTGGTTGGTTTGTGCGATGTTGGCGAGGGGGGCCATGTAAACGTTGAAGAGCGTGGGGCTGAGTGAAGATCCTTGGGGAATGCCACAGATGATTCTGGAGGCTTCTGACAGGAATGATGGGAGGCGAACTCTCTGGGTTCTGCCTGAGAGAAATGACGAGATCCAGTCGAGTGCCTTGTTGCGGATTCCAGCGTTGGAACCATTCCATGGAAGTCAATGATGGTTGGACTGTAAAACTTGAAACTCACTTTTAAAAACACTTTGGTGGCCAGGTAACTGTCCAAAGTTTTCTTCTAAGACTTCTAGACCCCTGTTCTGTCAGAGTTTGTCACCCAACCCAGGTCAGAGTCGCTGTACTCAGTGTTTCAAACGTTTTCAAAGTTTGTAAAGTTTTGACTTGCCAATGCTTGTTTGCGCTTGATGTTGAAGTTTTTACATGCTTTAAAAATTCGTATCTTCAGAATCCTCAGGTGGATTTTAGTCATCAAGGACTTTTGAAAATTCATAAAAATAAGGTCTATTTTTATACATTTTTGTGTTCTCTTGTTTGGTGACTTTATTTCATCGTTTGCTGTTAAATGCTTTACACATTGTTCCTTTGCTAATCCTTGCTGCTAAGTCCCATAGCTACCAGAGGGTTGAGCTGAATGTTAAGTAATTAACTCTGACTGGACCCAAGAAGCCAATTGTGAGTACTGTACAATAGGGCCCCAACCTTACGATATAGTACACCCATTTTCTTACACAAATCAGTGTTGGAGAGACTATTACCTTGGTGCAAAGGGCATTGTACCTATGGCTGTTAGGTATAATCCATGTAGAGGCACTCCACATTGACAAATAATTATTTACATTACTGTTGGCATCCGATGCACGGAGGTGATACTTAAGGATACTAATGGCTTTAATTTAGAAGAGGTTCTCTAGGAGGAAGAGGTTTGGTGCTGGCGAGTATGACGGCAAATCCATACAGCTCCTGTGAGGCCGTCCACACTCATTGCTATCAAATCAGCAGACTTTCAGATGAGGTGGGTGACTCTTTTTATGTCCCAGAGAATGTTCCTGTGTCTAAAATGAAGATGATAGACGGGGATCTCCGCTAGGCCCTGTGAAGGGATGTAAGGTGTCTTAGGGAACTAAGGAAAAATGGGGGGTGCAAGATCAATTTTATAGACCAGTTCCCTGTGTGCGATCACTAATCTGTAGTCTGGCAGAACAATCTCTCAATTTTCGTTGCTCTGTGGGCCGCTGTCTTCCAACAGAGTTCTAAGTCATTGTTATTTCAAAGAAGTGTACATTTGTGTTAATCCAGTAGCCTGCTAGGGATTCCTTCCCTGGGCATGTAAGCTTTCTGGTTCATTTTTCTTGGTTATTGTTAGAGGACGTTTATGGACATGAGGGATCCCTGCCTTATTTTCCACCGGGACGGTTATGGTTTAGGCAGGAAGTTCTACCAGTCTGAGCTCAATCAGAATGTGCGAAAAACCCTATCCCTGGGTAATGTAGAAGTTGGAGGTTTAAACCAGTTGGTAAGGTGTAGAAGAAGACCACTTTACTCCGGTAATACCAGAATACACATTTGTATATCTACGCCAAGAAAATGTGTTGACCTATCAGCCACCTAACTCCTCCAGAGACTGAAAACACAGGCCGTATATATACAAATCACCACGGCGAAATGTTCCCCGTGAGAGAAGGTCTGTACAAACAAAATGTTTTACAGTTTAACAGGTGTGCAACATAATGTATAGATGCAAAAAGTACAAGTGATGGACGGAATGCTGAACACTGTCAACCATTCACCATCCACCCCCTACAGAGAGCTGGGCCTAAATCCATTGATTTTTTTTTTTTTTTTTTGCTACCCATGCCTTTCCAGTTTGGACCTAGCCAAATGCAACTCAGTCTTGACCCGGCTCCCCATGGAACAGTCCAGCCCGAACTGCCAAGCCAGGTAGTCCCTGGCCTGGAAACAAGCATCCTGAGACAAGTTTCAGGGTATCGCCCTTCATCAGCCTGGCTAGCTTGTTCCAGTGGCTTGGGGAGCAAGGAACCCACGTCTGGGCATACCCTTTCCACTTAGGGCGACAAATGCAAAAAGAATAAGTGATGGATGGAATGATGAACAATGTCAAACATTCACCCACAGTACAGGGGGAGGACCTGGCTTGGCAGTTCAGGCTGAACTTTTCCCATGGGGAACAGGGTCAAGACTTATTTGCATATGTCGGAGTCTAAACTGGGGTGCTGTGGTGAGCAAAAAAACTATGGATTAAACTCAGATCTTTGTGACTGGGGGTGAATGATTGCATTGTTCAGTGGGTGGGAGCATCAAAAAAATTCCTCCCGCTGTCCGGGAGCTCCATTTTCAGCTGCTTCCTGTGGGCGGGAGCATTGCAAGGTCCCGCTGGAGGCAGCCTGCAAGGGCTGCAGGGGCTCTCTCTGCAGCCCAAACCATAGTGTGGTGTGTACCCGGGGTGGGCACCAGGACACCCACCCTTTTTGGCTGGGCCCTGGGGGATGAGATCAGGGGAGGGGGAGGGGCACGTGGCCTGTCCCCTTTAGGTATTGGCGGGGCCCCCAGGACCGATATAAACCCGGATAGGAGGCTGCATGCCACTCCATTTTAAAAGGTGCTGGGGATGAGGTTCATGGGACCATAGTCAACCCAGGTACGGGCACTGTGTGCTCCTCTCCTCCTTTATATTATGGCCGGGCTCCTGAAGATGCCTAATCCCCCTCCCAACTTCCCCTCCCCACCCCAGGATGGGGTCCCCAGGGCCAAAAATGATCCTGGAAGAGGAGAGGCTGCGTATCCCAGTCCTCTTTAAAACAATAAATAATAAATAAAAAGAGGCCGGGCCCAGGGTGTGCGGTGCCCTGGGACCAAAATCGGACAAGGGAGGGGGACACGTGCCCCCCTCCCCCTCCCCCACACATTGTGCCGGGCTCTGGGAGACTGGGTCCCCGGGACCGAAATCCACAGATGAAGGGATACTGCTTGCCCCCCCTCCCAATTACTTATAGTGGCCTAAGGTAACTATAACCTGCACCCTCACCACACCCTGGTAATTACCCTAAATATTACATCACTCATGACATCTTCTAGGACATCATCAATTAAAATGTGTATGGCGGGGCATGAGTTATAGTTACCTAAGGGCACCTATAACTACTGACTATGGTTTTGAGTGTGTAAAATCTGAACCCTAACTATAACGTCTCTGTAATCCTTGTTTTTCTTAGTGAATTTTCAAGGTTTTTTAATTTTATTTCCTAGATATAATGTCTCTGGAAAATTTGTTTTGTTTCAGTGAAAAAAAAAAATATATATTTTATTTTTGTTTTCTCATCGTGTTTTTCATTTATCTTTCACAGAAGTATAGTGTAAATTGGAGGTCATATTATTCCACCAGTTTCTCTCATTCATTCCTAGCAAATCACACCTTTAGAGGCAATCTGGATTTGTCTTGGTCGAAGTCTTTTTCCTAGCTTCTCTCTGCTGTTCGCTCTCAGTCTACCCATCCTTTTATGACTTATTCCATTTGTGAGTCAGTCTCCTCATTGCTGTCCAGGACATGTGTGTACCGGATGCCATTACTTTTTCAGTTTCTGCACCCGGGTGTTAGATTGTGGTAATCTTCGAAGTGTTCTACAGCAGGTCCCAGAATCTCTGTAAGCAGGGATACTCAAAGGACAGCCCTGGGGCTGCATGAAGCCCTCCTGATGTTTAATTGCGCCCCCCTGGTGAACAGTAGCACTGGGCTGCTGTTCACTTGACAGCACAGGAACAGACAAAGCTGCAACACAAACCGGTTTACTTTATTTACGTGTTAATTAAAGTAACAGTATAGAAGAACAGGTGTCCTAAACAACCTCTCATTAGAAACATCTTTGGTTTTAAAAACATCTTGCACTTAACATGCAGAAACATGATCAACTCTGCAAACTTTAAGAAAGTGTATTTTATCAACATGCATGAGCATTTTACCTTAGAAGAGAAGATTATATCACTGCATTAGAGTCATTAGCAGTGCCAGTTTTCACACGTGATCTTTGAAACATTCATGCCGCCCCCATTTGGAAAACAATGCTATTTTTGAACCAAGAGGCAACTCATTTGTCAAGGTGCTCTTTGTGCGTAGTCTTGTTATATAATTGGAACAACATTATAGTTTTGTACAGCACACATCCTGAACTCGTATGTGTCAAGGGGCTCTTATAAGTGGTAGTGAAGAAAAGGAAGGCAAAGTGAAATTAACCAATTGCCTAGGATCGCACAATTTGGTTAAGTGGTGATGCCAGGACTGATAACCAGGTTTTCTGGTTTCACATTTTGCAATACACTGACTAGATGAGTGTCTCTTTCCCTCGCATGTTTAGCATTAGATTTTAATGCTTTGATTTTAATTCTAGGGGCATGAGATTAGAGCATTGATAGCACACAGAAACCATGGGAAGGCTCATTTTGTTGTCTATGCCATGCAGCTGCTTCGCGTCGCCCTACACCAACCTTTCGTCACCCGAACCCTCTGGCATCTGTGCGGCCCTCGGTTATGCCACAGACAGAACTTTGCGGCCCCCGGAGAAATGTTTGCGAGTATCTATGTCTCTAAGCCTTCAAGTTCATGTAACTCTTTAATGAATTTCATATATTGTGAGCAACATAGTTGCCGGTTCCTATAAGGAAGTATCTAATATCTCATTTTCTTAGTTAAGGTCTCAAGACTAGCACTTTCTTGAGCTTTGTGGCAGTGTCTTGAGAAGTCACCCAATGTGGCAATTTGTTGTGTGTTGCAGGTAAATGGGATATTCATTTTCTTTGCTGTTGTGATCACTTGTCTTGCTTGTTGATGTTTGAGTAGACATTAAATTATTAGTCTTGCTGTATCTCGATTCATCTGAAATGAATTTGAAGCAATCTTTGGAATTCCAGGATAGGTTCAAAAGTGAGGTTAGTTGTTGCAGAAAGGAATGTAGGGAGGAAGTTTAGCATGTCCTCCTTCAGTCCTTATATTTTCTTTCTGTCTGTCTTCCAAATCTTTTACTTTTCTATTAAATTCCAGAGTTCTTGTTCCCAGTTAGGTGTATTGTCTAGTTGGCCCTCCACCACTTCAGCCTATCAGTAACTTCCAATCTTAGCACTGAGGTCAGAACAAATAGATTTGATCTTGGTTGCTTTTCTCAACTTGCTTGTCTTATTTATTTCCATGACTGAGCTGATGGAGATTCATCCTATCACAAGTTCATCATGACCTTTGACATCTTGTCAAATGGTGGCATAGTGAGTCTGTTTTTCAGCTACAACTTCTGTGAATAAGATTTGTCAAGTTGTTTTGCACTCCAGCATGAGTTAGTGTGAAAATAGCAATTTCCTGTCTGTATTATCTTGACCACAGCTCCTGTTTTCAATGTCAGGGTTACTCTTCTGTAATGTATTGAGACTGTCAGATGCAGGTTTGGTAGCAGTATGGGTGCATAAGATGGAGCCATTCGTGCTAACAAGGTGCTAAAAAAAATCTGCCTTCCTCCCAGCTCCCATATTATTATTTTTTTCATGCTCTGTTTGAGGTTATGTAGTAATACTGATTGTTTCTTAGCCATTTCCCCCCTTTAGCCATAACCACTAAGAGGTCGCTGCACTGGTTTTCTTCCCGGGCTATTAATTCAGTACGAGAGAGTCCTGTTCAATACAGTCTCTGTGTGTAAGGCTGCATGTCATATTGTTCACAGTATTTTTGACCAATATGTTTGGTCTTTATTGCACAATTCAGTTCAGAATTATTGAATCGTCCCTTCCGAGCTAAATGTTTTCTGGAGAAGCTACGTAGGCTCTATTTTGTAGTGATTCCAGCTATACAGATAGGGTGATGTATGTTGCAGTTATTAGCTGACAGTCCAGTGCATGTAGCTGGGTAAGTGTCATTGTTTTCCCTCTGATACCCAGACAAATGAGGCCTTCTCTAAAGTGGGGAGCATGCTGCTCTGCACTTCAGTGGCTATTCAGGCCGTTCATGTATGGTCCTTCGCTTACTAGAGTCTGAGCAAATGCTGCGTCTTCAGTTTCAGAGCGTGCCAGTTGTCAGCTCTGCACTCATCTCCAAACCAGGGTGTGGCTTTGGTCCCATTCCACAGGAGTGAGGAGCAGGACCCCCCTGTGTTTTGGGTGCTGAGTCTCTCTGCAGCCAGATCACCTCACCGCAGTTTCAGGTCATGGGATGTGTGTCAGGTGCTGCCCTTGTGCTCCTTCAAATCTTTTTCTGGTTTTTCTTCATGTGAGTCTCAAGGGTATCTCCTCTGTTTTCGTGGCCCTACTACAATAGTTCCAACAGCATAGGTAGTCTCAGAAAAGGCCACGGCCCATGGGAACTTCCAGGCTCTGTAGGAGAGCTGCTATTGTGTTCACAGCTTGCCCTCTTCTCCGTTCTGTATGCTTTTAGGGCTTTTATAATTAATTTTTTTGTAAAACAAACATCTGATAGAGACTTCTAGTTGCAGATTCCTTACATTTAAATTTCCCCAGGCGTCAGACTGGATCTGGAGATTTCTTCGAGCAGTACCTCTGCGTGCCGTCAGGTGGTGTCGCGGGTGTCGTTGGCGTCATGCTCGCTGTGCTATCACGGTCATCTATAGGCGCCACCCAGGCGCGCTGACGTCAGTTCTTTTCTTTCCGTGCTAGCCTACGCCAGATTCGGTGAGAGCTACCTCAGTCAATTTTTTGTCTACGTTGACACTTTTGTGGAAGTTTTTGACGAGTTCATGGATGTGTTGAGTGATGTTGTGCGAGACCGGATTCAAGCCCTGCGACTCCCGTCACGAATCATGACTGTGACGGATCCACACCTTGTGTGTCTTTGGTGCCTGGAGTGCAGTCACAACCTGGCGTCGTGCTCCGAGTGTCGGGCCATGAACCCGGAAACTTTGAGGGAGAGGTCCCTAAAGCTGATGGCGGCCCGACACTCGATTCTGCGGCGCTCACGGTCCCGTTCGAGAGAAGGGTCTCAAGACCAGCCGGGGAGTCACCATCACTCCTCCTCCTCAAGTCATCGGGACATTCGGGTCACAAAAAGGTCGTCGAAGGACAATCGTTCTTCGACTTTGCCCCGTTGATTGGATGATATGGCGCGGGAAGAACGTTGACGCTCTAGGCCTTCGTCAACAGAGCCTTCATCTGGGTCGGCTCAGCGCTTCCCAGACTTCCCGTGAGCCAGAGCCACCCCTACCCAACTAAAGGAGTTTTACAAGGCCATGCCCCTCATTTTTGGGCAGTCCGAGGCGCCTTTGGGCACAGGTGAGTCGGTTGGGGTTACCTCGGTTTCAAAGCCGTCTGCTTCGGTCACGGCTCCGGAGGGCCCTCCGGATCCAATCACGGATCCGCCCGACTCCGGTCATGCCACGGCGACCTCCCCCGGCGTCGGGTCAGACGTCGACGCTCTCAACGTCGGTGGGGCCCACAATCTATGTCGATCCCATCCTCATACCAGACGACCCTGAGCCAGAACGACGTCGATCAGCGCCGATTCCGTTCTCCATGGGCTCTCCTGGGCCCAGGGTTGATCCAGACCCTTATTTTTGTGGGTATGCCTAGGGGGAGAGTATGGAGGGGACGCTGGACCATTTAGAATACCAGCTTGACCACCAAAAGGATTTGGGTGATGCCAGTGGTCTAGACACCTGACACCTGAGCTCGTATGCTCTCGTATGCTCTCCCCTCCTTGCGTGGCTACGAAGGAGGGTGCTTCTTATTCCATGGTGGTGAGAAGGGCGGCTGAGGTCCTGGACCTCGAGCTACCTTCTGTGGAGGTTTGGCCTAACATCCTAACCGACATGCTTCAGCCGGGGTCTTCCTCTTCCTAGCCCCTTCTACCCTTTAATGAAGCACTGACAGACGTCCTTCTGGGTACTTGGGCCAGACCCAGCATAGGGGCTCCTGTGAATAGGATGATTGCCGCCACCATCGGCCTGCTCCATCAGACCCAAAATTCCTCACTCAACACCCCATGCCTTATAGCCTTGTCATCCAGGCTTCTTATTTCTCTGGCGCATTCCCTGCTGCACCCACAGATAGGGAATCCAAAAAGACTGGATAATTTGGGGAAGAAGTTGTTTTCTTCCAACAGTCTAGCGCTGCGGTCCGTGAACACTGCATGCTTTTTGGGCCGCTATTCCCATTCTCTCTGGGATACGGTCGCACAAGTGCTGCCTCCAGTTCCGGAGAAGGCCCGGACTGTCCTTTCCCAAGCAGTGACAAATTGGAGGTATGCAGCGACGTTCATGATTCGTTGTGGACT
Organism: Pleurodeles waltl; assembly: GCF_031143425.1. Taxonomy (NCBI): domain Eukaryota; kingdom Metazoa; phylum Chordata; class Amphibia; order Caudata; family Salamandridae; genus Pleurodeles; species Pleurodeles waltl. Next base: position 1,376,302,106 of record NC_090446.1, on the reverse strand, counting down.
GGATACGACTGACTCTCTGGGCAGATCGGTTGCATCAACGGTGGCATTGAGACGCCACGCCTGGCTGAGAACATCTGGCTTTTCAGGGGATGTTTAATGGACATGCCCTTTGATGGCACACATCTCTTCGGAGACAAGACGGACTCTGCGCTTGAACGCTTTAAGGATTCCCGAGCCACGGCCCAGTCCCTTGGCCTCGCGCCCACACCTAGACCCCAACAGTCTGCCTTTCGTGGCTACGGAAGGGGCACCCAAATGCGTCCTTTACCCCCTGGCCACTGACCCGTGCATGCTGTACAGCCGCTACACGGCTGTGGGATCTCACGCCCCCAGGGATGAGGGAGTCAGCGGGCCTCCAAGTCAACCCCGCCCCCTCTTCGGCCTCCAAGCCTTGCTAGTCCACGGGTACATCAGGAGCCAGTGGGTGGCAGGACATGCCATCACCTGCCCCAATAGCAATCCATTACCTCGGACAGGTGAGTCCTCCAAATTGTCCGAAAGGGCTACTCCCTCCCCTTCGAGACATCGCCTCCAGCCATGCCACCTTCATACAATCGGATATCGGAGGATCATATGGCGCTTCTCCGTGAGGAAGTCCAAACCCTTTTGGCCAAAGGAGCTATAGAGAGGGTTCCATTGCCATAAGTAGGTTGTGGTTGCTATTCCCGATAATTTCTGGTTCTGAAAAAGGACAAAGGTCTTCGGCCTATATTAGATCTTTGGTCCCTCAATTGCTCCTTCAAAAAGGAGAAGTTCAATATGTTGACATTGGCTCAGGTACTATCTGCCCTGGATCCCGGAGACTGGATGGCAGAGTTGGACTTGCAAGGCGCATACTTCCACATTCCCATCTGGCCGGCCCACAGACATTACCTACGATTTGTGGTAGGTCACCAGCACTTTCGGTTTACTGTGCTCCCCTTTGGCCTTACCAGTGCCCCTCTGGTGTTCACAAAAGTGATGGTAGTGGTGGCAGCTCATCTGCGCAGGTTAGGGGTCCCAGTATTCCCCTACCTTAATGATTGGCTGTTGAAGACAAACTCTCCCCTGACAGTCGTCTCCCACCTCCAGACTACGGCGAACCTTTTGCATTCGCTGGGGTTCACTATCAACATGCTGAAGTCACACCTGACTCTTTCTCAGACGCTCCCTTTCATCGGAGCTGTTCTGGATACAGTGCAGTTTCGGGCATATCCTCCCAAAAAGCGAGTCCAGGATATTCGGGCTATGATACTGATGTTTCAGTCTCTGTCCTGTATTTCAGTGAGAATGAGACTGAGGCTGCTGGGCCTCATGGCCTCCTGCATCCTGCTGGTTCAAAATGCCAGATGGCATATGCGGGCTCTGGAGTGGGACCTGAAGTTCCAGTGGGCGCAGCATCAGGGGAATCTCTCAGACAAGGTCCAGTTCTCAGAAGGGACTGCGAAAGATATGCAGTGGTGGTTAGCAAATCAGGATTGGGTAAAGGGCAGATCCCTCTCCTTTCCCCAACCAGATCTTAGTCATGACGAATGCGTCACTCCTGGGATGGGGTGGGCACATGGGAGAGCCAGAGATTCGAGGCTTCTGGTCTACGGCGGAAACCGGGCTCCATAGCAATCCTCTGGAGCTCCGAGCGATTTGACTAGCATTAAAAGCATTTCTTCCCTCCCTCAAGGGGAAAGCACTGCAGGTGTTCACAGACAACACCACCACCATGTGGTATTGCAACAAACAAGGCGGAGTGGGTTCGAGGACCCTTTGTCAAGAGGCCCTTCGCCTCTTGACTTGGCTGGAACATCAGTGCACTTCCCTGGTGGTTCAACACCTGGCAGACTCCTTGAATGCCAGAGAAGATGAACTCAGCCAACAATGCGTGGTCGACCACAAATGGAGTCTCCATCCGGAGATGGCGCAAGGTCTCTTCCTGCAGTGGGGAGAACCTTGGTTAGACTTGTTCGCCTCCGTAGAGAACGCTCAATGTCAGCTGTTTTGCATGTTGGAGTTTCCAAGTCTGCACTCACTCAGCAACGCTTTTTGTCGCGAGTGGAATTCAGGCCTCCTGTACGCCTTTCCGCCTATACCACTTCTGCCCAGAGTTCTGAAGAAGACCAGCAAGACCGTGCCCAAGTAATACTGGTGGCTCCGGACTGGGCACGAAGAGTTTGGTATCCCGAGCTTTTGAACATGGCCATCATCTCTGCCTTCTTGAGGGTCTCCCATAGTTGGGATGTTTCTTAAAGGCCTCACACATCTCTTTCCTCCTATCGCATTCATCATGCCCAATGGGATCTCAACCTGGTCTTAACGTACCTTATGTGTACCCCGTTTGAACTGCTTCACAACTGTCCTCTAAGGCTCTTAACTATGAAGACTCTCTTTTTAGTTGCCATCACTTCTGCCTGCAGAGTTAGTGAACTCCAGGCTCTTGTCATCCAAGCCACCTTTTCTTGCCATACATCCTGACAAAGTGGTGCCTCGCACAAGGGCTTCTTTTCTACCTAAGGTAGTGACACCCTTCCATGTCGGACAGTCCATCACCTTGCCTACCTTTTATGCACCCCCACATCCCTCTCATGAAGAGGAGAGACCCCACCGTTTGAACCCAAAAAGAGCATTGGCTTTCTATCTTGATCGTACCAAAGACTTCCGGGTGGATGATCAACTCTGTGGGATATGTGGGTGCAAAGAAGGGGAAGGCGGTGCAGAAGAGGACCATTTCACAATGGGTACTCTTATGCATAAAAATATGCTACGCTCTGGCTAAAAAGCAACCTCCCAAAGGTTTGCGAGCTCACTCCACCAGAGCTACTTCTGCTACCACAGCGCTAGCACGGGGCGTTCCAGTCCTGGATATTTGTCAGGGAGCAACGTGGGCATCTTTGCACACTTTTACTAAACACTACTGCCTAGACAATCAGGTCTGAAAGGACGGTTAACAATAAACACGAAGCGGCACTCGTCGTATCTACACAATTAAACAAATAGTACCAAGATATCTGACATAGTCACTGTCTAAGTCCAATGTCGCAAGATAGTATCCCATGCATCCCTGGAGGTATGAAATGTACGTACACACATTAAAATGTACAATGAACTTCAAGTATAGTGCCAGGTTTTCTTGTACTTCAATAACAATGTCCAAATTCAGTTTAGTTGATATTCAGTTTAGTTGGTATTATTGAAGGTTGTCATACGTGAGATTCCAATCTGTTCCATGATCAAAAATAGATGTCCCAAACCGTTCAATCCTTAACTGCACTTGCCATGCGTAATGTTGCAATTTTTACCCCACAGCCAACACGTTTTTCGTCCTGGGATTGCCCCTTTGACTTTGTCAGGGCTGCAATATTATCAAAGGTAAACATATTAAGTGAATACACACAATCAACAAGATGATATATAAGTCCGCCACCAATTTTCCAAATGGTGAGATGGATAATTGTGAGTTGCAGGAAGGAACATGCCTCATAAAAAGCGCAAACTCAGTGTGACAGGTTATATCAATGAAGTCTGTAAGAGGAAATTCCCAAGATAAGCCTTGTTATATAGTTTGGTGATGAGAGTTAGTGATATTGTGACACATGCGTGCAAATCAAACTGTGGCTAATGCAGGGATACTTCCTCCCTGTAAAGTATACTCCCAGGACATCTAGCCCGAATTGAAGAGTGAACTCTTACACCATGAAAAGCGGCTCATACAAGTGCAGAGCATTGAAAAAAAACAGTACTAAAATTACCTGAATGCTAGGTCTGCCGTATATCACAGAAATAGTCTGCTAATGTGCCCAAAAATTAGAATATACATCTTAGAGATGAATTGATCGAATTAGTAGACCTAATAGCACTACCATTCCTACTACAGTAACTTACCTAGTTGTAAGAAACAGTAAAGTACACACTTGAATACCGGCGTCCCGAACGCAAGTACGCGTCGGAATGTCTTCCCGCCTCCGTCGTATCTCCAAGACCCGCAACAGAAGAAGGACTGAAAATCTCCTCCTAACAGGTTCAAATGTCACATACTCGGGGATGTATCACCAACACAAAAATGACTAATTCGAGGCGGCCATCTTGGGAAGAAAAACGAAATCAGAGAACCAACCCAGTGGTATCTCATAATGGGGCTTACAACGCCCTTATCGTATATACATGCATCAGGAGAAGCGACCTTCAATGCATAATCTAGAGAAAAAACACTATTAATATGTTAGTTACTAAAAAAGGGCAAAAATGAAGAGAAGAGTAAGAAAAAATATCCCTCATAAGGGTGGGTGTTGAATATTAATAGTCGCATGCTTCAAAGTTAGTAGTGAAGAGTGAGCATTCGGAACCAGAATACTAAGAAAGTTTTTATCATTAGTATGAATACAGATAGATTCTGATTTCAAACCTTAGCACAGTCAAATATATAGTGTACATATGAGAAATAGTAAGAGCACCATACCTAGCATGTACATTACATAAGTCAATTGACATTTATATAAGGCTTCACTGTATAAAGATTTTTTTTTAACTAAAACAAATTAGTGTCGTGCCAATTGTTTATGTTCATCCAATTCTTGTCAACATTAATTCTAATATGTCTCCTACTTCATCCAATCATGTAGCACATATTAGAAAGAACAGAAAGCACCCATTATGCGTGTCAACTGGTATGCATATATGGCCTAACAGTTGGAACCACATATGTACTAACAGCCAGTGTTCGTATATGACTCATTGAGATGCCCAATATTATATGCAGCTCATCCTAGTCCCCTAAGAAATATTCTAGTTCTCTACCCGTGTTAAGACCTGCCTCTACTGCTCTGAGGCGTAAAATCCATAATGCCTCTTTTCTTCTTAAAGCCAGTTCTTTATTTCCCCCTCTGGGGTCCATTCCGATATGTTCAATACCAAAAAAATCAAAGGTTTTATGACGACCTTGCAATTCACATGACATAATATGTGCTACCAGTGGGTATCTAAAGTCTTCATGTAAAAGTGCTCTAACATGTTCTCCAATCCTCACTCTTAGCGGACGAATTGTACTCCCCACATAAAAACGATTACATTAGCAAGAAACAATGTAAACCACAAATGTGGTACTACTATTAATATATGATCTAATCTTATAGGTCTGGCCTGAGTTGTCAGTAAATTCTGTTCATTTTCGACAGGCCCATTTACACAATCCACAATGTCCACAACTGTGAAAGCCCATTGTGTGGGCAGAAAGCCAATCCTCTTTAGTGTGCTTAATGGGGTAACTGGGACTGAGAAGACTTCTGAGGGATTTTCCCCTTCGATATGTAATTTCAGGTTTATTACTGATAATACCTCTCAGGGTTTCATCTTGTAACAAAATATGCCAATGTTTATGAACAAATTTTCGCAACAGTTTTGAATTTTCTGTATAGTCTGTAACCAATCTTACTTTGTCTTGCTCACTTTGTGCAGTAAATTCCTTGGGTTTGAGTGTATCCTCCCTGTGAATATACTTAATTCTGCGCTGTGCCTTCATAATGATGCACCTCTGGTATCCTCGTTGTACGAACCGCTGACACATTTCATCTAAACATGTTTCAAACTCACCATTTTTACTACAGTTACGTCTTGCCCGAATCATTTCACCATAAGGTATTGAAGAGAGTTGATGTTGTGGGTGGGCACTATCCGCATGTAGGATCGAATTGCATGCAGTAGATTTCCTGTATAGCCTGCTGTGAATCCTATTATTTTCTATGACTAATTATACATCCAGAAAATCAATACATTTGTTACAGTATTGGTAAGTAAACCTCACATTCATATCATTCAAATTAAGAAATTCACAAAATTCGATTAATTGCTCCACACTGCCCATCCAGATCATGAGGCAGTCGTCAATGTAGAGACCCCAGTATAGTATGTCCGTGTGGCATTTGGTGGCATCAGGGCCCCAGACCCACCTCTCCTCAAATCAACCCATAAAGAGGTTTGCGTAAGAAGGGGAAAATCTTGAGCTCATCGCCACCCCCTGCTTCTGTCTATACCATTCTTTTTTTAAAGAGAAAAAAGTTGTTATTGAGAATTAGATCTATCATGTCCAATATCATCCTTGTATGTTCCCATAAGGTGACTGATTTTCTATTGAGGAACAATTCAACAGCTTTCAAACCAAAGTCATGTCTTATACATGACATGTGTACAGAGAAACAACATCCAAAGTAACTAACAACATATTGGTATCCCATTCAAAGTCACCTAATCTACTCAAAATATGTGTAGTGTTTTTAAAATATGAGGGAAGGTTATTGACCATTGGTTGAAGAAACACATCAACATATTCTGATATTTTTTCAGTGGGTCCAGATATTTCCAAAATAATGGGTCTCCCTGGTGGGAACGGTAGTTCCTTGTGTATTTTTGGCAGAGTATATAGACATGGATCCTTGGGATGATTCACCAAAAGTTATTGATATTCATCCTTATTGAGTAATTGTTGCTCATGCCAATTTTTCAGTTTTTTCTGAATAATGTTAGTTAGGCCCGGAATCGGGTTGTACGTGAGTTTTTCATAACATCCAACATCATACAATTGTGTAAGAATTTCGTTTTCATAATCGCATTTATTCATTATCACCACATTGCCTCCTTTGTCTGCTTGCCTAATCATGATTTGATCGTTTTGTCGAAGTTCTCTAAGAGCCTTCCTCTCTGTTTAGCTTAAATTGGAGGTTGTGTGGCGTGACTTTACTTTGTCTAAGTCCCTTCAAACTAAATCCAAAAACATATCCAGATTGTTGTTGCTCATAAACTTAGGGACCCATCTTGACTTTTTTTTTCTCAGACCACTGCTAATACTGATGTTATGTGCTATATCCAGGTCGCCCAAAACCTGCTAGAAGATAATTGGGATCTCTTTGTGTTCAGATAGGGACAATAATACGGCAGTATCATGAATGTCTTTAATTGATAATTCATTTAAATTTAAGCCTTGTACCGGGTTGTCCCTACTCTGAATATCAGTTGGATTTAATTAAAAATATTTTTTCAATTTGAGTTTACGTACAAATTTGAAAAGGTCTATTTTCGATTTATATATGTCCCCTTGGTCCGTAGGACAAAAATTCAGTCCTTTTTCTAAAAGTGATTTCATGTCAATGGAAAGATTCATATACGATAAATTGACAACATTTATTGAGCCAGTTCTGTTTGACTTCAAACTCGTTTGTCCCAGAATCTCGTTTTCATGTCTATTTTTGCTGTTGTGTTTTCCCCCTCTCCTGCCCCTTCTGGTCTTCCAGTATTTGGTCTCTTCTTGTTTTGGTCGCGATTGCTCTGCTTGATCTTCATGAGCTCTTGTAAAAAAAAAACCTCCCCTATTGTTAGAAAGACATTGTGATGCCATGCCCACACCACCCTCAATACCACTGTCACTAGATGCCTGTGCACTTGTGGAAGCAGAACCAGAAGTAAAAGACGGTGATTCCTGCCTGCTCAAGTTTGACTGGACCAGATGGTCCTACTTTCTTGCAAGGGTAAACACCCTCCCTGACTCATAGTCTCTTTCATCCCTTTTTAGTTTCCTTGCCTTACGCTGAGTGATTTCTTCTTGAAATTGAGAAAGAATCTCATCCAGAATTTTATAGTTCTTCTCAGTAGCCTCAGGAAGATTTAACTCTTTGATTTCTGACTCAAAATGTAGCAATTTCTGATTGCAATCTGGAAACCTTTCTTTCCAAATTAATAATGAGAATTTCCATGAGTTTTAGTGAACTGGAAGTTAATTCCTTATCCCAAAGAGTCAATAGATCTGTGTCAAGATCGTCATAGGTTGGAAACATTTGGGATCTTAGACCCCGTGCTATACGATTGAGTTTTACATATTGTTTAAGTGTCGCCCCATGCCACCATTTTGAAAGTTCATTCTTTTTAAGTCTTTCCAGTCTTATGAATTTGCTTCTTAAACCCTCTTTGTGAGAGTGATTGGTATTCATTGTTGAATCTGATATTGTAATGCCTCGTGCCAGATTACCATACAGTTCTTCTCCAAGGACGGCTACTTTGGCCGTTCAGTCCTGCAGGACCTTTTGGTGTGATCTTGGTTCTCAGCCCACCACCCGGGATGGTACTGCTCGGGTATCTATTCATAGGTAAGGAATCTGCAACTAGAAGTCTCTATCAGATGTACAAGTTACTTACCTTCGGTAATGAAATATTTGGTAGAGGCATATTCTAGTTGCAGGTTCCTTACCGACCCGCCCATCCTCCCTGCAGTGCAAAGTGATTTCTAGGGACAGGAACTTCCCTTTAAGGGCCCTAGTTTTGGCGCACCACTCTGTGTTCCTCATGGCTCTGCGCTACTGGCATGGAAAGTCGTGAAAAGAAACTGACGTCAGCGCACCGGGGTGGTGCCTACATACGACCCCAACGTCATCACGGCGAGCACGACACCAACGATGCCCGCGGAGTCGACCGATGCCACCTGACGGTGCGCAGAGGTACTGCTCGAAGAAAAATCTGCAGGTCCAGTCTGACGCCTGGGGAAATTCAAAGGTAAGGAATCTGCAACTAGAATATGTCTCTACCACATATTTCGTTACCGAAGGTAAGTAACTTGTACTTCAGAAACTGTACATCAACTTGGCACGCACTGCAGTCTACTTTTGTTTCTCTCTCAAAAAAAAGTAAAATGCTTTTAAACTCTTTAACCTAAGAAAATAGCCAAGTCACTACTTTGCATGTAACACATTGCTATGGAATAAGAGTCAACTGCAGAGACAGTAACAAAAATTTAATTCGTTTATACAACTTGGGACCCAATAAAAAGTACATTATCAACAGACTCACTTTAAAAACGTACAAGGGCATTTTAAAATGCACTTCTCTACTTTACACAAAGAACAGAAAAAGAAACAGTAATATTGGGTTCTGAAAGATCACACATTCCTTCTTCTCCAGTGGTGCTAGGTACAACACTGTCCCATTTGTGGCAATGCATTTTAAGCAAATATAAAAAAAAATACCAACTTCTGACAGAAAAAATAAAACCATACTCAAAGTTTATGGACCATGCTTAATGTGTACGAAAGTACTTCAGATTCAAAGTTATTTATCCAAGAAACTGAATTAACCATCACAAGTTACTGCATTGTAACCTCTCAAAACAAAAAAAAAACACCTCAAAACAGAAGTTTAGCACAAGGCTAAAATGATCTACAAAAATCACAATGTGTTTTCCCAGATGTAAGGACTGTTAATTTCTCACAAAAACACATACAAGACCCTCAAGTAGATCCAGCATGATGTACAATTTTCCTAGAGCAAACATTAACAATGTGCATGTCTTGTTCAACATGCAGGCAGATAAATCCTTATATACCTATTTCTGTGATTAATCAAATTCCAGAAAACACTACTGTTAAACTGAACTACTAATGATGTCAGACATTAACAACCTATGCTTGCCATAGACGCATGCAATCTTTAACTTGCTTGAAGCATAGTCAAGTTTAGTAAACTGCCTGGCTCATCAATATTTTGGCCAAAACAAGAAATGTTATCCATGTGCCACTTTCTATTAAGACTGTGATGTAAATAAATGTAATAGCAGATCTAGATATGTTTAAAAAGAGCTGTCCATATCCAGTTCAAGAATAAATAAACAATCCACACATGAATGACCCTGATGCACGTCTGCAGCTATTCAGTCACTCATATCCATATCCTCTTCATGATGATCATCTCCGTTCACTTTGGATTCTTTCACAGCCTCTGCAACTGCTTGCACTGGTTTTTCTTTCACTTTGGAGGAACAAGATTCACACACTAATATATCATCATGTTTTTCTTTTTTGCTGTCATATCCTTGTTCTTCTTCATCATAGTTCCTTGTAACCTGTTTTATATCTTTGTCACTGTCTTATTTTCTTTCACGTTCCCGCTCTGTCTTTGCTTTTCTTTTTCTTGCTGGTTGATATCTCCCTTTCATCTCTGCTTCTTTCTTTCTCTTTATCCCTTTCCTTATCTTTGTTCTTCTTTTTCTCCTTTCTATGCCATCTAGGAGAAGGAGATCTGAATGGTTTTCTCTTAGGAGAACGTAATTTCTTGGGAGACCTCGATCCACTTCTGCTTCTTCTGCGTCATCTGTCTCTACTTGTGCTCCTAGATCATCTGGAAGTGCTGTAGCTTTTAGGTGGGGGTTTTGAAAGCTTTTTTCTTTGTCCTCTTTCGTCCTATCTCTGGATTCAGATGGACTCCGAGATCTCCTAACTTACTCTCTTGAATGAGACAGTCTTCTCCTTGGACTTATAGATTTCGCTGGCTCCTGGACTTGGAATGTGACCTCATCCGCGTTCTACTTCTAGAGTGTCTCTGTCTAGTAGATGATGGTGTTCTCCTTCTCGTTGATTGGGACCTTGATCTTGAATGCCTTTGCTTATCATCTTTCTTATCTGGGTGTATAGCAGCTGAAATCAATGACTGTGCTTCCCTTACTTGTTTCATTGCTTCTTCTATCTCCTTATTAGAAGCATCAGATTGCACACTCTGTGAAACAAATCCAGCAGCTACATGGTTCAACTTTAGATCCATTGAACTCTAGCAGCTGATCTGCTGCAAGTGACTGTGAGCCTATGTTTTCACCAGGAAGCCCAAGAGCAGCAAGGGTGGGGCAAAGGCCAGACGCTCCTAACGCGACAATGGAACAGCACCCATCTGAGCAAGTGGCTTTGGAGTATGGAGGAGTCCTCATCCAGGTAGAAGGCCTACCACTGCATTTGGTGGTGCCAGAAGAAACAATTCCTTAGTCTCATCTGGAATAACTCCTGCATACTGTACGACAATTAAAGCTTGGTCAACGAATATTGTGTTTGTCAGATGCTGGGCCACAATCGCAGAATTAGCGTCAACCAACTTTACAAAACAGACGTGAGATGTTACAGGCAAAGAAGAATCATCCGGAGGGAAGAGCTGCAACTCCTCGATCTGTCCCAGGATCCCAAAAAGGGTCAGCATCTGGTTGGAGCTGGCACTGGGAGACACGTTGGTTACCTGGATCACGTTGAAACTCATGGCACGTCTCCTGCTTTAACACATCAAATACAAAAGATTGATTAGTAGCGGGAACAGCTGCTGTTCCTTCCACTTAGGGTCTGCGCCGAGGCCAAATACAGTCACTGCGTACAGCAGAGACCCATCGCCATCAGCCATATACTTTTAAAACAGTATTTTTTTGATAATTGTTCTCAGGTGCCAGAGCTTTCCATCAATTGCTCTTCGGGGACCAATGCCTTCCTGTGAGCTAATACAACCAAATTAGATATCCATTCTCAATTGTATTTTGTTTTTTTTGTGTTTCTAAAATGGACATTAAAAGATGTTATGCTTTTTATTCACTTGAACAGACATTCCTTTCATCTTTTAGAAAACAACCAAAGCCAAGGCCTGTCCGAAATGCATATGTTTGAACTTGAATAAATCCTGGAATATTTTAAAAATGTTAAGTGCTTTGTTGCAACGCAATGGGTGGCAGATGGATCAAAGATCTACAATTCTAAAACTGCTCCATATTATCTAAGTTACTGTACATATCGCCAACATTAGACAGGGAATAACTGTTCAGATGTTGTTGTTAGGATCTTCAATCCACACACATATACCACTAGACCACAATCGAGTTATTTGGAAATAATAATAAGAGCCAACCTCTCAGATTCAACCACTACCCTCTCAACCATTCTTTATAGTTGAGCTCTAAAAAGTTTCTTTGAACATGATTAATACTTGTCTAACTTTTTGAACCGTGTTTCTCATCATGTGTTTAACATAATCTAGTTTTAAAAATCCATTTGGGTTTATAAATCCTCTGGCAACCAACTCCCATTTATTTTCTTGTCAATCTAATAAGATTTAATTTATGCTTAACACACTGAAAAATCATCCTCTCCTCATGTTAATGTATTCATCATAAAATTGATTCACCTTTCTTGGCCACATAGAGTTCATGACAATTGTTTCTCTGTTTTAAAACATTGCTTATCACAATTTATTGTCAAAGAGCCACAAGGTCCTTTATTAACATCTACTTAGCCCAGTTAATTGATATTTCTTCCCTTGGGTGCTAGAAAAGAGCACATGATCATGTGGTATATAGCATCCCAGAATCAACTAAATAATTCATTTCTGGCTTATTAATACTTGTTACACAATTTGGTGCTCTATTTTTATTTTATTTTTTTACTTTTTTCTTTATATGTAGCTGTAATGCCAATTCTATTTATATGGATGCTATCCCTAGTGATGGCATGATTGGACAAATAAAGTGTAATAATCATTCAGAAAGGCTTCAGAAAGTGCACAAACGTGGCAGAAAGAATAACCATCAATCTTAAAAAAGCAGACCACTAAATTCCACACAATGACACCCTGCTAACTCACTGTGGCACCCAGCACCAGTTTTTAGTTACTTTGCACCATACAAAAGTGAATTCAAACATGCCTGCTTGCTAGTTGCAGAAGGACGTTTCATGCTATATCCTCACAGCATCCTTCATTTAACCAAATTTTAGAACATCCACAAACGAAGATTCCAAAAGGCAAAAGCAAAGATATTTTGTCCATCCCTGAGATTTCATCCAACTATGTGCTATAGAGAAAAGGATGAACATTGAAGAAAATACTCGATTTGACTGTCACGCAGTGGTGTCTGTATTGAGTAAATGATTTTCAGCCTGACTATACCTACAGACCATGAACACAGACTTTTCTCCTCTGTCCCTGCACACTTCTAAACAATGAAGTGTCACATCCCAGTAGCTGGACAGGGTATATCATAGGAACATTCCTGTTGCTCACCCCAATTCCTCTTAGCATATATTAATCATTAACATAAACTCTACCCCTTTTTATCTTCATTAGATGTATCCCTATATGAAAGCCCTTTCAGGTGGCTGCAGTGTGAAAATGCTGGCTCTGCAGTCAACCATGGAAATAAGTACTTTGGTGCCCATGTAAATGTATTTCACTAGCGCTCCTGAAACATGGTCACCTATATTCCTTTACCTCTTATGCGTGTCTTGTTAGTTTTGCGCATGCATTTATCTGTCTACACTTTTGAAAACACCTTGACATTATTATAATGCTTTTACATTTACCTGTACCTAACACAGTTACTAAAAAGCTTCATACTTCCTGAGTGAAACATGGTACCAGCAGTGCCCCTATGCATCCTTCCACTCCTCAGTAAAATTTGTGATGCAGCACTTCTTTGATCCTCAGTTGATAACAAAGGTGTCTTATGAATACTTACTTGCATATTCAAGAGATATCTCGAGCATCATCAAGTGATTCCACAGGGTCTATAGTCTCCCTTTTATTGGCTTGTGGCTGTCCTATACCATGTTGCCTGATAAACTGACTTCTCTCTCCAACAATATCGTTGAAGTTACGTGCAGCTCTCTTCATGGCAGTAATTACTGACATGCTTACATATGACTTACTCTCACCCTGCATCATCGACAAGCCTTCTGCCTGCCCTGGACAACATGCCAGGATTACTACCATGGTCAAAGATCAGAGCTCGCCTGCTTTCCAGTTGGTCTTGCAATAGGCAGTTTCTACCCTCCACATCTTCGAGGCCCCTCCTTCATTAAATTGTGGTGAGATGCTGCACAACATAATTCTGCCATTGGGGTATAGGCCAACAGCCACTCACCTTCTTTCCTTTCTTTGCAACATTTCTTGTTAAGAGACATTTACATATATTAACTCCAATTGCCTCTGCATGTAGTTAAAATTTTCAGTATCTCTGTTCGTGCCACTCAATGACTTCGTGTTGATAACTCTGATGTTGGTATTCCCTTTTGCTCTCTTTGTTCTCCAGTTTGCTGCTCTGATACTCCAATCCTTCCATCTAGGTCATCTTAAAAAAAACTTCTGTCTGAGCACTGTTGCAGGGAAAAATTATGTTTTTATAATATGAAAGCCCAAACTGTAGGGTGTACAAAGACATGCCATAACATCTACCCACACCTTGCCTCTGTACACCCATCTGCCATTAATGTTTGTGAAGAGCTTCTGCTACTAGTCTAGTGTACCTATACAGGCTGCAGTTCATGCTTGTGAATACTTTTAGCTGTACTTTTTACCGTATTCTGTAGACTTATTCTATTATTGTCAGTTGTCAGCATGCTGGTAAATCCTCTGTGCAATGACTCATGTGTATACCACTGTCATCTATGCCTTCATAATTGCAATGCTTATTATTGTTTAAAATATCTATAGTGAACAACACTGCCACCTAAAGCAGCACTGATTTTGTCCCCAAGGAAGGTGATCCTTGACTCAGTACTGTACAAATATACAGTACCTGTGTACTGTTTGCTTAATTACTTCACCAGCTCATTAATGACCTTAATGTGATAGATTTGTGAAGAGAACTATCGATATAGTATGTTGCATGCTCAACTGTATCTGCGACGCATCTAACCACTGAATTATCATGACTTTTAGCAGTATTAGGATTTGGTGGATCCTAGTCATCCTCATTGAAATGACCATCTAATCTCTTTTCTGATTAGCTATTTACCTACTCTCTCACTTTGCTACTGTCTTATCTTATGCCTCCTGATTTTATACTTCTGCACAACATACCATACTCTTACTCTTCACAATATACCTAGGGTTTATGCTTTTCAAATGTAGCAGCTAAAACACTACCGTAGCGAAAAATCTTATTTTATTGGAAACTGGGAAACAGTGACTTGTACTGCTCTTGAACTACTTTGGTGCCCTGTGTTGTTGAAGCACAATGAACCCAGCCCAGAGATGAAAGCTACACTCCAGGCCTATGGTACATCACCAGATTAGTACCTGTGGCCATCTCCAAGGTCGCTGGGCCTCTAAGTCCTACTTTCAGTGTCTGCCAATTTGGCAGCGTGTTTCATCTCATTCGTCTTTAGCTTGATGTTCTCTGTATGTTGCAGTAGTGTATTTAAGAGCCACATAGCTAGCTGTAATTGTTTCTGCAAAAGATGGAAAACACTTGAGAGTAGTAAGTTGCACGTTGGAGTGACCAAAAAGGCTGACGTGGCGATCAAGCATTAATACAGCTCTTGTTGCCAGAGTCCAATCCATCTTCATCCGGCCTGACAGCATCATATTGACCCCCCCTTCACTGCTTGGGGTAACCCTCTTGGTCCCCCCTCCACTACCTGGGTAGTGCTGTGGTGCTCAGCTGCAGCTGTGTTCAGCCTATTCAGCATTTTAGCAGCCGCTGTGGACTGTGCTTTGTGCCTGGAGCAGCCTGCGTATGTGACCTCTGCGTGGCTGCGATCCAGCTGACCTGCATGTGAACAGGATGCCCAGGAGGTAAGCATGTACATTTCCCCTGTACCAGACCCGACACTGCTGGAGCGGACCACATACCCCAACGGGAGGCGCCCCAGTACCACCTTAACTCATGGTGGCTGCCAGATTCATCTTGCGGGCCTGGGCCGGCTCGGAACTTCATTCTTTCCTAGGCCAGGGCAAAGATGGAAGCCGGGGACCTACTAGCACACACAGGGCAGGAGAAGTGGTTCACGAACTACCTGAGCATGAACATTTTGAGGTGGACGGGGGCCGCTGGACTCTTTTAACCCTGTGATTCCCACGCTCCCCCCTTCCCCATGGACCCTCACATTCCAAGGAAGACCCAGGCCCTTGGTGACTTTCCAGGACTACAGGCTCCTTTAAAATTAAGGTCTCCCCTTGCTTGTTCTGTGTGCCGGCTCGGGGCAGGACATAGGCGCAGCATTACTCATTCAAGGGCCCACGATTCTCTCACAGTGGGAGTCCACGGCCCTTCCGGGTGGAGGATTCTCTAGGGGGTAGTGACGGCCGCATGTGCTCCCTAGGAGGGCCAATCAGGAAGACTGTTCAGGCACTTACGCGGCTGATTCCCACGCGGCTGATCACAAGCAACAGTGGTACATTCGGGCCCCAGGAGGCACTCACAATTAACTGACAGCTCCTGGATTATATGAACGAGGATGGTACACCATCTCCCAACACTTGGCACCTACTCCCACAATGCACGTGCCCTCTCTGCACGTCTGCAGCAGGCCCTGCCCTCCTATACAGTATCCTGCTCCCTCAGACTTTCCACCAATCGAGATAGCTTTGTTGGGTTTCCTTGGCCTTGGGGTAATCATGGTACCTTGGGATCCTTCCCCCTGACCACAGCACTGTGGGAGAGAAGTGGATTAGGCCCTGCAATATGGACTGCTGCTGCATTGAAAACTTCAGCTACCGGACCTGGGGCGCAGCGCTGGTGATTGACTACCCTAGGCGAAGGACCACTTGCAGGAGAGACACATTTGGCATTTGCATCCATCCTTGAAAGAGGCGCACCTGATGATCGGACGCTGTAAATCTCCTCCACCCACGACAGCTCAGACAAAAATGGACCAATACACTGTTCTGAACTCCAACAGCAAAGAGGTCAGCGGAGGCCTCCCATTCCACCACCCCAACTCAATCTACTACAGACCTAGGATTGATCCTGAAAGCAATCCAGGACTCACAAGGCGCAGTGTAAACTAAGTTGGTTGGCTTCTGTATGGACCTTTCACTTTTGCACCATGCCTTAAGTGAAGTCGCAGAAAGGGTGACTGAAACTAAAACGCGGATCTCTGGGACTGAAGATGACATAGTCACACTCAAGCGTCAAGTGCTAATCTGATGTCCACGGTGTCTACCCTGGACAAGAGAGAGGAGGATGTAGAGAATCGCTACAGATGTAACAACTTGCGCCTTATTGGACTTCTGGAGGGAGCTGAAAGCCCAGGGCAGAGCGAACTCCTTGAAAGCTGGTTCCGATCCTGAATCCCAGCAGACAAATTATCCAGCTGTTGTTGTAATTGTCCGGTGATACTGGGACTCCTTAATGTCTGAGACTGAGATGCCATCCTATGGGGAGGCTCAGAACCAACCGAACCTCCGTCATCTGAACTCTAAGGTCATGGTCTTTCCACCTATACCTGGACGATACAATAGAAACGGTGCTCCTTCGAGGAGATTAACCAGAATCTTTGTGGGGTTGACACTCGCTTTATGCTTCTCTTCCCAGCTGATCTCAAGGTAATTTTCAAGTCCTCAACTCACTTCTTTGGCACCCCTTAGCAGACCTTGGAGTGGGCTACTGGACAGCGGTTGCTGCGCCCCTCGAAGCCAGGAGATTGAATGACTCTGGAGCCACTGAACCGCCCTCTGCCGCTTACTGCTCGGGGGCCCCAGAGAAAACCCTCTAGGTCCCTGAAATCGTGGCTGAACCGAGGAGGGTGATAGAACTTGACAAGCTCACCCCCAGCAGAAGAAAATCTGACTCAGATGGAACCCGATGAGATTCTCATGACTACCCTGCAGCTATTTAGCTTCCCAAACAGTGTACCCGGCTCCTTGGCCTATTTTCTCCCATCCCCCTGCACCCACCCTGCTCTGACAACGGGATGTTGGCCGACGATGGAACAAGACTTGACCAGGGACACCTGACATCGCATTGTATACTTCAATGCCCGAGCCTCCGGTTGTGGGGGGGAGGAGGAGGTTTGCCTACACTACAATGCAATGCCTTGGTACTGTATTGTTTTTATGGTTACAAATATGACTCAAATCTAGGCCTTCTCTTTCAATCTACTCATTATATTGCTGGCAGGCTTGAGATCCAATCCAGAGGCGGCAGAACCTGCTATTAAAATTCCCCTCCATGTTTTCGTATTTCATGTTCTGTTTATGGGCGGCAGATGCTTCAGAGGAGGAAAATCTCCCCTTTCCATTAGTACCATCCCCTAGTGGATCCTTGCCTGGGGATTGCCGCAGGAGTGTGATCCTGAAGCAGGATTCCAGTCCACTAGACACCAGGGAGGAGGGGAGTGGTCCCTTGGGCAAGGGCTTTTGCTCACCCCAATTTATTCTGCAAATTTAGTCTTTCTACTCCCACCGGGGAAGCAGATAGGGCAATAGTCCAAAATCCCCCACCAACCCCCCACCCCACCCAGAAAGACCACTAGGCACCAGGGGTTCTTTAAAAAAAAAAAAAAAAAAAAAATGTAGGAGAGGTGACATCCCAAAATGGGCATGCCAATCCCCCCCACCCACCACGAAAGACAAATTTGAACAGTCTTTCTGCTCTACCTGGGGGTAGATGGGTACAGGTTGTCTAGGTTTCCCTAGGTGCTGGCTGAGCTAGGGTCAAAATCCTGAACAATCCACATTGGAAAAAGAGGGCCGCCTTTCGGTGGAAAAAAAAAGTGCTGTGTCCATGTTGTGTTTTTGGCTGTTCCTATCACAGGCACTAAGTGTACCATTTTTATTGGGAGTGGCTGGGGGTGGGGGCAATGCCAGGTTGAAGGAAGCTTATTGCAGATTCCAGAACTTTCCATCACAGAAATATAAGGTAACAGTGTTTCTTTAGTCAATGTTTGAGGTTTGCTGGGTATTCTGGGTAAAGAAATGTGGTAAGAGCGACATCAGCCCACCCTGGATTCCCCTAGGTGTCTAGTTGTAAAACATATATAGGTTTGCTTGGTTTCCCTAGGTTCTGGCTGAGCTAGGGTCCAAAAGCTAGAGCTATCCACATTGGTAAAAAAGGGTCTGTTTTCCGTGGAAAAATGTGATGCTTCTATGTTGCTTTTTGGGCCGTTTCTTGTTGCGGGTACTAGGCCTTACCCACTCAAGTGAGGTACCATTTTATGTAGGAGCATAGAATAGTAGAACATTTGTTATTACCAATTGGATTTCACTGCATTTGTGCCTTTTAAATGTAAGCCGGTGTGTAAGAAAGATGACATTTTTAAAACTACCCTCCAAATCAAGCGCTATTACTGGTTCCTACAAATTCAGAGATGTAGACATAACCACTGCTTCTAAACTTTATATCTTGTACCCGTTTCAGAAATACATACGTTTCCTTGATGCCCATGTTTCACTCTGCCTTCTTCTCTATAAGAATTAGTCTAACTTGGTACTCAATGCAGCTCAGTTGTTTGCTATGGGTACCTTGGGTTCTTGAGGAGCCTACAAACACTATATGTCTCCGCATCCAGAAGGGTCTAGTGCATGTAATGGTATATCGCTTTTGTCAATCTGCCCATTGTGACAAAAAGTTACAGATGAAAAAGTTGCCACAAATGCCTGTTTTTTCCTAGTCATTTTCAATGTTTCTTTTGTTCAACAGTTATTTTCCTTGGGAATTTTTTTTAAGGAACTACACATGACCCTTGCTGAATTCAGAATTTCTGGTTTCTACCACAAACTGGAAGTAGGATAAGAGCACAGAAAATAGGCTTCCCCTTAGAAAAATGCTAAAACTGTGGTACAAAAACTTTTTTTTTATTTTTATTCAGCTCTCCATGTTCCTGAAAGCTGGGAAGGTGGTTAATTTAGTCCAGCAAACCATTTGTTGATGCCATTTTTAGGGGGCAAAAATACACTTTTATCTGGAGCAATTGTTCTCTATTTTTCTCAAAAACTGAAAATTTTGCTATATTTTGTCTGTTTTCTCTGTTCCCTCCAGGGGACTCCTCAAACCTTGGACACCTTTAGAATCCCCAGGAGGATGGAAAAAAGGACACAAATTTGGTGTGGATAGCTTATGCGCACAAAAATGTAATGGAGGATTAAGCACGAACTACCCCAAATAACCAGAAAAGGGCTTAGCTTGGAGGGGGGGCTAGCAGCAAAAGAGTTAACCTTAAGCAAAACAAGAATAACATACATTATGAAATGGCAGAGAAAATACAAAATGGAGGAACAACTCTGTATACGCCGTACACATGATTTCTCAATGTGCAGGGTGAGGAAGCAGGCGGAGGAGACTGTGTTTATCTGTGAGTTCATGGTGAGCTTGTTATTGATGATGATTCTGATGTTCCTGGCATGGTCAGCAAGTGTATGTCCTAAGTGTAGACCATGCCACCAGGAGTCGTTCCATTTGTTGTTGTTGCCAAAGATCAGTACTTCCATCTTGTCTGTGTTCAGCTTCAGGCATTTGCTCTTCACCCATTCCGAGACTCTTGTCATACATCTGTGGAAGTTGGTCCTGGTGGTGGTGGGGTCATTGGTAAGTGAGAGAATGAGTTGGGTTTCATCTGCATAGGATATTATGTTGAGTTCATGAGCTCATATGATGTTGGGCAGCTGGGTCATATATGGGTTGAAAAGCGTGGGACTGAGGGATGATCCCTGGGGTCACCACAGGTGATATCCTGCGGTTCAGAGGTGAAAGGTGGTAGACAGCCCCTCTGTATTCTACCTGTGAGGAAGGAAGTGATTCATCTGAGTGCATCCCCTTTGATGCCGACGTGGGGGAGTCTTTTGATCATTATGTGGTGGGATACAGAGTCGAAAGCAGGCGAGAGGTCGAGGAGGATCAAGTTTGCTGTTTATTCCCAGTCAAGGAGGATTTTGTTGTAGTCAGTGGCTGGCAGCATGGCGGTCTTGGTGCTGTGGTTGCTGCAGAAGGCTGATTGGGAGGTGTTGAGTAGCCGGTGCTGGTATGTTGTGAGTTGCTTGTTGATAAACTTCTCCAGTCCCTGGGCTGGGAATGGGAACAGGGAGATTGGACAGTTCTAGAAGCCAGGCAATCCTGGCTAATCTAAAGTGCCATGTCATCACTCCACTCCCTATCGCAACCCTCCTGCATAGCAGTCTGGGAGATTCCAATATGGTGACTTTAAGTTTTCTGTGGAAAGGGCTTCCCTGAGAGCCTTAGCCCTGCCCCTAGCTGACACAGTTGCCTGATCCCTTGCCAAAACATCAGAGGCAAGCCCCTCATGTACTGGGATGCAGTTGTAGGAAAGTACCATCTTGCCTGGCATGCTACCCCCATTTTCACTGTATGTATGTTTGTTTTTGCCCTTGTGTCACTGGGATCCTGCTAGGCAGGACTCCAGTGCTCATAGTGTATGCCTTGTATGTGTTCCCTGTGTGGTGCCTAACTGTATCACTGAGGCTCTGCTAACCAGAACCTCCGTGTTTATGCTCTCTCTGCTTTCTAAAATTGTCACTGCAGGCTAGTGACTAATTTGACCAATTCTTGTTGGCACACTGGTACACCCATATAATTCCCTTGTATATGGTACTTAGGTACCCAGGGTATTGGGGTTCCAGAAGATCACTATGGGTGGGCTGCAGCATTTCTTTTGCCACCCATAGGGAGCTCAGACAAGTCTTACACAGGACTGCCTCTGCAGCCTGAGTGAAATAACATCCACGTTATTTCACAGCCATTTTTCACTGCACATAAGTAACTTTTAAGTCACCTATATGTCTAACCCTCAATTGGTGATGGTTAGGAGCCAAGTTACTTAGTGTGTGGGCACCTTGGCACCTGCCAAGGTGCCCCCACATCGTTCAGGGCAAATTCCCCGAACTTTGTGAGTGCGGGGACACCATTACACACGTGCACTGCACATAGGTCACTACCTATGTGTAGCTTCACCATGGTAACTCCAAACATGGCCATGTAACATGTCTAAGATCATGGATCATTGGGGGGACAATTCCATGATCCCCCGGGTCTCTAGCACAGAACCCGGGTACTGCCAAACTGCCTATCCGGGGTTTCCACTGCAGCTTCTGCTGCCGCTAACCCCTCAGACAGGATTCTGCCCTCCTGGGGTCTGGGCAGCCCCGGCCCAGGAAGGCAGAACAAAGGATTTCCTCTGAGAGAGGATGTTACACCCTCTCCCTTTGGAAATAGGTGTGAAGGGCTGGGGTGGAGTAGCCTCCCCAGCCTCTGGAAATGCTTTGATGGGCAGAGATGGTGCCCATCTCTGCATAAGCCATTCTACACCGGTTCAGGGATCCCCCAGCCCTGCTCTGGCGCGAAACTGGACAAAGGAAAGGGGAGTAACCACTCCCCTAACCAGTACCTCCCAAGGGAGTTGCCCAGAGCTCCTCCAGTGTGTCCCAGACCTCTGCCATCTTGGATTCAGAGGTGTTGGGGGCACACTGGACTGCTCTGAGTGGCCAGTGCCAGTAGGTGACGTCAGAGACCCCTCCTGGTAGGTTCTTGCCTTTCTTGGTAGCCAAACCTCCTTTCTTGGTAGCCAAACCTCCTTTTCTGGCTATTTAGGGTCTCTCCTCTGGGCTATTCCTCAGATAACGAATGCAGGAGCTCACCAGAGTTCCTCTGCACTTCCCTCTTCGACTTCTGCCAAGGATCGACCGCTGACTGCTCCAGGACGCCTGCAAAACCGCAACAAAGTAGCAAGACGACTACCAGCAAAATTGTAGTGCCTCATCCTGCCGGCTTTCTCGACTGTTTCCTGGTAGTGCATGCTCTGAGGGCTTTCTGCCTTCACCCTGCACTGGAAGCCAAGAAGAAATCTCCTGTGGTTTGACTGAATCTTTCCCCTGCTAACGCAGGCACCAAAAGACTGCATCACCGGTCCTCTGGGTCCCCTCTCATCTGACGAGCGTGGTCCCTGGAACACAGGAGCTGGGTCCAAGGGTCTTCCCACAGTCCAGTGGCCCTTCTATCCAAATTTGGTGGAGGTAAGTCCTTGCCTCCCCACGCCAGACAGAAAACCTGTGTACTGCGTGATTTGCAGCTGCTCCGGCTTCTGTGCACTTCTCCAAGGATTCCTTTGTGCATAGCCTAGCCTTGGTCCCCAGCACTAGGTCCTGCAGTGCTCAACCCGCTGAGTTGGACTCTGACGTCGTGGGACCCTCCTTTTGTGACTGAGTTCACAGAACTTCCAAGTGCCTGCTCCGGTACTTCTGCGGGTGCTGCCTGCTTCTGCGGGGACTCTCTGAGTTGCTGAGTGCCCCCTCTGTCTCCTCCAAGGGGCGACATCCTGGTCCTTCCTGGTCCCCAGCAGCACCCAGAAACCTCTACTGCGGCCCTTGCAGCTAGCAAGGCTTGTTTGCAGTAGTTCTGCGTGGAAACACTTCTGCAACATCCAGCACGCCGTGGGATATCTTCCATCCAAAGGACCTTTTCAGGTCCTCAGTTCCAGGAATCCGTCTTCAGTGTTTTGCTGGTGCTTGTGGTTCTTGCCCCTATCACGACTATTGTGTCTTTCTGGGGTAGTAGGGTAACTGTACTCCTACTTTCTAGGGTCTTGGGGTGGAGTATTTTGGACACCCTTACTGTTTTCTTACAGTCCCAGCGACCTTCTACATTTTCCCATAGGTCTGGGGTCCATTTGTGATTTGCATTCCACTTTTGGACTATATAATTTGTGTTGCCCCTAGACCTATGTTCACCTATTGCATCCTATTGTGATTCTACATTGTTTGCACTACTTTTCTTACTGTTACTTTTCGGTTTGTGTACATATAACTTGTGTATATTACTTACCTCCTAAGTGAGGGTATTCTCTGAGATACTTTTGGCATATTGTCACTAAAATAAAGTACCTTTATTTTTAGTAACTCTGAGTATTGTGCTTTCTTATGATATTGTGCTATATGATATAAGTGGTATAGTAGGAGCTTTGCATGTCTCCTAGTTCAGCCTAAGCTTCTCTGCCATAGCTACCTCTAACAGCCTAAGCTGCTAGAAACACCTCTATTCTACTAATAAGAGATAACTGGACCTGGCACAAGGTGTAAGTACCACAAGGTACCCACTATAAGCCAGGCCAGCCTCCTACACAGTGGTTTAGCTTTCCTCCTTTGTTTCTGGGGGACTAGGCCAGCGTCACAAGCTAATTAACAGATACAGTTTTCCTCCCCACTCTTTTTTTTTTTTTTTCCCCAGGAACTGGGTCAAGCACTGTTAATGAGACTATTGTGTGGGGATGCCTTTGATCCTCTTGATGGACAGCAGAGTAATTTATTTGCCCAGTAGGGAGTAAAAAGGCATAGAATCTGATTACAAACTGAACCAGGGAAATATGACCATTCTTAAAGTGTCATAAGGAGTCTGAGTATGATGTGAGGGACTGTAAATCTAAACTCTAAACTCTAGAATCATGTTTCCCCCTGGATCGATACCTAGCTTGACCCTGTAGGCCTAAGTGGGGCGAAACTGTACTTTGGTGCAGATTTTACTTATAAGGTGTCATCCAGTAAAGCACCACAGTTTTTGAGAAATAAATATTAACACTGATATCTACTTTTTTCAGTTTTAAAAACACTGAAAGACTGCCACCAAGAATTACAAAAAATAAAAATTGAAAACAGGAAAGCCTAAACATAACCCTCTACCCACTTAAGTTTATCAACACCTTATTGTATTCATATGTTATCAGGCTCTTTGACCACACACATTGACCCAGCGAAAACAAGCTGCATTATCTGGCCACAAACTACAGAACTATCACTCATGACATCCAACAGATTTTCACTTTTCGTTCAGTAAACGGAATACTATATGAATCTGCAATGTAACTCTCTATATCACTGAACATTTCAGCACTCGCTAGCCCCAGTATATTTTACTGCCATCACTCGTAGGCAGTGGGGGAATAGGCATTTTTACTTAGCAAGTCCAACTCTAAACCCACCATCTATCCATTGCCATTTGTTCATGGATAGATATGCATGCAGGGAAACATTCTTCCCAAATCCCTTTCCCTACTAACGCTTTAATCTCCAATAGGAAATCCCTTCCCCCAACTATCAATGTCAATGTTATGTAACTTCTTTAACAACGTTAGACTTTCAGTTCACACTTTCCACTGCACCTTTTCCCTTCCAATTCCCCACATCCGCAGCTATGGACTAAACCAGCATTAAAATTCTCAAAACTAAAATAAGATAAGTAGTACAACAAGAGCAATACAAACCAAGAGGACCTGCTTAAGCACATCAACCACTGCCCTTGACACCACAAAATTCTCATACTTTCAATAGCTCATCATCTCTCCAATCCCACACTCCGCAACTGCACACACAATCAAAACTGAACTCTCCCTCCACAATCAACAATGCCCTATTGTTGTCTGTGTAAGGAAATGCCTCCTTGGTCTGGTTACCCCCTGACTTTTTGCCTTTGCTGATGCCAAGATATGATTTGAAAGTGTGCTGAGGCCTGCTAACCAGGCCCCAGCACCAGTGTTCTCTCCCTAACCTGTACCTTTGTCTCCACAATTGGCACATCCTGGCATCCAGGTAAGTCCCTTGTAACTGGTACCCCTGGTACCAAGGGCCCTGATGCCAGGGAAGGTCTCTAAGGGCTGCAGCATGTCTTATGCCACCCTGGGGACCTCTCACTCAGCACAAACACACTGCTTGCCAGCTTGTGTGTGCTGGTGGGAAGAAAATGACTAAGTCAACATGGCACTCCCCTCAGGGTGCCATGCCAACCTCACACTGCCTATAGGTATAGATAAGTCACCCCTCTAGCAGGCCTTACAGCCCTAAGGCAGGGTGCACTATACCATAGGTGAGGGCATAGGTGCATGAGCACTATGCCCCTACAGTGTCTAAGCAACACCTTAGACATTGTAAGTGCAGGGTAGCCATAAGAGTAAATGGTCTAGGAGTCTGTCAAACACAAACTCCACAGCACCATAACGGCTACACTGAAAACTGGGAAGTTTGGTATCAAACGTCTCAGCACAATAAATGCACACTGATGCCAGTGTATATTTTATTGTGAAATACACCCAGAGGGCATCTTAGAGATGCCCCCTGAAAACATACCTGACTTCCAGTGTGGGCTGACTAGTTTTAGCAGCCTGCCACACACCAGACATGTTGCTGGCCACAAGGGGAGAGTGCCTTTGTCACTCTGTGGCCAGGAACAAAGCCTGTACTGGGTGGATATGCTTCTCACCTCCCCCTGCAGGAACTGTAACACCTGGCGGTGAGCCTCAAAGGCTCACCCCCTTTGTTACAGCACCAAGGGCACTCCAGCTAGTGGAGTTGCCCGCCCCCTCCGGCCACTGCCCCACTTTGGGCGGCAAGGTCGGAGGAGATAATGAGAAAAACAAGGAGTCACTGGCCAGTCAGGCCAACCCCTAAGGTGTCCTGAGCTGAGGTGACTCTGACTTTTAGAAATCCTCCATCTTGCAGATGGAGGATTCCCCCAATAGGATTAGGGATGTGCCCCCTCCCCTCAGGGAGGAGGCACAAAGAGGGTGTAGCCACCCTCAGGGCTAGTAGCCATTGGCTACTAACCCCCCAGACCTAAACATGCCCCTAAATTGAGTATTTAGGGACCCCCAGAACCGAAGAAGATAGATTCCTGCAACCTGAAGACGAAGAAGGACTGCTGACCTGAAGCCCTGCAGAGAAGACTGAGACACCAACTGCTTTGGCCCCAGCCCTACCGGCCTGTCTCCCCACTTTGAGAAAAATTGCAACAGCAATGCGTCCCCCAGGGTCCAGCGACCTCTGAAGCCTCAGAGGACTACCCTGCATCTAAAAGGACCAAGAACTCCCGAGGACAGCAGCCCTGTTCCACGAAGACTGCAACTTTGCAACAAAGAAGCAACTTTTAAAGACCACACGTTTCCTGCCGGAAGCGTGAGACTTTCCACTCTGCACCCGACGCCCCCGGCTCGACCTGCGGAAAACTAACTCTACAGGGAGGACTCCACGGTGACTGGGAGTCCGTGAATAGCCAGAGTTGACCCCCCTGAGCCACCACAGCGACGCCTGCAGAGGGAATCCAGAGGCTCCCCCTGACCGCGACTGCCTGCTTCAAAGAACCCGGTGCCTGGTAAACACACTGCACCCGCAGCCCCCAGGACCTTAAGGATCCGACCTCCAGTGCAGGAGCGACCCCCAGACGGCCCTCTTCCTAGCCCAGGTGGTGGCTACTCTGAGGAGCCCCCCCCCCCCCCTTTCCTGCCTGCATCGCTGAAGAGACCCCCGGGTCTCCCATTGAAACCTATTGCGAACTCGAACCTTGTTTGCACTCTGCACCCGGCCGCCCCGTGCCGCTGAGGGTGTACCTTCTGTGCTGACTTGTGTTCCCCCCCCAGTGCCCTACAAAACCCCCCTGGTCTGCCCTCTGAAGTCACGGGTACTTACCTGCTGGCAGACTGGAACCGGGGCACCCCCTTCTCCTTTGAAGCCTATGCGTTTTGGGCACCACTTTGACCTCTGCACCTGACCGGCCCTGAGCTGCTGGTGTGGTAACTTAGGGGTTGCCCTGAACCCCCAACGGTGAGATACCTTGGACCCAACTTTGAACCCTGTAGGTGCTTTACTTACCTGCAAGAACTAACAAATACTTACCTCCCCCAGGAACTGTTTAATTTTGCACTGTCTAGTTTGAAAATAGCTTATTGCCATTTTTGACACAACTGTACATGCTATTTTGTTGATTCAAAGTTCCTAACATACCTGAGTGAAATACGTTTCACTTAAAGTATTATGTGTAACTCTTGAACCTGTGGTTCTTAAAATAAACTAAGAAAATATATTTTTATATACAAAAACCTATTGGCCTGGAATTGTATTTGAGTGTGTGTTCCTCATTTATTGCCTGTATGTATGTACAACAAATGCTTAACACTACCCTCCGATAAGCCTACTGCTCGACCACACTACCACAAAGGGGAACCCTTGGACTCTGTGCATGCTATTTCTTACTTTGAAATAGTACATACAGAGCCAACTTCCTACAGTCTGGAAAATGTTTTGCTATTTATATTTCAAAAATAACTGCTGTCAGGGATACCTTGACTACCCTGGTCACTGCCTGCCACTGCCATCTTACGCATCCACCAGATACCATTTTCACCCTCCTATGCTCTTACATTTCAATATGACATCTTTAGCTCTCCGACTGCCTCAGAGCAATCAATTATTCTACTGCCTTAGGGTCACTTATCCTGAACTCCTCCAAATCTGAGGTTCTATGCTTTTGCTTCTCCAGGACATCCACCCCTTTTAACCAGTACCTTCCTATTTCCTCTTAACTCATTTAGTTTAGACTTGTCAGCTAAAAACTTCTCTTGTCTGTAGTCCATCAGTGAGGATAGAAATGTTTATCACCAATACATTAATCACAGCTGACATGGAAGATCCGCTTGCTGAAACTATTCAATACAACAAGATCACTCTGACTTACTGGTCTTCAATAGACTATAGTTCTCTGATAGTCTTTCGGTTGGCCTCCCCATTTGTTACTTCACACCTCACACTTCTAGACAATGTTCTACATTTTGCTACTGGACTTTGTTCACCTACTTACATACACATCCACCTCTGGCTACCAACAGCAGATGGATTGTGTAAGAAACTGGAATATTATTTGGAGGGAGGGGGTACTACCCACCTTAAAGAACAAACCCCCTTTTAGGGCTATTTAGGGACTCTCTTGAGGGTGGGTCCCCAGATTCGACTTGCAAGATTCCACCAGGACTTCTCTGCATTGTTTACTTCCTCTTCTGGCCACTGGAACCGCACCTGGACTCTTTAGGAACCGACAAGCTGCAACCCTGGCAACGACTTCGCTTTTCAACATTGTTTCTCCGGCTCCTTCCAGCAGCTGCAATATTTCCCCGGCTGTGTATTCTCTGAGCTCGGCAAGATTTCAGCGTGCACCTAGAAGTAAGAAGGCATCTCCCTTTGAGTGAAGGAATCACTCCTCTGCATCTGCAGGCACCAACTGCAACAAAATCTGGCTGCATGGATCTGCTCTCCTCTGGAACTGCCTGGATTGTGCAACACAGGTGGTGGTCTGGAGTGGTCCCTTCGGTCCTTTCTACCAGGTGTCCAACTTGGGAGACGGTAAGCGCTTGCCTTTTCTTGCAGGACAGAACCCCTGTGCACCACCACTCTCGCCACTACCAAGGCTTGTTTGCTCCGGCTCCAAGGGATCTTCAGGCTCTGAGTAGCCCGACCCCAAGTACTTCTTCCTGCCAAGAAAAGTCTCCTCCCTGCTGCTCCAGCAACGTGGGACTCCTCTTCAGGTGTGCTGACTGGACCTCACTTCGACTTACTGTGCCTGCTGGCAGTAGGTTGCCTGTGGGGCTGCGACGGCTTCTGCTGACCCTCTCGACTGCCTGAGCTTCACCTTGGACCCCCTTCCAGGGTCTAGTCCTCTGGGCCTTGCTGGTCCTCTTCAGCCTTGCAAGTCTTGTTTTGCTCCTCTTGCATTTGCCAAGGGTTGTTGGTGGTTCTCCTGCACCATTGACCATCTGCAACCCGACAACTGATGTGGGCCACCACTGCACCGCTCCAAGGACTCCTCTTCAGCTCCTGAGCTCCACAGCTGGCCATCTTCTCCCCTCGTTGCCCTGGTTCTGCAACCTCAGAATGGTGAGTAGTGGGTCCTACCCCCACTGGACACTCCATTGTGGGCTGGACTCTGTCCCCTTCTTTTGCAGGACCTCTTCTACGGGAATCCACATTTGGTTTCTTCTTGTCTGGTCCTGTTCTTGTATAATCCTTTTTTCAAGTCCTCTTGTTAGTCCTTGGGAAGACCAGGTACTTACTTCTGCTCTCCTGGTTGCTGGGGGTCACACTAACACTCTGTACTTATCTACAGTTAGGGGGGAGTGCCTATTAGTAATTTAGTGTTGTTACTATAATAGAGTACCGTTATTTTTGTAACTGTGTGGTTCTTTCATGTGTGATCAGTTGCTGTGTGACTATAGTGGTATTGCTTAAGCTTTGCATGTTTCCTAGATACGTCTTGGCTGTTCATCCACAGCTACCTCTAGAGAGCCCTGGCTTCCTAGACTTCACTAATAGGGGATGCCTGGGCCTGGCATAAGGTGATAACATCAAGGGTGTTCACCACACACCAGGCCAGCTTCCTACAATGAGGATGTGCAGAACAGTACAAATCTGATGTCTCTAGTCAATTTAAAGGCTTTTATATATCTCAGGGATATTGATGTATTTTCTTTTATCGCCACTAATATTATCAATGCCTGCGCATCTGCTGTTGGGGTTGCCAAGAGCCACTATGGATTTCTAGTTTCTTCAGCTCGATCAAAGTGCTATTCAGACAACTTCTTCCAGAATGCATTGTTTTTGTAAATGAAAACCTAGTGCTGGAAACATGGTGTAAGGAAATGCCTCCTTGGTATGGTTACCCCCTAACTGTTTGCCTTTGCTGATGCTAATTTATGATTTGAAAGTGTGCTGTGACCCTGCTAACCAGGCCCCAGCACCAGTGTTCTTTCCCTAAACTGTACCTTTGTCTCCACAATTGGCACAACCCTGGCACTCGGGTAAGTCCCTTGTAACTGGTACCCCCTGGTATCAAGGGCCCTGATACCAGGGATCGTCTCTAAGGGCTGCAGCATGTCTTATGCCACCCTAGGGAACCCTCACTCAGCACATGCACACAGCTTCACTGCTTGTGTGTGTTGGTGGGGAGAAAATGACTAAGGGACCCGACGCCCGGAACCAACACTGCACCCGCAGCCCCCAGGACCTGAAGGAACCGAACTTCGACGCAGGAGTGACCCCCCCAGGCAACCCTCTGCCTAGCCCAGGTGGTGGCTACCCCCAAGGAGCCCCCCGTGCCTGCACCGCTAAAGTGACCCCCGGGTCCCTCCATTGTTACCTACCTGAAACCCCACGCATGCTTTGCTCACTGCACCCGGCCGCCCATGTGCAGCTGAGGGTGTACTTTGTGTGCCTTCTCATGTCCCCCCCTCATATAATCCTCCCACCCCCACGTGCCCTACAAAACCCCTCCCTGGTCTGCCCCCAGAGGATGCAGGTACTTACCTGCTAACAGACTGGAACCGGAGCATCCCTGTTCCCCATAGGCGCCTATGTGTTTTGGGCACCTCTTTGACCTCTGCACCTGACCGGCCCTGAGCTGCTGGTGTGGTAACTTTGGGGTTGCCTTGAACCCCCAACGGTGGGCTGCCTATGCCCCAAACGTGAGACTTGTAAGTGTTTTACTTACCTCCAAAACTAATCTTTACTTACCTCCCCTAGGAACTGTTTATTTTTGCACTGTGACCACTTTGAAAATAGCTTATTGCCATTTTTACAAAGACTGTACATGATATTGTTTTCATTCAAAGTTCCTAAAGTATCTAAGTGAAGTACCATACATTTAAAGTATTAACTGTAAATCTTGAACCTGTGGTTCTTAAAATAAACTAAGAAAATATATTTTTCAATATAAAAAAACTGTTGGCCTGGAGTTAAGTATCTGAGTGTGTGTTCCTCATTTATTGCCTGTGTGTGTACAACAAATGCTTAACACTACCCTCTGATAAGCCTACTGCTCGACCACACTACCACAAAAATAGAGCATTAGAATTATCTACTTCTGCCACTATCTTACCTCTAAGGGGAACCCTTGGACTCTGTATATACTATTTCAAAGTAAGAAATAGTGTGCACAGAGCCAACTTCCTACACATGGCTTCACACTCACAGGTATCTGGTACCAAATCTTACATGTATTAACAGGGGAGATAGTTTTGCTATGTTATGTAAGCTATATTCACTGCTGGAATTTTTGCAAAGCCTACAAGGTACAGGTTTGATTCCTAGTTTGGTGTGCTCTACCTTTCATTTTTCAAGGTTGGTAACTTAAGTATGATTGTGTTAGATAATAGTACACATGGGATTTATAGTGCCAAAAAACATGGTAAAAACGCAATACAAAACATTTTATCAGCATTATTATTCGTAATCTTTCTCATTTGGTTATTCTCAGTGATTCGAAAATCTGAAGATTTTAAACTAGTAGTATACAGATTACGTATAAATGCCTGCAACAGGCATCCAGCCTGCCAACTGAAGTTTCAGTTGCGCTGCTGTACAACATTGACCACAAATCATTAGCAAAGCCAATTGCTCTAGTAGGTGAGACCTATTGCTTTGCCAATGCTTGTTGTCTCTGAAGGTATCCTTGTGTGGTTGTTTTAACTGTGTTATGTATGTATGTATTTGAATTAATGTATATTCTACAGCTGCATGAACCCACATTATCTTTGAGGTTTGCAAGGGACTGTTGTCTTTAAGGATAATTGTTTTGTGCATACCACTCTCAATGCAACTTCTTTTCTTATCTACTGTCCCTACTTCATGCTTGTTTGTTATACTTTTGATATTGTCCTTTGTCACCGTTGTCACTCTTCAGTTTCCATCTGCTACATCTGCGTACAAGTTTCATTCTAGTGCTGATGCTCTTCATCCCATCATTGTGTGTGCTTGTTCTTGCCCTTTTAGTGTTTGCTTATGGAGCAACAGGTGCTGGTAAAACCCACACAATGCTGGGGACTGAGATGGACCCAGGTGTAATGTTCCTGACCATGGTTGAGTTGTACCGCCGCATCGAGGAAATCAAGGAAGAGAAACTCTGCGAGGTTCTAATATCCTATCTGGAGGTATGTTCGGAGCTGCACCAATTTCTGCAGTAATTGTCTGGAAAACTCACACGTGATTCCTTAAAGCCAAAAATAATGAAGTTATACCAATGCTCGAAGCCTCTTTTACTTCTTGGGAGTGATTGTGGGTTTCTGTCTTTGGGTGATGTAGTGTTTGGCTTTAGTTTCTAGCACTGCTCAATTCCACTCATTTATCCCCTCATAAAATATCTCCCATTCTTCACAGGGAGTGGGTGGACACCAGATTAGCCCTCCCCCCCCCCCAACTTGGTTGGCTTTTTGGGTACTTCTTTACTTGTTTTTTCTTATGGAAATTCCAAATTTTAGATGCTTCTTTTATTGTTTTCACTTGTGGACAATCCCTCATGGAAGTGGACTTTTGTCAGCTCCCTAATTCCTCTTGCAGTTTGTGGCTTGGGATATCTGATGCCTGCACGCTTTCTATTTCAGGTATATAATGAACAGATCCAGGACTTGTTGCAGCCGAAGGGGTTTCTTGCCATCCGGGAAGACCCTCAGAAAGGGGTTGTTGTGCAAGGTCTTTCACTCCACCAGGTATGTTTTGATTGTTGTTGGGATAAGACCTCTGAGTGCGCAATAGAGAAAGATTGTGGTTCTTGAGAAAGAATTTAATGGCCCCTTAATCTGTGCTCTGACACTGTATGCAAATTAAAGCCGTCTTGTGTACAGCAAAGTCAAAAAAAAATGTCCCATTGGATCAGTGCATTGGCAAAGCCCTTAGATCTGAGGCATACTAAGTCACATTTCTGATGGATACTTCTAGCTGCAGATTCCTCACCTTGTGAATACACTCAGGCTCCATTTAGGATCCAGAGTTTTTTCTCAGCAGTTCCTCCTGCTCTGGTAGGTGGCATTGTGCGGCTCCACGTCGGCCACACATATGCTCCACACCAGCTCCACAACATCAGTTGATTTCATCTGTTTTGCCAATGACAAAGTTCTGCTGCAAAAATTTTCACAGCGTGCAAGGGTAAATGCCTCCACCAATTCACCCACCCACCCCAAAACCACATGCTCCGATTTTACACCTAACACGAGATCGTCGCTAGTTCCCCATGCATTGATGACAGTACGGAGACCGCCAGCACTGGAGGAAGAACTGATTGTCTGCACAGAAGTGAATATGCTGCAACCTAAGCCGAAGTCACGCCCTCCTCAATCACAGCTTCTGCAGCCTCATTCAGACACTGATCGAACTCTTCCTTTACCTCAGAGGTTCTCTGACCCTTGACTCCCTGCTGATGATGATTCCCAACTTTATGTGGAGGCGAATTATTATTATTTTTTTTTTCCAAGCTGACTGTGGTCTTGATACGCCGCCTGACACTGGCCTCAGCTCTCTACCTAAAACTTCCACAGAGGAATCTGCATCATTTGCCATGGTTATCAGTTCCGCTGCAAAAGTCCTTGAACGCCAGCTGCCTTCAGTGGAGTTGCAAAACTTACTTCTTGATGAAAGTCTTGCAGCCAGGCCAGACTTCCTCTAGACCCCTCTCTTTAAGTGAATCCCTTACAGACACCTTAATGGGCACTTAGGCAAAGGCTGGTTCTTGCCCTCCTGTGAACAGGCAAATCAGTAGGTGATAAAGACTTGCCCCAGGTAACCCACCTTTCCTCTTCTACTACCCTACCCCTGTAAGTGTGTGATATATTCGTCAATTTGCATGATTAACTCTAACTCTTTTCCTTCCATGTCTCTGGGTAGGGAATCAGAGTGTATGGAGGCCTTTCGAAAACAAATGTTCTCATCCACCAGTATATCCTTCAGGTCAGTCAGTTTGGGATTACCAGTCTTCCCATACCTTGACTGGCTGTTCAAGGCATGCCCACCTCATCTGCAGACCACCTCCAGATAATGGCGAGCCTCCTAACATCTTTGGGGTTCTTGATCAAGGGGCCAAAGTCAACCTGACTGTATGCAGGTGCTCTGCGTCATTAGTGCCGTTTTGGGTATGGTGCAGTTTGGAGCCATCCCTCCGCCTCCATGAGTCCTGGGCTATGATGCTGATATTTCGACCTTTGACCTGTATTTTGGCGAGATCATTTGGAGACTTCTTGGCCTCATGTATCTTGCTTGGGGACCATACCAGGTGCCACATGTGGGCTCTGCAGTGGATCTGAAGTTTCAGTGGCTCAGCACCAAGGAATCCTGTTGGATTCCAGTCAGGTGTTGGAGGAGACTGAAAAGGATCTGCAGTGGTGGCTGCTTGATCACAATTAGACCGGTGGCAGATCCCTCTCACTACCTCACCCAGAGCTAAAAGTAGTGACATGCATTGTTACTGGTTTGGAGAAGCCACCTTAGAGATCAGAGGGCTTAGGTCTTTGGCATATCTGTTGGATTTGCAGGCTGTTTGGGTGATACTAAAAGCCTCCCTCCCATCCATCAAAAGGGAAGGGTGCAGGTCCTGATGGACAACAACACTGCCTGGTGGTACTGCAACAAGCAGCAGGGTGGAGTATGGGTCATTAATTGTATATAGGAAGATGTGCGTCTCTAGAACTGGATGAGTCGTCATGGCATCTCGGTCGTACAGCACTTGGCAGGACCTTTAAATGCTAGGTCAGACTCGGCCAGCGTTGCTCAGTAGATCACAAATGGTGATTACGCTCATGAGTTGGCATGGGGCATCTTCCACCAATGGGGAGAACCCAGGCTTGATCTTTTCGCCACCTCTGAGAAAATGCAGTGTCCAGTCTTTTGTGCACTGGAGAACCTCATCTCACCCACCTCGTGCTCAGTAGAGGATGGGCAAGCCAACAAATTCACAGGGAGTTCGGAGCCAAGGGTCCGCTCTGCATGCATAAACCAAGCCTTAAAAATATTTGGTATGTAAATTATGCTCCAAAAATCATGTTAGAATATGATATGGTGACCTCGAAATTGAACAAATTGTGTTTTTTTTTTTTTTTTTTTTTTTTTTTAACACATTATTGCATTTTATCCTAGTACATCAGATTACATCGTTGCATTGAGAGTATTTATTAAAAGTGAGAGTTTTTAAAGGAATGAATTAAGAAACATTCTTGTCCCCGCCCTGATGCCAATGCTATTAATGAACTAAGGCATGTCAGAGGTCATTTGCACCCTATATTTGGGCTAGATTCTTATTGTGAGTATGGAGCAAATGTTTAGTCCAGTAAATCAAACAAAATAGTTTTTTTCTATAGCACACATGCCAAACTCACCTTTTTGAAGGTGGTCTCGTGATAATGAAGAAAAAAGAGGCTTGGTAAAATAATATATTTGCGTAGGATCACAAAATTTGAAACCAGTTTATTGGGCGAGAGCATTACAGTTGGGTCCAGTGGATTATTCAAGTCACTAGACCTGCAGGTCTAGTAACATTTTATGATGTTTCAAGGCCTGCATATGACGCCACCCACCAGCACATGCGGGAATTGCTGAGAAAAATCTCTGGACCCATTCTGGCTCCTTAGGGTATCACAAGGTCAAGGAATCTGTAGTTTGATACAGTGCCCAACAGAAAGAGTGTTACCGGAGGTAAGTAACTGTTTTGGCAGAAGAACATGATGTGGTTGCCTATGCTTTAGCCCAGTCAGCTTTTCTAAGTGTTCGTCCAGTCATGTGACCTTATTTTTGTATAGACCAAACATCTCTGCAGTGGTGGTGGTCTGTAAGGATTGTTGAAGCTTGTAAGGATGGACAAATTACACACCTTTTTGACACATGGCAGGGCTTTGCTCACAGTGGAACTGCTGAACCCATCCCAGATGTTTAATTAACCTCCTCCGAGAACTGTACAGCTGTTGTCAATGCTGATCTGTGTTTACTTTCAGCCCGAGTCTGCTGAACAGCTGCTGCAGATGTTGGCCAATGGGAATAAGAACCGTACTCAGCATCCCACTGATGCTAATGCTACTTCTTCGCGATCCCATGCTGTATTCCAGGTGAGTGTTCCAACCAAAGTGTAGGAAAGTACCATCTTGCCTGGCATGTTACCCCCATAATTCACTGTATATATGTTGTTTTAGTTGTATGTGTCACTGGGACCCTGCCAGCCAGGGCCCCAGTGCTCATAAGTGTGCCCTGTATGTGTTACCTGTGTTATGACTAACTGTCTCACTGAGGCTCTGCTACCCAGAACCTCAGTGGTTATGCTCTCTCATTTCTTTCCAAATTGTCACTAACAGGCTAGTGACCAATTTCACCAATTTACATTGGCATACTGGAACACCCTTATAATTCCCTAGTATATGGTACTGAGGTACCCAGGGTATTGGGGTTCCAGGAGATCCCTATGGGCTGCAGCATTTCTTTTGCCACCCATAGGGAGCTCTGACAATTCTTACACAGGCTTGCCATTGCAGCCTGAGTGAAATAACATCCACGTTATTTCACAGCCATTTACCACTGCAATTAAGTAACTTATAAGTCACCTATATGTCTAACCTTTACCTGGTAAAGGTTGGGTGCTAAGTTACTTAGTGTGTGGGCACCCTGGCACTAGCCAAGGTGCTCCCACATTGTTCAGGGCAAATTCCCCGGACTTTGTGAGTGCGGGGACACCATTACACGCGTGCACTATACATATGTCACGACATGTATAGCGTCACAATGGTAACTCCGAACATGGCCATGTAACATGTCTAAGATCATGGCATTGTCACCCCAATGCCATTCTGGCATTGGGGAGACAATTCCATGATCCCCCGAGTCTCTAGCACAGACCCGGGTACTGCCAAACTACCTTTCCAGGGGTTTCACTGCAGCTACTGCTGATGCCAACCCCTCAGACAGGTTTCTGCTCTCCTGGGGTCCAGCTAGGCTTGGCCCAGGAAGGCAGAACAAAGGACTTCCTCAGAGAGAGGGTGTTACACCCTCTCCCTTTGGAAAAATGTATTAGGGCTGGGGAGGAGTAGCCTCCCCCAGCCTCTGGAAATGCTTTCATGGGCACAGATGGTGCCCATTTCTGCATAAGCCAGTCTACACCGGTTAAGGGATGCCCCCAGCCCTGCTCTGGCGCGAAACTGGACAAAGGAAATGGGAGTGACCACTCCACTGACCTGCACCTCCCCTGGGAGGTGCCCAGAGCTCCTCCAGTGTGCTCCAGACCTCTGCCATCTTGGAAACAGAGGTGCTGCTGGCACACTGGACTGCTCTGAGTGGCCAGTGCCAGCAGGTGACATCAGAGACTCCTTCTGATAGGCTCCTTCAGGTGTTGCTAGCCTATCCTCTCTCCTAGGTAGCCAAACCTCCTTTTCTGGCTATTTAGGGTCTCTGCTTTGGGGAATTCTTTAGATAACGAATGCAAGAGCTCATCAGAGTTCCTCTGCATCTCTCTCTTCACCTTCTGCCAAGGAATCGACCGCTGACTGCTCTGGAAGCCTGCAAAACTGCAACAAAGTAGCAAACACGACTACTGCGACCTTGTAACGCTGATCCGGCCGCCTTCTGGACTGTTTTCCTGGTGGTGCATGCTGTGGGGGTAGTCTGCCTCCTCTCTGAACTAGAAGCTCAGAAGAAATCTCCCGTGGGTCGACGGAATGTTCCCCCTGCAACCGCAGGCACCAAAGAACTGCATCACCGGTCCTCTGGGTCTCCTCTCAGCACGACGAGCGAGGTCCCTTGAACTCAGCAACTCTGTCCAAGTGACTCCCACAGTCCAGTGACTCTTCAGTCCAAGTTTGGTGGATGTAAGTCCTTGCCTCCCCACGCTAGACTGCATTGTTGGGAACCGCGTGATTTGCAGCTGCTCCAGCTCCTGTGCACTCTTCCAGGATTTCCTTTGTGCACAGCCAAGCCTAGGTCCCCGGCACTCTAACCTGCAGTGCACGACCTCCTGAGTTGTCCTCCGTCGTCGTGGGACCCTCCTTTGTGACTTCGGGTGAGCTCCGGTTCACTCCACTTCGTAGTGCCTGTTCCGGCACTTCTGCGGGTGCTGCTTGCTTCTGAATGGGCTCTTTTTCTTGCTGGATGCCCCCTCTGTCTCCTCACGCAATTGTCGACATCCTGGTCCCTCCTGGGCCACAGCAGCATCCAAAAACCCTAACCGCGACCCTTGCAGCTAGCAAGGCTTGTTTGCAGTCTTTCTGCACAGAAACACCTCTGCAAGCTTCTTCACGACGTGGGACATCCATCCTCCAAAGGGGAAGTTCCTAGTCCTCTTCGTTCTTGCAGAATCCACAGCTTCTACCATCCGGTGGCAGCTTCTTTGCACCCACAGCTGGTATTTCCTGGGCATCTGCCCACTCCCGACTTGATCGTGACTCTTGGACTTGGTCCCCTTGTTCCACAGGTACTCTCATCAGGAAATCCATCGTTGTTGCATTGCTGGTGTTGGTCTTCCTTGCAGAATTCCCCTATCATGACTTCTGTGCTCTCTGGGGAACTTAGGTGCACTCTGCACCCACTTTTCAGGGTCTTGGGGTGGGCTATTTTTCTAACCCTCACTGTTTTCTTACAGTCCCAGCGACCCTCTACAAGGTCACATAGGTTTGGGGTCCATTCGTGGTTCGCATTCCACTTTTGGAGTATATGGTTTGTGTTGCCCCTATCCCTATGTGCCCCCATTGCATTCTATTGTGACTATACATTGTTTGCACGGTTTTCTATTGCTATTACTGCATATTTTGGTATTGTGTACATATATCTTGTGTATATTTGGTATCCTCATACTGAGGGTACTCACTGAGATACTTTTGGCATATTGTCATAAAAATAAAGTACCTTTATTTTTAGTATATCTGTGTTTTCTTATGATATTGTGCATTTGACACTAGTGGTACTGTAGGAGCTTCACTCGTCTCCTAGTTCAGCCTAAGCTGCTCTGCTAAGCTACCTTTTCTATCAGCCTAAGCTGCTAGATACCCCTCTACACTAATAAGGGATACCTGGACCTGGTGCAAGGTGTAAGTACCCCTTGGTACCCGCTACAAGCCAGGCCAGGCTCCTACACAAAGGCATTATGTGTCTCCTTAAATGTGACTTGAGTACAAAAGGATTCTGGACACCATTTGACGTTTTTAGAACAATATGGTATGTTTCGAAACAGGATTTGTGCATGGTTGCTAACTACTGAAAGAAATAATGCATGACAAAACGCAGAATCAGTTTAAAATGGGACTGTATTAATGATTCCTGATTTACAGGAAGGTGTCTGTTGGATTTCTGATTACAGCATTCCAGGACAAGTAGGGAAATCGCCCATGTGATCCAAGAAGGATTCAGATTACTGTAGTGAAATATGTTTACTTAAGACGCTGTTCACATAAACATTACTGATTCCTAGTGTAACAGTTGTGTCTGCTCTTTTACTGCTTTCCACTTGTACTCTGAATATTTGATCCGGCCATGTACTGTAGACCCGCTTGAGTTCTAATTCTTAAATCTTTCAGTGGGGTCTGTTCGTTGCAGTCTCTCAAAGGCAACTGTCCTTTTGCTGCAGATCTACGTGAAGCAGCAGGATCGGGCAGCTGGCATTAACCGGGATTTACGGGTGGCGAAGATGAGCCTCATTGACCTAGCTGGATCTGAGCGAGCCTCCTCCACTAATGCCAAGGGGGATCGTCAGCGGGAAGGAGCCAACATTAACCGGTCTCTTCTGGCGCTCATTAATGTTATTAATGCCCTAGCCGATGCCAAGGTAAGACGACCTGTTTATCTAATTCCTCATCTTTCGGGCTGTTCTGGCCATTATACAGAGGTAAATTAGCCATCTCCCAGGAGTTGTGGAAAGAGACAATTATGCGCAGAAGTCCTTTCCCAGACATGCTAGACCCATCGCCTGATTATTCCACTCCACAGATGTTTGTGTCATTGTGCCCTTGGTGAGGGTTCCTATGAATGCAGGAGGTAGTTGCTTCGTATTTTCCACTGCATACATAAATGCATACATTCTGCACGGAAAGTTTCAAGTTCATGCCATAATTCTAATATCACACAAGATGCGTAATTGCTTTCACTTTTGATGTTTTTTTTTTCCTGCCTTTATTGTATCTCTTACTCCACATACATAGGTGCCTGTGCTATCTCTCTGTTGCACTCTTCCTATGCTGCTTTGGTACCCAAATGGTTGTGTTTTAACCACCTTAAACCCAGTCTCTTATATTACAACAGTATGTAGCCTGACAACTACCCTGTCTTTATAGAGTAAAAAGCCACACATCCCTTACCGGGACAGTAAGCTGACCCGTTTACTAAAGGATTCCATCGGGGGAAACTGTCGCACTGTGATGATTGCAGCGATCAGCCCATCCCACCTCAGCTACGATGATACCTACAACACTCTGAAGTATGCCAACCGAGCAAAAGAGATCAAGCTCTCGGTGAGTGATAAAATGTTATCTAATCACCCAAGCTTACACTCACACAGATTCTGCTGCTGTATCATTCTAATTCTATCAGCTGTACTGTTCTCTCAGTGGTCCAGCTATATTGTTATGTTCAATGGCATGTGTAGCTGCAGATACACATGCTGTGCACATCCCGCCATCTAGTGTTGGGCTCGGAGTGTTACAAGTTGTTTTTCTTCGAAGAAGTCTTTTCGAGTCACGAGATCGAGGGACTCCTCCCATTTCGGCTCCATTGCCCATGGGCGTCGACTCCATCTTAGATTGTTTTTTTTCCGCCATCGGGTTCGGACGTGTTCCTTTTCGCTCCGGGTTTCGGGTCGGAAAGTTAGTTAGAATCTCGGAAAAATCATCGGTATTGTTTGCGTTCGGTATCGGGTTAGTTATAACAGATCGACACCGACTTTTGAAGAGCTCCGGTGGCCCTTTGAGGTTTTTTCGATTCCCCCGTCGGGGCCTGGTCGGCCCGGCCACGTGTCTCTTCAAGGCTGATGGAACGGACCCCATTCCGCTTCTGCCCAAAATGCCATAACAAGTATCCATATACAGATCAGCATCTGGTCTGTAACTTGTGTTTGTCGCCAGAACACAAGGAAGATACTTGTGAAGCCTGTCGAGCGTTTCGGTCCAGGAAGACACTAAGAGACCGAAGAGCAAGAAGACTGCAGATGGCGTCGGCGCTGACAGGACAAGGGCGTTTCGAGGAGGAAGAAGAAACCTTCTTCATCCAGGAATCGGACGAGCTCGATCCCGAAGAAACGCCGAAAACCGTGAGTAAGACGTCGAAACATAAAACTCACGAGAAGACCACAAAAGCCCAGGGGACGCCACCGCCAACAGGCCATGGCTTAACCCAAAAAATAGGTGACCGAACATCGGCACCAAAAAAGGGCACGCTGGTGTTGAAGTCATCCGACTCCGGTCGAGATACCGCCACACGGCAATCTCGGGCCCGCGATAGCGGCTCCGAGCAAGTTCGGCACCGAGACAGCGGCACCGAAATGAGTCGGCACCGAGAGACAACGACGCTGAAAATAAAAAAGGTTTCGTCGGAACCGAAAAAAGTAGCCGAAAAGGTTTCGATACCGAAACATCCGGCCTCGGAACCAAAATCAAGTTCCTACACAGAGGAACAAGGACTGTCCTCACAAATGAAAATACATAGATTTGGACAGGAATTGGAGACCATGGAGCCAGACT
The DNA here is from genome assembly GCF_031143425.1 of Pleurodeles waltl. Classification (NCBI taxonomy): domain Eukaryota; kingdom Metazoa; phylum Chordata; class Amphibia; order Caudata; family Salamandridae; genus Pleurodeles; species Pleurodeles waltl. The sequence goes on along the minus strand of NC_090446.1, from coordinate 1,376,260,368 downwards.
ACACCCAAAGAAGGCTCCACATCCAAAAAGAAACGGGGAAGATCAGCACTCTCCCTCCTATTAGAATGAAACGCAAACTTGCCTTCCAGGAGAAAGACAAGCAGCCAGAGGCAAAAGTGGCTAAACAAGTAAGCCTGCCACCGTCTCCACAACGCTCGCCGCAACCATCACTGGTAGCCACTCCACCTATGATGCAATCCCCGACTCATACAGGGATGAGTCAAGATGACCCTGACGCGTGGGATCTTTATGATGCGCCAGTGTCAGATAATAGTCCTGACTGTTATCCAGCTAGACCGTCGCCGCCAGAAGATAGTACAGCCTACGCACAGGTGGTGTCGAGGGCAGCGGCATTTTATAATGTCAGCCTGCATGCAGAGCCCATTGAAGACGACTTTCTATTTAATACACTGTTGTCCACACACAGCCAGTACCAGAGTCTCCCCATGCTACCTGGAATGCTAAAACACTCCAAACAAGTGTTTGGGGAGCCTGTAAAAGGAAGGGCCATTACTCCAAGAGTGGAGAAAAAATATAAACCGCCACCAACAGACCCCGTGTACATCACACAACAGCTAACACCGGACAGTAGTAGGGGCAGCTCGCAAGAGAGCGAACTCACATACTTCAGGAGATGCACCACCTCCAGATAAAGAAAGTCGAAAATTCAACGCAGCAGGGAAAAGAGTGGCGGCACAGGCAGCAAACCAGTGGCGTATTGCAAACTCACAGGCTTTGTTGGCCAGATATGATGGGGCTCATTGGGACGAAATTCAACACTTTATAGAACATTTGCCCAAGGAGTTCCAGAAGAGAGCACAGCAAATAGTAGAAGAAGGACAGAGTATCTCCAACAATCAGATACGGTCAGCAATGGATGCAGCAGACACAGCTGCTAGAACTGTCAACACAGCAGTCACAATAAGGAGACATGCATGGCTGCGTACATCAGGATTTAAACCGGAAATACAGCAAGCTGTGCTGAATATGCCATTTAACGGAAAGAAGTTGTTTGGGCCGGAGGTGGACACTGCTATCGAAAAACTGAAGAAAGACACTGATACGGCCAAAGCCATGGGCGCACTCTACTCCCCACAGAGCAGAGGCACATTTCGAAAAACACAGTTTCGAGGGGGGTTTCGAGGGCAAAGCACAGAACCCACAACCTCACAAACCAGGCCCACTTATCAGAGCCAATATCTGCGGGGAAGTTTTTGGGGACAATATAGAGGGGGACAGTTCCAAAAAAGTAGAGGAAAGTTCCAAAGTCCCAAAACTCCACAAAACAAACAGTGACTTACACGTCACAAATCCCCAACACGTAACACCTGTGGTGGGGAGACTAACCAAGTTCTACAAACAATGGGAGGAAATAACAACAGATACTTGGGTATTAGCAATTATCCAGCATGGTTATTGCATAGAATTTCTCAAATTCCCTCCAAATGTCCCACCGAAAACACACAATATGTCAAAACAACACATAGACCTTCTACAACTGGAAGTACAAGCGTTGTTACAAAAAGAAGCAATAGAATTAAGACCAGTTCATCAGAAAGGAACAGGAGTTTACTCTCTGTACTTTCTCATACCCAAAAAGGACAAAACTCTAACACCTATATTAGATCTCAGAACGTTAAACACCTACATCAAATCAGATCACTTTCACATGGTGACATTACAGGACGTAATCCCATTGCTCAAACAGCAAGACTACATGACAACACTAGACCTAAAGGATGCATACTTCCATATACCGATACATCCTTCACACAGAAAGTACCTAAGGTTTGTATTCCAAGGGGTACATTACCAATTCATGGTATTGCCATTTGGGATAACAACTGCGCCAAGAGTTTTTACAAAATGCCTGGCAGTGGTAGCTGCGCATATCAGAAGACAGCAAATACACGTGTTCCCATACCTAGACGATTGGCTAATCAAAACCAACACGCAAAAAAGGTGTTCACAACACACAAAGTATGTTATTGACACACTCCACAAACTAGGTTTCTCAGTCAACTACACAAAGTCGCACATTCAGCCGTGCCAAACACAGCAATACTTAGGGGTGACAATCGACACAACAAAAGGGGTTGCCACTCCAAGTCCACAAAGGGTACAAACTTTCCACAAGGTAATACAGGTCATGTATCCAGAACAAAAAATACATGTCAAGATGGTAATGAAACTACTAGGCATGATGTCCTCATGCATAGCCATTGTCCCAAACGCCAGATTGTACATGCGGCCCTTACAACAGTGCCTAGCATCACAATGGTCACAGGCACAGGGTCAACTTCTAGATCTAGTGTTGATAGACCACCAAACATACACCTCGCTTCTATGGTGGAGCAACATAAACTTAAACCAAGGGCGACCTTTCCAAGACCCAGTGCCTCAATACGTAATAACTACGGATGCCTTCATGATAGGATGGGGAGCTCATCTCAATCAACACAGCATCCAGGGACAATGGGGCACTCAGCAAAGACCACTTCACATAAATCACTTAGAACTACTGGCAGTATTTCTAGCGCTAAAAGCATTTCAACCCATAATAAGGCAAAAACACATCCTTGTCAAAACAGACAACATGACAACGATGTATTATCTAAACAAACAAGGAGGAACACACTCAACTCAGTTGTGTCTTCTAGCACAAAAAATATGATATTGGGCGATTCACAACCACATTCGCCTAATAGCACAGTTTATTCCAGGGATTCAGAATCAGTTAGCAGACAATCTTTCTCGGGATCATCAACAGATCCACGAATGGGAGATTCACCCCGAAATACTACACACTTACTTCCAAAGATGGGGAACACCACAAATAGACCTATTTGCAACAAAAGAAAACGCAAAATGCCAAAACTTCGCATCCAGATACCCACAAGATCAGTCTCAGGGCAATGCGTTATGGATGAGTTGGTCAGGGATATTTGCATACGCTTTTGCCCCTCTCCCACTCCTTCCATATCTAGTAAACCAATTGAGTCAAAACAAACTCAAACTCATACTAATAGCACCAACTTGGGCAAGACAACCTTGGTACACAACACTACTAGACCTCTCAGTAGTGCCTCATGTCAAACTACCAAACAAACCAAATATGTTAACTCAACACAAACAACAGATCAGACACCCAAATCCAGCATCGCTGAATCTAGCAATTTGGCTCCTGAAATCTTAGAATTCGGACACTTAGACCTTACACTGGAATGTATGGAGGTCCTAAAACAAGCTAGGAAACCAACCACTAGACATTGCTATGCAAATAAGTGGAAAAGATTTGTTTATTATTGCCACAATAATCAAATCCAGCCATTACACGCATCTGCTAAAGACATTGTAAGCTACTTACTACATTTGCAAAAGTCAAAGCTAGCTTTTTCATCCATTAAGATACATCTTACCGCAATTTCAGCTTATCTGCAAATTACACACTCAACTTCATTATTTAGGATACCAGTCATTAAAGCATTTATGGAAGGCCTAAAGAGAATTATACTACCAAGAACACCACCAGTTCCTTCGTGTAACCTCAACATTGTCTTAACTCGCCTCAATGGTCCACCCTTCGAACCTATGCACTCATGTGAAATGCAATACTTAACATGGAAGGTTGCATTCCTAATTGCTATCACATCTCTAAGAAGAGTAAGTGAGATACAAGCATTTACCATACAAGAACCATTTATTCAGATACACAGGCATAAAGTAGTCTTACGAACAAATCCTAAATTCTTACCAAAAGTCATATCACCGTTCCACTTGAACCAAACAGTAGAACTACCAGTGTTCTTTCCACAGCCAGATTCTGTAGCTGAAAGAGCACTACATACATTAGACATCAAAAGAGCGTTAATGTACTACATTGACAGAACAAAACTAATTCGAAAAACAAAACAATTATTGCTTTCCAAAAACCTCCTACAGGAAATCCAATTTCTAAACAAGGCATTGCTAGATGGATAGTTAAGTGCATTCAAACCTGTTATCTTAAAGCAAAAAGAGAACTGCCTATTACACCAAAGGCACACTCAACTAGAAAGAAAGGTGCTACCATGGCCTTTCTAGGAAATATTCCAATGATCGAAATATGTAAGGCAGCTACATGGTCTATGCCTCATACATTTACCAAACACTACTGTGTAGATGTGTTAACGGCACAACAAGCCACAGTAGGTCAAGCAGTACTACGAACATTGTTTCAAACAACTTCAACTCCTACAGGCTGAACCACCGCTTTTGGGGAGATAACTGCTTACTAGTCTATGCACAGCATGTGTATCTGCAGCTACACATGCCATCGAACGGAAAATGTCGCTTACCCAGTGTACATCTGTTCGTGGCATTAGTCCCTGCAGATTCACATGCGCCCACCCGCCCCCCCGGGAGCCTGTAGCCGTTTAGAAGTTGATCTTGAACATTTATAAATTTGTAAATAAATTACTTTAAACTACATTATGTACATACGTATTCACTCCATTGCATGGGCACTATTACTAGCATATACAACTCCTACCTCACCCTCTGCGGAGAAAACAATCTAAGATGGAGTCGACGCCCATGCGCAATGGAGCCGAAATGGGAGGAGTCCCTCGATCTCGTGACTCGAAAAGACTTCTTCGAAGAAAAACAACTTGTAACACTCCGAGCCCAACACTAGATGGCGGGATGTGCACAGCATGTGAATCTGCAGCGACTAAACCCACGAACAGATGTACACTGTGTAAGTGACATTTTCCATATTGCGCAATATCACTCACTAGCTTCTTGCCAATGACCTTGCCGGGTGAATCTGCGCAACCCAGACCAATGCCCTATTGATATGTTTGCAACTGCGCCATTTCCCCCCCCCCCACACACACACAGAATTTTGAACCTCCGGTGCCATGCCACACTTTGAAAATGTCCATTCTTCTGTAGTGAAAGGCCTTCTGCTGGAGTTAGTGCTTTGCTGGGCTCCTTAAATTTGTTTTGTTATCGGGCTGTTTTTTAATGTCGTATAATAACTGTTCTTTAGATTTCCCATATACTGTGATGGACCTTTTGCTGCACAGCCTTTCGCTATATTGTTTTCATCATTCACTGTGGATTCCCTAGGGTGTATGTTACCACCCTGGTTTTCATACAATACCCTCAATCTCTCAATTCTTCACCTCTCATCTCTTTCCAGTTGAAGAGTAACGTGATCAGCTTTGATTGCCACATCAGTAAATACGCAGCTGTCTGTGAAGAGCTGAAGGCTGAGGTGAGTACCTGGTCAATGCAGAGATTGCACTAAAGTGGACTGTCATGGTGTGCCATGTCCAGTATTTGGATGTTTTTACGAGCATCCCAGTCATTTTGAAGTATTTTTTATTTTAACCTGTTGATATCCATGCGCTTGCAGAGCAGTGAAGAGTGAAACTGGAGAGTTGTGATATGCAGTGTCAAATATGAGGATTGGAGTCTAAGCAGACCAACACTGGCAAGTGAGTGTTGGCAGCCTCATGTAATAGATTGAGATTAAGGCTAGCTCAATGTGGAGAACATATGAATGTAGGTTGGCCACCCTAGGGGACTAGGGTATTGACAACCCACCATAGAAGAATGGGGGATGTAGGCAGTGATACAATTGGCAACGTACAAGAAGTGTTTGACTAGTGAGGTTAGATTACTGCAGCAGAAAGGCCTTCCTTTTGCAAATCCCCCCCCCCCCCCCCTCCAACTCATGAGGCCAAGTTTTATGAAGAACCAGAATCTTGTGACAATCAGCGGGGCTTCACATGTCGTCTGTATTTACATGGCATCATTCTATTCATTTTATATTAACCTCCCTCTTTACAACTTAGTCCGTATATGAGCTTGAACACAATATTGACACCAAAATATGTAACTAGCAGTGGTGGCAGCCCAGAGTGGTAACATATAAGGCACCCAGTGCACTGCTATTTTGGCACAACCCAGAGTAGGGTACGAGTGGCGGCAGTTTAATGTACTGAATAATCTGCCCAGTTTCACCATATTATAGTAGTTAGGCAGAAATAACTCAAACTATGGTGGTGAAATGAAATATGTGCCAGCAATCTGCCCCAAGATATTCAGGTAATTTGCCCAGTGGTGAATGAGAAGACAATTATGTTTCAAGAAAAACACCCCAATTTACACTTGTTGCACTGTTGACTGTTGTGTCTGTGATATTATTATTATTATTATTTTTTTTAATGAGTGAGTCTGATACTCTGTTTTCAGGTGGCTGAACTGCGCCAGAGACTGTACACTTATGAGCGGGTTGGTGCAGCAATCCATGAAGAACATGCAGCAGTTGTGCCAGAGACATGCCTTCAGGAGCGAGTACTCTGTAGGTAAGCAGCAGCAAGCACTTTCAGCTGCTCATTTTCCCCCCATCATTTCGAAGTACACTGGTCAACAGTTTTTGAATGGCATGCTAATACATGTAATAAAATACCTTAACTGGGCTCAAGTCTCTCATGAAAAATAGCTGTATTACATATGCTGCCAATCCACAAGAATTTGCTTGGCAACAGTCATTTGCATAGGAATGGATGAGGGCCCTAAGATGAGACTAGTAATGTACAGGTACATAATACTTGAAGCCTAGATGTAGGATCTGTGTTGATCTGGTGCAGACAGTGAGATTTTCTTGGGTGATATCTATTATGGACACGTAAAGGACAGGTACAGAAGGTATGATGGTAACTGGTGGTGGTAGTACAGAAGTTAGGAAGAGTTGTCTCTGGGAATAAAGTGGTTAAAGGTTTTGGAAATCGCTGGGCACAGGTACCTGGTTTCTGTGTAAGTAGGTGTGCACACAGCTGTGTCGGCAAATGCAGGTCTGTTTCTAAAACCTAGCACTACAGTCCTCTCTCTAGACACAAAGACTGACATCATCGGCTGAAATCCTTGGAGGCCATAGGGCTGGAAGTGTTAAAAACCATGAACACCGCAAGTTGCAATACTGCTCGTTTGCCTGGGAGCCCACACAGTTCTCATTCTGCCTGCAGCTGTTTCTGGCTGTGAAAGGCACAGTGAGCAGAGGCGGCAGTCCATATGGACAGAGTTTTTAGCATAAGTATTTTGCACTTCTAAAATTTCATTCCTTGTGGTGAAAAAAATTATTGGTACAATTTTGTGTGTTACTGTATGGAAACCCTTATCTTTGCAGAGCAATTCGGTTCTGGTTACATGGTTTGTATTTTTGTTTCCTGTCATAAATCCGAGGGGGACCCGTTCTTTGTTACTAGTTGCCGATGTGGGGTCCAGGATGACCTGGACAGCAATATATTTTTTTCAGTCTTTGTTCTGAGGGGCCAGTCTGTACCACTAGATCTGTCTGCGTCTGGGGCTTTTCAGTTCAATTACTATTTCCTAGCCTATGGTTGTGAATATATAGTTTTGCATTGTCATTTGGGGGTGGTGAGGGAGGCGGGGGAGGGGTGAGGGAGATCAGTCAGATTCTTGTCACTGTTATGTAACTTTAATTTACATTTTAATTGATTAATATTTTTACTTCTAGGATAAAAGGGGTGAAGGTTAATTATTCTCATGTACATAGGAACGATAGGTATTCGCTTATCCCAGCAAGGCAGATAAAATGATCCATTGTATAGCCCTATATTCTGATAAAGTGCTGATTGCTTACTATCGGTTTCAAAAGTATAAGTTTGATCATCCTGCGCAGAGTATTTAATTTCAGTTTTTTTTTCTGTCCCTCTGCTCAGTCTGGAGGAGTCAAACCAGGACGTACAAGTCCCACAGGAAGCAGCGTGCGAGGTACTTCAAGTAGCAGGTGCCCGCGTGAGGGAATTTAGCACTCAAACATCAGCCCGGAAATGTGACCAGAAGCCTGCCGGTTTATCTGAGGATGCGAAAAAGGCAGAGCAGGTATGATGGCTTTGTCCTTTTGGTAGATATGGAGGGTGCTTCAGGTGCCAAATATTGTGTTTGGGAAAGAGATTTTTGGTTCTTTACCATGAGATGGTTGCCATTAGGGATGAGGACTGTGGGCGTGGGATTTTCCAGTGTTATTGGGAAATATATTGTTGCTTGCTACTACCCAACCTGGAATAGGGTCCTACTAAAACATAACATTAAGCTTAAGGTGGCAAAGACAAGTTCACATACAGTCTTGGGCTACAATTAACAGGGCTCCTGAAGTTAGGGTTTCTGGCGCCCATTCTGATCTCCTGCATAGGCAGGAAGACTTGGCGCATCCACAATAATTTCCCCTGGAAGATATCACGCCTCGAGGGCCCTTGTTTTGGGAAGTGCACGTTCACTGCCAAGGTCTCCTATATCTCACTTTACCCACAGACTCAAGCAGTAAGGACTGGGGGCTTGGATGTAGTGTAAGACTTTATGGCTCTGGAATCGCAAAGGCAAGCACCATGTTTAAATAGCTCTGTAATAAGCAAAACAGCTGCAGCCATTGAGCCACAGCCCAAAGAGCTAAAGTAAAGAAATAAAAGCCTCATTGGCCCTCTGGCTTTGATGTGGTCAAGGAGAACTTTCCTGAGTCTGAATCTGTGCAAGCTCACTAAATTATCAGTTTTGGAAAACTTCCCTTCAGCTATTTTGTGCAGGTCAGGTTTGTTGCTTCTGTGGGATTTTGGCCAGCTGAATTGCTAAAGGTTGTTGTGACTCATAGATGCTCGTTCCCCATGACAAGTTTCATTGAGTTGGATCTTTCTCTTCTCCTCACAAGTTGTGCGTCTCTTCCTAAGCTGACCACAGTAATGGGGATTTTCTAAGTCTAAAACTTGCTGCCAGTCTCCAAGGGAAGATGGTAGAAGGACGCTGTTCAGGCTAAATATCTTGGTATTGTTGCGCAGGAGTCACCTTTGGAAGTTATTGATCCAGATGGTCAGTACATATTGTACTTTTAGGGGACTGATGGAAAGACAGGCATGGATTGGCTAGTTCCAATTGACAACAAAGATATCTACTTCTGGATCCTGTCTTACACACAATGAGCAGCTTTACACAATGGAGAGATTGGCGGTAGCAAGGCATCTGCCAACCACTTGCATCCTCACCTCAGCTAGAGGACTGGGGATGGTAATTCTCTTGACTTCAGAGCCACCTCTGGTCTGCAGTTCCTCAAGGTAGAAATCAGCCTGGAGTTTTTTTTGTGTTCCTTTCTAGAGGGGGCCTTGGCTGGCAGTTCGGGATGGACTCACTCATGAGAACAAGCAACTCCATCATTTCTGCAAAGTATTAATTTTTTGAAGACTTATAAAGGCAGTAACTTCTGTCAGTACACAACATTTACGGATAATTACTGCCTCTATTCTGCCTAGACAATCCATGGTTTTACATATCTTTATGGCATTGTATAAGTTCTCCTTCTGCAGTGTCTTAGACGCCAACTTCTTAAAGTGAATTTTGTGCTGTTGTAGTGTGCTTTCATAGATGAAGAATCTGCCAATTAAAAGTATTTGTCAGGAGAAAAATGTTTGTTTTTGGTAAAGGTGGTTCTAATGAGTTTTCACCTGTAAACTGTTTATACTTGCCTATCATCATGTTATTTGGGTCTCTTTGGGGCTGGTTACAAAATAGTTCTTGTCCTAGTTTAGCTGCTGCAGTATCGCAGAAATAAGAGTGTGGCATGATAGCACCATATGTACCTCTACTGCTAAATCTTCTGTGCTAGAATTGTCTTAATACATCTGACACACCTGGTATAAGAAAAAGCATCTGGAGTCTTAGCATGGCTGATAGATATATTTCTGTGATAAGAAATCTGCAGGCCATTCAAATTCATCAGGGTGCTACTATTACCAGATATGATTAACTTATTCCTTCTCTTTACGATGTTCAGACCACATGTGCTTTTTTGCTACTTAACCTTACATTCCACAGTAGCACTGTAGACAATGCATACCCTTTGCATCTTTTCAAACTTCATGTTATTAAAGCACGTCTGATCGCCAAAGACTACTTCTAAATTATTGATTCTCATGTTTGTCCAGAATACAGCAACATGTTGATTTTGCCTAGATCACATCTTCCAAAGATGTACTGGAATTTTTGGGCTGTAGATCAGATTTGCTGATCAGACTTTTTGTCCTATGACAGGAGGTTTTGGGGATGCACTGGATTGCCCCTCATCGTCTCTTTTGGTAAGCAAGTGCACAAACCCATTTGCTATTTTGGACATTCCCCGGCAAGAAGCTTGAGTCACTGTCACCAGATGCACCTTATGGCAAACACTTCCATAGGCATTAGAGATCCAATTTATTAAGATTAGAAACTAAAGGGCTTGCTTTAATTTGCTTTAATCATAAACATGGGGAGGTGGAGTTCAGGGCAATGTTCTTTCAGAAGAGACATACTAGAATCTTCTCAGTGAGTGAATAGCAGTTTTACATTATTGTCTAGATATCAAAAAGTCTTTAAAGTACATTGGACTGACAATGTGCAAAGAAATGGAAAGTGCCAAGTGAAGCATGGAAAAAATAATCAAAATAATCTTTTAGTACGAAATGTGAGCTTTAGAAACCCATCAATGAATGGTCAATTTGTGTCTCTCTCTCCCCACTATGGTGTTGTTCCCAATTCCTATCTCTTTAATGCTTTGATTTTAGGAACCTCCACCAAGCCCAAAATATCGCAGCAGGCTAAGGCCACGAAATGCTGCACTTCGTCGAGAGGCCCTGCAGAAGAGTCACTCTGAGCACAAGCCACAGAATGAGGATCGGATTGAGAGGCAAGTCATCCTTCAATCTGTGAGTCTGATTAGGGTGAAGGGGGAAAAGCAGGGGAGAAGGTCATGGACAAAGTTGAAGTGAGGAAAACTGTTTGCATTCCTTAAAATTGGAAGAGTGAAATACCTGGTCAATGGGTGTGATACATCGCCAAGGGGCATGGCTTAGCTAGGAGTGAATGATTTCTAAACTACTGATTTACTTATAGATAGCACACCTAGACCTTTCGTATTGAGGCACATTTCAGTGAAACATTTCCAAATGCACCAAACCCAGGGGTCTGGTTGGAAAGCGTTGAGTGGGGGCAATTGAGGGATACAGCAAGACATAACAGATTGTTTGTGTAACTTGCTATGTAATACATAGATCCACTGCAGAGTGAATGTAGGCTGTATTGAAGATTTGGGCCATGTGCTTGTATGCAGAGGTTGATGAGTGTGCTCTGTTATCTGATATCTGTGGACAAAGAGTGCTAGCCTAAAATGACTGTTTTTGTCCTTTAGTGATTCTAAATTTGGGAATTTCAAGAAGGGATTTGCAGGTCCAATAAGTGTTTTGAGGAGGTACCATTGGGGAGCCACATTTATGCCTGGCTGTAGCTAGTGGGTGAGCGTTACTAATGGGCACTCACTAACCAATGGAGTAAATGTTCTGAGAGTTCCTGTTTAGCCTGCTTCAGATACCATAACAGTGCCCCTCACTCAAAAACCAGGATCAGAGAACATTACTTCACTTGTGTAGAGCCCCTGTGGCCACCCAGAATTGTAATAAAGGTAAGAAACATGGTCATGTAGCCATATAGTTAGCCCCTAGAGGGCATAACCACATGAAAATAAAATGCCAGAAAGTAATGCAGTGCATCCAAATATTTAGCCCCAGAGGGTGCAGTGCTTTACACATTTTCTTAGCTAAGAGGCCTACTGCAATGATATTACAAACAAGTCCCTTAAAACATAAACTATTCCCAGCTGTAAAACAAAAGTTACTACCATGAGAGAGCTTAAAAAGACACAATGGTTGGAGGGGTTATTATTTTGGGGTCCCCACTATAAAAAATAGTTTACCCTCGTTGAAGTATATCGACAATCATGCAATAATCCATGTAAGATGGTCAGTCTGCAAGGCGGTAACTAAACCTCCCCAAGGCGGGACATATGTAAAACGTTTACCAATGACATCAAGCGATTTTTGAAAGGCAGGCCCAGGAACGAGTGAAAGTGATGGGAGTGAGATGGGTGTGGTCAAAAGCCCACAGACTACTTACAACAGGTCAAAAAATGCGTGTATGCTTGACCTAAGGAGTAACCATTGCCTTTATGACAAATACACCATTACAGGAAATCTGCATGGTAGCAACTTTGTCATCAGTGCACACATTTACAAAACATTATTGTATTGATATTCAAGAGAACAAGGAAGTTCAAGTAGGACAAAGGGCTCTACAACATCTATTTACAAATCAATGACCATCTTTAACCCTGCCGCCACAGGACTAAAAAAACGCTTTAAAATCAGTGCACACAGCATGTGAATTCAGAAAAGATGCATGCTGCAAAACGTACTTTTTTTTACTTGTAGATGTAGTTTTGCAGATTGAAGAATTTTCTTGATTCAGAAGCCACCCACCCACCCCCACAAGAAAGATGGAAGGACAAAGCAAAAAATAAATCTGAAGATGGCTAGCAAGGGTTGGATTATCAGGAGGAAGTAGGACTATGTCACAAGGGGCCTCCAAATGAAGGTTCCGTTGACGCCCACCAACAATCAAAAACAGAAGTCCTACAAAATAGCGGAAAATTCTGGACCCAACCACTAGATGGCGGAATAATGCACAGCATGTGAATCTAGAAAATTCTTCAAGCTGCAAAACTAAACCTACAGGTAAGAAACTTGACCTTACAGGTAAGTAACACGTTTTTTGGTTTTGCTGGAAGACTTGATGATCAAAGCCTGAAAAGGATACACCCCCAAGGATAGTTGGGGGTGATAGTCTGAACACTTCTAAGCATCTTCTCAAATCTAGTATTTGCAACACTTCTAAACATCTTCCCGAATCTAGAATTTTCTGAGTGGTAGGAATTGGGTGTGCCTGATAGAAATAGTTGTGAAGCAGGAATGCTGCAGCTTCATTCCTATTATGCATGTTGATTGTAATGGACTTTTGCTTCCCTTGTTGATTTTTGGTTTATTCACAAACTACACATTTTTAGTAAACACACAGTTTTTACCTATGCCATCCATATTTTCCTTTACTCTGACATTTCCAATTCCCTCATTCAGGCTGATGTGTGCTCTTCTACGATTAGTCCGGAGACAGAAGAGTGCACTTGAAGCTGCAAACCTACAGACACCAGAAATGAAAGCGGAGTTTGAGGTTCTGGAGCAGCTAGTGCAGAGGGAGAAAGGTGCACTGTTGAGGGATGAAGACACTGGGCAGCACCCTGGGAAGATGAGCCAGACACTGCAACAGACCTCCAAGGAGAATGGACAGAGTGGGGGGGCAACTATGTTGGAGACGCTGTCCCCTTCGAGGGGCCAGCTGCCTATGGAGAGAGGTAAGCTTTTTTCATGGTGACAAAACAAGTAAAACAGATGGATGATTGAGTAAAATGCTTGCGGAATGCGGAACCAATCAAACATTCACCCCCAGTCACAGATCTGGGTTTAATCCATCCATTATTTTGCTCACCATGCCACCCCAGTTTGAACCCAGCCATATGCAAATCAGTCTTGACCCTGTTCCTCATGGGAACAGTCCAGCCCAAACTGCCAGGCCAGGTTCTCCCTGGACCGGAAACAAGCCTCCTGGGACCGGTTTCGGGGTTTCACCCCTCATCAGCCAGGCTAGCTTGAATCCAGTGGCACAGTGAGCCCGGGACCCACATCTGGGCATACCCGGCGCACTTAGGGCGGCAAAAGCAAAGCAAAACACAACGCTGTGGGATAGCGTAACTGGATGGACGGAATGCGGAACCAATCAAACATTCACCCCCAGTCACAGATCTGGGTTTAATCCATCCATTATTTTGCTCACCATGCCACCCCAGTTTGAACCCAGCCATATGCAAATCAGTCTTGACCCTGTTCCTCATGGGAACAGTCCAGCCCGAACTGCCAGGCCAGGTTCTCCCTGGACCGGAAACAAGCATCCTGGGACCGGTTTCGGGGTTTCACCCCTCATCAGCCAGGCTAGCTTGAATGAAGAGCTGAGTCCCAGCAAAACTCTTATTCAGCCTTCGGACCTCAAAGAATGGTTCATGGGTCTGACTATACAGTGTGGAGCACCTTCCTTTTTGTAGAGCTTCCTAGATCTGAGTGTGCAGGGATCCTTCATCATAGAGGCAAAGGAGGGATGGAGGAACTGCTTTATACTCAGAGGACGAAAGCCTCTGTATTTATTTAGTGTTCCTTTTGTACAAAACAACAGTGCTCAGGAAGATGACTGAGGCACAAGGCCCCGTCTTCCTCACAGACTACTAATGCATCTTATATGGAGACCTTTCTTCCCTAGACTTTATGTAAAATGGATTGTACCCATTTATTCATCTGCAGCAACTGTGCACCAGACCGATGCAGTGAATAGCAGATTTTGTTGCACGCATGTACAATTGGCCCTGTTTCCCCAGGCTGAGTAGCACGCAACAGACTGTTACAGGTCATTCTTCAATGAGGAGAGGTTGCAGTTCAGAGTACTAGATGTGGGCAGTCGGTTGTTAATGAAGCAGGGTCTGGGCCCATCTATTAAAACTACAATACATTATGGATAACAAGCTGGTAGTCGTTTGAATTAGCTCCAGCTTTGGCCGCCTTGCTTTTACTAGTGCCCTTAGGGAGAAGAAAACCTTTAAAGATCTAACAAGGCCTTTTAAAACTCTAAGTGTTTTTCCCTATAAAAGCTGGATACACGCATCATGTGCAAGTGTTCTTCATCCCATGCGCATTCCACCAATCTCACTCCTCACCAGCACTATAGTTTTTTCCTGCTGGTTAAGATTACTTTTAAATAGAGAGGTACCTTGGCTGAGATTGTTTTGGGTTTGGAAGGTCCCAACCAAATCTCTCTGCCCACGACCCACCCCATAGCCCCCCTCCCCCTAAAACCATTGTCTGAAGGAATAGGTGAATTTTTCTATGTCCGTGATGATGGTTGATTTAAAGAAGGGAAGGATTCAGCAGTCATCGTCCTTATTCTCCTGGGGGCCTTTCCTAGCATGTTTCAATGCTGCTTGACAGCTTCCCTAAACCCCACCGGGAGCTCATTCCTGCACTTTTTTATTTTTCCTTTCCTTTTTTTTTTTTGCAACGCCTCAGAAATTCTGCATGATTGTAGCTACATAATGTTTGTTCCTCTCATGGTTTAGCATCCTCACATGTAGCTGAGTCTTTGTAGCTACTATCTTTTCTGCTAGTTCCTCCCACCAGCTCATTCTTTCTTTGCAAAGTAAGAGATAATTATGCATTCCCTTGTACCTAACAGTTTAAGAGCTGCAGTTAGGGCCCAGTATAAGCACCAAAAGGTGGAATTGTGGGAGATGAGTGCACAACGGGGATGTGGAACAGATGTGTTGTAGAGGGGGATATAGCAAAAATGAAAACGAAAATGAAAAGAAATATAATGACAGTGATGGGAAGAGGAGGGCAGATGGATGTTCATTATTTGGTACTCATCTAGTAATGGGGTACTCTCAGGCATGTGTACTGCACCACTCTACTGGACGGCTGATTATCCCATTGTTAATTATCTACCAAGAAGCCTGAACCCCAACCCTTGTTTCTGGGCTGTTTGATTCATTCCTCATTTGGTTGTTTCCTGAAGTCATTCTGGCAGGCTGTGCTTTACTGTTCTTTCTCATGACCTTACTAGCAGGGTGGTTCCCCAGCTTGCTGTTTCTTAGTGTTAGGATGTCAGTTCCCTTTGTAAATACACAGCAGCAAATGTTTACATGCTTGAATCTTGTTAATCTATATGCACTGTATCAGCTTCCTCCGACCATGCAAGAGTCACTAAAATGGCTTAAGGGCATTACTGTGGCAGAATGCACTTTATGGTGCCTGGTTAGATATGAGTTTTGATGAATGAATCACTCTGCAGGTTAATTTCTTTATAAAAACTCCTGGGCTTCAGACTAGTCTGGAAAACATCCACCTGCAATGACTCTCCAACGCTGACAGTTCCTCGCAGCTCCAGCCACAACATCGCCTCTGAATGTGTCATCTTCTGGGTGTTATAGCTGCCATTGTCCCTCATAAGTGCAGTGTCTCGCAGACAAATTCTTTAGCTATTGGACAGCAACTATGTGAAATCTTACCTTAGAGGGTTTCAGACTTTTAGCTTTGAAGGCAATACAACAAATGATGTCCCTGTTGGATCCCCCTGATAGCTGTACGTGGTCTGGGGTTGGTTTTGATGCTGCCTGTGAATACTGTCTCTCCATGCCTCAGTGCACCAAAAGGCCATCAAAAAGCAGGAGGCCAAGCTATTTTTGGTTAAGACCTGCAGGAAGAGTCCCAAACGTAATTCCTGTTCCCAAAGGTAATTCCCCTTCCAGGCAGCATTCTACTCTCCTTTCCACAAAAAAAACATATAAAAGCACAATTGAAAGGAGAACTCTGCTTCCTTCTCGAGGAGATAGTCTTGTACCCAAGACCATTCAGAATCCAAATTCTTTCTTTGTCTGACCTCTCCCTAATCAAGGACTATTTGTTTGTAGGATATCTCCTCACCCTTTGCGTTACTCTTGAAGGGTTAACCTGATACTGCTGGCTTGGAAGCTTTGATATCTCCAACAACAGGCTTCACAGCTTCTAGCTCCAGTGAGTAAGATGAAGTCCAAAATGGCTAAGGTTATCCCTAATTTATTTGTCACTGCCATTGATGGGGATCTCGAAGCAGTTAATGACCCCACCACTGTCAACTCTGGTGCAGGCCATAAAGTTTATAGAGGAAAACATTGCTTGTGTGGCAAACGAAAGAGTCCGGGTGAACTTCAGTAATTAACTCCTATCTATAAAGAGATCCTGCAGACATCTTTGCTTGGTGTATGGGCATGACTGTCATGCTACATAGACATGCTTGAATTTGTTCCACTGGATTTTCGGGGAAGGTCCAGCTTGCGTAATAATTCGGTGCAATAATTCAGTGAGGAAGCTGTCCATGGAAGGTTGTAAGAACACCAGAGCCACAACTCTCGACCTAGGCCCGCATGTATACAGTAGTTTTGCCAGCAGTATCAGAGGTTCCAAGGTCGTTCTAGGGCTGTGCAGTCCATCCATTCTCCACAGCAGATGTATTGCTCCTTTCGAGCCTTGGTAGATCTAGGAGAGCAACAGCAAATCCAGTCCCCATTGTCAAATGCAGGCTCTACCTCCTCTCCCCTCCTCATAATACTTTTTGTTTTATAGTTGAGGGGTGGGAAGTATGTAGGGGGATGGGCTAGGGACTGTCTACTATTTTAGCACTCAACTGGAGGTGACTACAAAGGACTGCTGGGCGATTCAGCTACTCTATTGGCCTTCTTTTTGTATTCTCCCACTGAATCACTCCCCTTTCTTCAGAGTATGTTCATAAGCTCATACTTTGATGCTGGAAGTGGACGCCCGTGCCTTGCTGATAAACGGGGCCATAGAAGTGGTGCTGTGCCTCAGGAAAAGAGGGGCATAGAATTTTACTACTGAATTCTTGAAAACTTCAGAGACCTGAGGGCTGTCCTGGACCTCCGCTTTGGAAGGCTGTTTATCCTGAAGGACAAGCTCAGATGCTGTCCAGGAAGAGCGACCCGTTAACCCTAAACTTGGGGGGAGGGGGGATGTTACTTGAGGTTCACGGGGGAATCCCAACATTATCAGTTTACGGTGCACCACGGTTTTTATGAAAGTGATGATAGTTGTGGCAGCTTAGCGATGGAGGACAGGAGCCCATGTATTTCTGTATTTGAACCCCTAGTTGATGAAAGGACGATTCCTGATGCTGGTACCGGAGCATCTTCAGTGGGCAATTACGCTCCTCCATGACATAGGCTTTGCTATCAATGTTGAGAAGTCTCACTTCTCTCACACGTGGAGGCAGATGTTTTTTGGGGTGGTGCTTGACACAACCTTTATGAAAGCCTTTTTTCCTCAGCAATTCACAGACATTTGTGTCATGATTCTGAAATGTGTGACTTAAGCTTGGATCCTGATGCTGCATGTCTTTGGGCTGTTGGTCACAGGCTCCGCTCCGCTCCGCAGGACTGGAGTGCTCATCCTGACTTCAAAGGCCTTTAGTCTGTGTTGGAGCAGTGGCTGCACATAAATGTGCTTAAATGAGCGGTTCACATTGCCCTGAAAGCATTTCCCTATTTCATCTCAGGGAGCAACATCCAGATTTTTAGGCCAACACCACCATTGTCCATTACATCAACAGATAGGGCAATGTGAGGTTGTAGACCTTGTATTGGCAAGTATTTTGCTTCTGTATGTGTGCACAGTGACAGGGAATTTTCCCTATAACAGATCACCAGCAGGCTCCCTCAATAGGAGGGTGGATGCTCCGTCATCTCTCACTGGAGGACCTGCGACTGGAAGCTATAGCCGGAGTTGATCTTCTCTAGACTGAGGTTTCCGTTTATGGATTTCTTTCCTGTGGACCCAAAGTAGGAAATGTTCTCAGTTCTGTGCCACACACTGTCTTCTGAATGGTTCTCTAGAATATACCATCAGATTTGACTGGTCAGGCCTGCTGTACACATTTCCATTGGGCCTGCTTCTATCAAAAGTCCTGCAGGAATTATGGGAGGATCAGGTACTTCTTATTGTAATTGTTCCTTACTGAAATACAGGAAGATCTGGTACACCCAACAGCTGGAACTCAGCATTTAGCTTCCTCTTCCTCTCTCATGCAGAGCAGATCTGCCTCTGCCACAGGATATCCAAGTACTCTTTCCCAGCCTCTGGGCATTACAACTGCATGGGTGAAGACTGAGCTATATCAATTAGTTGTTTTGCCTTCCTGATGAAGTCGCAGAGGTTATTTTAGCACCCAGGAAGCCTAAATCATCTATGCAGGCTGCTGATTTAAGTTTGTGCAGTGGTGCTTGTCAGGTGGCATGTACCCCTTTAAATTCAAGTTCATATAACTTTGTGTCCATTGCTCATCAGGGCCTGGCAGTGGCTACAGTTAAGAACTATTTGGTGACCCTATGTGTTTTCATGTGTCTACCCAATCAGCCTTCCCTGTTTTAGATCATCCCAAGTGACTTGTTTTCTGAAAGGTTTGCTTTACTTATTCACTCCAACTGAGTTTATTGGTCCTTGGTGAGATTTGAACTTTATTTTGACTTTTTTCAAGGCACCTCCATTCAGGCCGATGCATAGTTGCCTGGTTTGAATTATTGCTCTAAAAACAATTTTATTGGTGGTGGTAGAACTTAAGGCTCTATCTGTTTATCTACCCTTCACAGTTTTTGAATCTAATTAGTTGATTCTTCTCCCCTGCCCACCCATCTTTCTTACCAAAAGTGGTTTCTGCTTTTCATATGACACAGACTATTATTCTTCCAACTTTCTTCCCTCTTCTGCATCCAATCAAGAAAAAGAGAACTGTCTGTATAAGATGGATTCCAGATATAAAGGGAAATGTTACACCAAGTAACCCGAGAAATGTAAACATGTAATGTGCCATATTTGTCACTGTTGGAGTCCTAACTCCTTGATAGAGGGTGGGAAAAATATCATGAACTTACACCAGTGCACCGGTTTGGTGCCTGATATACACCAGTGACATCCAGAGGCAGTGTTTTGGCAGGTGCCAAGTGGCCCTACTTTGAAGTGCTGGATAGTCATTGCTAGGGGCAAAGGTTTTGTAGACCTATCTGAAGCCTGGCAGGAGTATTCATAAGGTGAGAAATATGCAGGAAGATTATAGATTCACTGCAGTATTGTTACAGAAGGTTAGTAACATTTCCTTCTAAGTATCTGTCATATGTATATTCATGGATACACATTGCCAGCTTGTTCAATAAAAATGCTTCTCAATATATAATATTGTTTCTTTAATTAAAGCCAATTGCCCTCCTTAAACGCAACATATGCTTCAGTCTTTTGACAGCACCTGTGATGTCAATAGATCTTGCCTTGGTCTGCCCCAGTGTTCATTCACTCATGTCTTCTCTTGGAATTATATGGTAGGATAATAGAAGCATTTAAGTTGTGCCTGGACTATTTATGGCAAGCCTCTAGTATAGCATTTTTCTTAATCGTAAGGAAGCATGTAGATGGATGAAGCTCGACTTAGTTGATGTACGGTCTTATGGTTTGCCACATCTGCATCTTGGAAAAATCATTTTGTGCCCAAATCAGCAACTCACAGAAAGACAACTACCATATTGAAATGTTTGTCTCACCAATATGACTGTCCTTTTGCTGTAATAATGCTGGTGCTAGTGCAATTGTAAGAATGATGGATCTGTTAGATCAGCATGATTGAAGACAAACAAAGTGTGTGTATAGCATAAGATGATAATCTTGATGGCACAAGATCAACTCTGTGGCGAGTTAAATATGAAATTGATTTGATGGTTGAAAAAAGTAGGACCTCCATGAGGGTAGATTCATCTTAAAATCACCTTAATGACAGATCCTGTATTATCACCTCGGTGATGGGTGCAGAGCAGGATCTTCTTGATGACTAAGTCATCTATTGCTTTGATCTTGGAGCCAATATAAGATCTCCATGATTTTGGATCCTGTAGAAGGTAAACAAATACGCAGAATGCTTGAATTAGTCTCAGCCATTGATAATTATTCTTGTACACTTATTTGCCCACTTTCCACCCCCAAGAAAGAACTGTCCTACTGGAAATTACTCTTGGCCCTACCCCTATAGGAAAGGTACTGTTTACGATCACCTTAATAGTGGATCTGGTGTATAGCATTTATAAGATTGATTACATTTTGGAGACAATATAAGATTATCCTAAAAATAGATGCAGTAGATCAGTGAATCCAGTATATGATCTTATTGATTTTGTTTTTTACCTAACCACTGTTCTACTGCATTGAATGCCATTGATTCATGTGCTTTAAATCGATTCTTTAATTAAAAAAAGACAATTTAAAAACAAATATAAAATATTTTAGCACACCCATATCATTTGAACTCCTCTTACCCCCTCCTTAGCCTTCAGTGGATCACACGTAGGACTAAAAATGTCTGATGAACTTCTTCCACCATATACCAAGTTAGGGAGTCCTTGATTGAGCTCTGGCTCAAATCTTCTCTTTGGGGGGAAAAAAATAATCATTGCTATACTGGCCATTTCAGGCAAGCAACTATGTTGATGACTGTATTACTGTTATCCTATTTTATTAGGTTAGGGTTTTAGATTATTTCTATTCTGTAGGTCTCTCCTGTGCTCATGTCAAGAAGGTTGTTTTTTGAGTGATAAATGGAAAAAAAGCTGCCCATTATATTTAATGCACCATAAAAGTGTAATGAAGGAAACGTTGATGAGAATATTTTCATGCTCAGTACGTGTACTTTTTTTTTTTCCCCCCCCAGCGTCTGTTATTTTAATTATGGAATATACCAAGGTTTGTTTCACAGGATCTTAATCTTTCAAGCATTCTTCTCTGAAGTTTCTGGCATGTGTGCACACTGCCTTTACCTTTGGGAGAGTCTGCTATCTTCAAATGTAAAGCCCTAAGCATATGGCTCCTAAATCTCATTTATGGAACATGAGAAATATAGAGCAAAACGCCTTTCCAGCATGAATTGCAAGAGTTCTTTCTCTTCAACTTTCAGGAATGAATCCTCGGAGCCCATGGGAAAGTTGCCAGTATGCCTGCAGAGTAAGTAATACTTAAATAGAACTCTTTCAATCTTACTATTGAAACCTACAAAATTATTCTCACCTCTAAAATCAGTGCCTCACGACTTCTACTTGCAGAACATACAGGTAACAGTTTTGCAATTAAATAAAGAAGACTGATAAAGAAAAAAAGTATGAAACATTTCCTAGCTCTTGTAACAGAGTTTCAGTTCTGTTAAAGACTCTGACGTGAGGATTATGCTGTACTTTGTTCACTGTTATTGTACCAGCAGCCATTTTAGAACATTACTAAACTTCATTTCCCATGAATCATCGGGGGAAAAAGTAGAAAATATCAGTTCATCAAATCAGCATGCAGAGGTTCCCTTTAGAGTCCCCTGTTGACTCTCCTGCCACCTTTTTCTTCCTGCAACAGAAGCCAGTTTCCGTATTAATGTTTGGACAAGTCAGCACATCTGAGAAAAGAGATCAAGCCCAAACGGAAGGACCGCAAACTGGTCAAGGTATTATTTTAAGAAGATGAGTGAGGCTGTACTTTCCATCATGACACAAGCATCAGTTTAACATTATGTTGACCATCTTCTAGTGTAAATCCTGCATAACAGTATGCAACACATTAAAAGACGGGATACCTCCTTAAAATCTGACATCCTTATCCATCCATCAGTCACCCCTCTCCTTACAGGGTGGTAAGAAATAGTCTTTGGCCATCGGGTGGGCTAATCCTTGCCTCAGAGTAAAAATAGAATTTAAATTTTCTGTTTTGATAGCCAGGAAATTGTTCATTCTGTGTTGAGACAGGAGGCATGGCTTATGTTAGTTTAAAGCCGATTGACTACCAGAGCCGCTGTGTTAGAAATTAGTTTGAAATAAAACCATTAAAGGATGAGTGAAGATTAGATTCTGCTGCATTGAGGATATCCCAAGGGAAAACACCTGGAGGCCATTACACCTCTGGTAGAGTGTGCACAAAACATCTTTGTGTCTATGCTGGCCCCCCTGCATAGTCCATCTTACTTACCTAGCAATTGTAGGAGTTATATTTGCCTTGTAAAATTTATGAATGGCAATGAGTAGTTGTCTTTCTTCCGGGGGACTTATGTCTTCCATCATGACTTTGTGTGCTTTAATACTTACAACCACACATAACTTGGGGGCGTTCGCAAAGGTAGGATACATTTCATTCTCGGAAATATATGCAAGGTAGCCCCCATCCAGGGCCCTGACATAGCAGGATACCAGGCAGAGCAGTGTAGCCAGTTAGACTGGTTTCTATCCTGGCCAAGCAATAAATACCTCTCCAGGAAGGAACTATTAGTCAAACACCTTGTGATGTCCCCTAGGACCAAGTACCTTGGTTCTGGGGTCACACAAAGCCAGATACACATAAGCTGTTTTCGGACTAAGGGATTTTCACCCACTGGGTGACTTCCGACTGATACATTGTCCACCAACATTGGGGATCTGAAAGCATTGACTGATCTATATCTTATGCCATCCGAGGATAAGGAGGCTACAAAATTAACGATATGTATATTGTCATTCTCCACGTGATACAGGTGCCTCTGCTGTCACCAACAAATCCATCTTGACCAAGCTGCTTTATATTATTTGACTGTGCCTGTGACTCATTCTCTGGTTAGCAGGTCTGAGGCCTGTCTGGGAATGCCTGGGACTTTCTATTGTGCTCTGTCATCTTCCACACCATAAGTTACAAGTGTGCCCTCAGGTGAAGATACCTGGAGGGATCCCAAAGGAGACCTGAAAAGAGTGGTAGACAGTTTGAAGAATCCCAAGAAAGTTCCCTCAGAACTGGTTACCAAACCTGTGATCTCCAGGTTGGGGGGGGTCATTCTCACCAGGTACACTTGTTGCCTTCAAGCTTGCGCAGAGAGCTGCATTATCATTGAAAATGCAGGAAATGCATACCCAACTTCTGAGGCCCAGTCCTGAAGGAATGCGTTCATCACCGCTGCATTCTGGTCTGGCCTCCAACAAAAATACCTGTCTAACTGGTGGTCCAGGCGTGATGCTAACAGATCCACTGTAAAGGGGCCCCACCTGGTCGAGATAGCTTGGAGCACATCCGGATCCAATTTCCACAGACAAGTCCTGGGGAAAAGTGCGACTGCCAGTCCGCCACCTTATGGGAGGACCCAAGAAGTTGTTGCACCATCACTGAGATCTAATTTTCAAAGCAGTAGTCCCACAAGTTCTTGGCCATGTCCGACAGAGCCTGAGATCTCACCCCACCCAGGTGGTTGACATAACGGACCACCACATTGTCCAATTTCAGCAGGACACAGCATTGTGCCTTGCCCTTAGTCCAACACTTTACTTCCAAAAAGCTTGCTTGCACTTCCACGCAATTTATGTGTAGTCACTGTTCTTGAGCGGAACATTTTCTGCTAGTGGAGAAATCCATACATCTTGGCCCCCAGTCAAAACGGCTGGTGTTGGATTATATCACTAGATCTAGAGATAGAATCCGTTTTTGTTCCCACCAGATGGTTTGAGAACTGAAAATTGCTCGCCCGTTGCAGACCTCAATGTGGGACAGCTACCAGCGTATCTCCACCTTGTCTTCTTCAGATAGCGGAACCGTTTAGGAGTAAGTGCAGCCCTTCCGAAGGTGCGATGCCTTCAGCCTTTAAAGGGCCTGATAATGCAGGGGTTGTGGAAAGATGGCTTGAAAAGATGACGGTAGACGCTCCACTCTCCTTGCAATCTGTCTGAGAAAAGTGAATGGCTTGGCTAGGGTCTTCCACAGTTCTTGGTTGATCTTGGCTATTTTACGAGAGAGGAGGCTCAACGTGGTACTCACAGAGTCAACCATGAGCTCTAAGAAAAGAAGGGACTTTACTTTTGCGATAATGGGCTCCAAAGATTCTAGAAGGTCTACTGTTGTCTGAAGGTATTCCGACAGACTTCCTGGGTACTGATCCATCAGGAGAAGGTAGCCCAGGTATACAGTCAACCGCATCCCCTTGACTCAGAGGTGTTCCATCAGTGGTTTAAGAACCTTGCTAAAATACTGTGGCACCTAGGACAGTTTGAAAGGTAGGGTTGTGAACTAGGTTTGGCCACCATCACAATTGGATCCAAAGAAGGAGCGGGTATATTGGGATCATGAGGTATGCATCCTTGAACTAGATGTACCATCCAGTCGTTGGATCTGAGTAGATCCCCTATGAGGTGGATCTCTCCCATTTTGAAGTGGCGGAATACCAACCACTCCTTGAACTCCTTGAGGATTATGATGGTGTGTTGACCCTTGTCCCTCTTCTCTACTGGAAACAAATTGCTGAGGCAGGAGTTGGGGTGTGCTGAAGGAATTATGGCCCTTTTGGCAAAAAGTTCCATCACCTATGCAAATATCTGTGCGGCTCCCAGGAGGGAGCGGGGAATGGTCTGGTGAGGGGATCCATGGCGTTCGATTCTGAACCCACAAATCGTTTGAAGAACCCAACTGTTTGCCGTCACTGTCTTCCACTTGTGGGCAAAATCTGCCAACCTCCCCTCGCCCCCGTCAATCGTGAGTGGGGAAAAAGGATAAACACTCACTGTGAGAGGTGCCTTGGTTATTACTTCCTCCAAAACTTCCTCTGGAGCCCCGCTGGTGCAAGTAACCTCTGATGGGGTAGAAACCTCTGAATCTGTTATGGTGCTGTCATTGCTCTCATGTTGAGCCTTGACCTCTGGTGGAGCAGTGGTACTTGGAGGAAGCTGGCTCTTTATGTGATGAACAAGTTACTTACCTTCTGTAACGCTTTTTCTGGTGGATACAATGGCTACATGTGGACTCCTCACCTTATGAATTCGTCCTTGCGCCAGCTTCTGATGGAAAATCTTCTTCTCAGCTCGCCACGTCGAGAAGGACGTCACAATTGCACCACTCCACGCACTGTGAGGTATCCACAGGTAGCTATTGTATCCACCAGAAAAAAGCGTTACCGAAGTAGGCAACTTGTTCTTCTGATGGATACAAATTACCTGTGGATTCCTCACCTTATGAATCGAGTCCCAAAGCAGTACCGCACTCGGAGGTGGGTGCCCGTCTGATTACACCAAGAAATCCTGTAAGACAGATCGAGCAAAATGGCCGTCCCTCCGAATCCAAGCAGTAATGCTTTGCAAAGGTATGGAGGGACACCCAAGTTGCTGCCTTGCAAATGTCCACCACCGGGACCCCCCTTGCCAGGGCCGAAGTGGCCGACTTAGCCATGGTGGAGTGGGCCCTGATACCCTCAGGAGGAACTTTCTTTGCCAGTGAGTAGCAAACTTTTATACAAAGAATAACCCACCTGGAGATTGTTCTTTTGTGGACTGCTCTGCCCTTCCGCTGACCAACATACCCCACAAACAGCTGATCGTCCAGGCGAAAGTCTTTCATCCTCGCAGTATGAAAACTGAGAGCCCTTCTTGGGTCCAATCGATGGAGTCTCTCTTCCTCTTTAAAGGGGTGGGGAGGAGGGTAGAAAGAGGGAAGGGTAATAGTTTGCCCTATATGAAAAGGATTGACAACTTTTGGCAGGAAAGCCGCCCACGTTTTCAGTACCACTTTATCAGGGAAAAAACAAGGTAAAGGGAAGCTTTACGGAAAGGGCTTGAAGCTCCCCAACCCTCCTAGCAGAGGTTATAGGAAAACAGTCTTAAGAACCAAATACCTTAAAGGACATGAATGCATGGGCTCGAACGGTAAACCCATCAGAAATGTTAAAAACAAGATTTAAATCCCACTGAGGCATATGAAAGGGTGTGGGAGGAAACTTATTAAGCAGGCCCTTAATAAATCTATTTACAATCGGAGATTTAAATAAAGAGGGCTGGTCCGGGAGGCAAAGAAAAGCTGATAGAGCAGCCAAATAACCTTTAACTGTAGCCACTGCACAGCCTTTCTTTGCTAAATCAAGAGCAAATAACAAAACATCTGAAAGGTGGGCCTTCAAAGGAACTTTCTGTTTATCTCCACGCAAAAGCACAAATTTAGCCCACCTACTGACATAAATGGATTTAGTGGAGTGTTGCCTGGACGATAGAATAACATCCACTACATCCGGTGGGAGAGAAAAGAAACTCAGGTTGCCCCGTTCAATCTCCAGGCATGAAGGTTTAGGCTCTGGAGGTGGGGGTGTAGAACCTACCCCTGCAACTGCTCGAGGAGGTCTGCCCTGAGCGAGAGATGGAGTGGAGGGCACTTTGAGTGTTGCAGAAGGTCTGTGTACCACAGCCTTCTCAGACAATCCAGTGCCACCAAGATAACTTGGGCCCTGTCTTGGCGAATCTTCCTCAGGACCCGAGGAATCAAGGGTATGGGTGTGAAAACGCGTAAAGCAACTGGCCGTCCCAGGGTCCCCCAACGCTCCTTGCATTGGATACTGGAGACTGCAGAACGACGGGCAGTGTGCGTTCTCCCGAGTGGCGAATAGATCTACCTGCAGAGATCCCCACATCCTGAAGATGTACCGGACCATGTCTGGATGGAGACGCCACTTGTGATTGGCCGAGAAGTGCCGACTGAGACTGTCCGCACGTACGTTCAGAACCCCAGCTAAATGATTTGCTATCAAGCAAATCCGATGGTCCTGAGCCCAGGACCAGAGCCGCAGAGCTTCTCTTCAGAGAAGGTATGACCCTTCTCCTCCCTGCTTGTTTACGTACCACATTGCGGTAGTGTTGTCCTTGAGGACTCAAACCGACTGACCACGAAGGGAAGGGAGGAAGGCCTTGAGAGCCAGACGTATTGCCCGCAGTTCCAACAGATTTATATGAAACATCTGTTCCACCGGAGACCAATGACCCTTGATCTCCAGATGAGCTCTCCACCCTAGAGTGGAGGCATTCGTTACACCTGTGGCCACTGGAGGTGGTAGTGAGAACGGCCTTTCTTGGAAAAGGTTGCCGTCCACTGCCCACCATTGGAGATCCGCTGCAGTGTCCCTGGAGAATCCTTACTGAATCCTCGAGATCTCCTTTGTGCTGAAACCACTGCTTGCGGAGGCACCACTGAAGAGCCCTCATATGCCAGTGCGCATGAGTGACCAACAGAATGCAAGAAGCAAACAGACCAAGCAGGCGTAAGACCTTGAGGACTGGAATAACCGCTGCATTTCGAAACCTTGGAATCAGCGCCTGAATGTCCCGAATCTGCTGAGGCGGGGGGATAGGCCCGATACAATGTTGTGTCCAGTACTGCCCCTATGAACAGGAGGCGTTGAGAGGGCTCCAGGTGAGACTTGGGCACGTTTACCGAAAACCCCAGATCTAACAACAACTGAGTTATCACCTGCAAGTGATGCAGCACCGGCTTTGGAGACTTGGCTTTGACCAACCAATCGTCCAGGTAGGGGAATACCACTATTCCCTTCCGCCTGAGATGTGCTGCAACCACTGCCATCACCTTTGTGAAGACTCGAGGCGCTGAAGTAAGCCCAAACGGAAGGACCGCATACTGGTAGTGTTGCGACCCCTCCACAAACTGGAGATACTTCCTGTGCGACTTGAGTATAGGGATATGAAAGTACGCATCCTGCATGTCGACACAATATCCAATCCTTTTTGTTCAACGCCATAAATACCTTCGCCACAGACAGCATTTTGAATTTCTCCTGCTTGAGGAACCAATTCAAAATCCTCAGGCCTAGGATCGGTCTCAGGCGACCGTCCTTCTTGGGGATCAGGAAATATCTTGAATAACAACCCTGACCCCTTTCCTGCTCCCGAACCAACTCTATTGCACCCTTTGATAACATGGTCAGAACCTCCTGTTGCAACAACAGGAGATGATCTTCTGAACAAAACGAGGGACGGGAGGGACGGAGGAGGGAACTCCTGAAAGGGGAGAGCATATCCTTTTTCCACAATATTCAACACCCAGGAGTCTGTTGTTATCAGCTCCCACTCGCGGAGAAAAAGACAAGGCCTTCCCCCTACAAGAGAGGCATGTTCGATAAAGTGGGGAAAACTAGGGCTGCTTCCCCTGAGGAAGAGGGTGAAGATGAAGGGTGCTGCTGGGCTGCCTCTCTAGCTCTAGCCCCGCCTCACCCTCTAAAGGATCAATAGGATGGATTAGCAGGTTGTTGGGACGAGTACTGGGGCCTCCGAAAAACTGCCCCATGACCAAACCCTCTGAACCTGTGAAAAGGCCTATAAGGGGCCGCAGGGGTAGCCTGTAAGCCTAAGGACTTTGCTGTAGCCCGGCTCTCCTTAAAACGTTCAAGGGCAGAGTCTGCTTTCTCCCCAAACAGCCTTTCACCATCGAAGGACCAGTCTAGTAAGGTGGTCTGTACATCCGAGGAGGATCTCAGCCAAGCGTGCCTCCTTGTAGCAACAGATGTCCCCATTGCCCTGGCAACTGAGTCTGTTATATCAAGGCCAGATTGTATAATCTGCTGCGCCGCAGCCTGTGCGTCCGAAAAGAGAGTTCCAAAAGGCCTCTGTGCGTCCTGTGGCAGATCCCCGACTATAGCCATGGTTGAGTCCATAAGGGCGAGGACATACCTGCCCAGCACACAGGTAGCGTTAGCAGCCTTGAGCGCCATGCTGCAAGACGAAAAGATCTTTTTTGAAGACTGTTCCATCCGTTTGGACTCTCTATCAGACGGGACTACAGGAAATGAACCAGGAGCAGACTTTGTGGAGCAAGCCGTTTGAACCACTAAATTCTCTGGGGTTGGTTGTCGTGAAAGGAACCCAGGATCCCCGGGTGCTCCCCTATGCCTCCTTGCTACAGCTCTATTCACAGCCAGAGACGAAACTGGTTTCCTCCACAAGTCCATAATAGGCTCCAACAATGCCTTATTGAAGGGCAGCAAAAGGATCAGCCGAGGACGTAGAGGGATGCAGCACCTCAGTTAGCAGATTTGTCCTCACCTCTGCTGCAGATAAAGGCAGGTCTAAATAGTCCGCTGCCTTTCTAATGACTGAATGAAATGTCGCTGCCTCCTCCGTAAACTCCCCTTGTATCCAGCCCACTGGCTGACCCCAATCCTTGGTATTCATCCGAAGGGTCTACAAGCTCACCCTCTTCCAACTGCCAGTATTCCTCCTCTTCAAGGAGACGCAAGGCCTTCCTTCGAGATCTCAAGTGGGATTCTAGCCTTGGCGTCGACATCGAATCCACCAACGCCGAAGACACCGCTTCCGAATCCCGACCGGGCACAGAAGAGGATGGATGGATCCGAGAATCACTCGGACCCGACGTGGACACGGACTCCAACGGCGCCTTCTTCGGAGTCTGCTGGCATGCAGGTAATAGAGCCGGCTGGCCAGGGGATAGCATTGGCGTCGGCTGATGCGGTGATGGCAACGGCGCCACGGATCTAGATGGTGACGCCATACCTCGTGGAGACATCATCGGCGTCAACCTGGCACCCTCAACCGGGCAAAACGGCATAAACGGCCTTATCTTATATGGAGCCGGGGAGCCCAGTGAAAATGCTAATGGCCCCGTGGGACCCGCTGGTGCACCAGCAGGGGCCATAGACTGGAAAACAGCATACAAAGCATTTAGAAATGCCGCTAGATCTGCTCCCGGAGCCGAGAAGGCAGGATATCTCTGGTCTTGATCCTGCTGCTGCACATCAGGCTCTTGCGGCGCCGGTGAAAACTGAGGGCTTTGAGGAGACACCTCATAGACTGACGGCGTCGGAGATATTTCTGGACTCTGGGACTGCGGAGTCACAGTAGGGCTCACCTCCCAATTGCTTCGACGTCTAGCAGATGGAGACCTCAACCTCGATCGGCTCCGCGTCGAACAGCACTGTGAGTCATGACGGCACCGTGAGTCATGACGACGACGCTTCTTGTGCCTCTTAGAAGAAGCGTGAGATGAAGCCCTCTTATGGGCTTTCTTCTTAGCCTTCGCTAAGAAAAGCTTGGCCTCTCTTTCTTTTAGAAAGACATCGTGCTCAGAGCTAAGACACCAAAGGCAGTCCCCATGCGGATCAGTGACCGACATCTGACCTCCACATTCATTACAAGGCTTGAAACCCGATTTTCTCGGGTGGAGACATTGTAACTACGAAAACTGCAACTCTATCCAATGAGCCAGGAAAAAAACTTTAGCGTCGAAGGCACGGAAAAAAGGAAACTGACGTCAGCACGCCGGCAAGGACCTCTTATTGGCACGGTGACGTCAGACTCGTCGCGTGGAGCTGTGTAATTGTGACGTCCTCGTCGACGTGGAGAGCTGGGAAGAAGACTTTCCGTCGGAAGCTGGCTCAAGGACGAATTCATAAGGTGAGGAATCCACAGGTAGTTTGTATCCATCAGAAATATCAATAAATGGATATACTGTGTAAAGAGTACAGGGATTCCCTTGAGTGAACAGGAGCTTGCTATGCCATCCCAAAGTTGTCTATTAGGGGGAAGTGTGGTAGAGCAGTCTTACGCTTAATACAGAGGAGTGCCAGACATCTACAAATACACACAATAGTCAATAAATGAGACAGATGACCCAAGAAGGATATCCACACCAATATATAAAAATAGGAAATATATTTTGGCATCAGAGAAAAATCGTTCAGGTAAGTACATTTTTAAATTTAAATTGTTTTCACTTTCACTTTAAAAAGTGGGCACTTAGTGCAATTTCTAAGTTCTGCAATGTTATGCAATGGAAGGAAGAACACGTATAAACAGGTATAGTAAACTTCTTACAGGACCAATCTCCAGGAGTTAAGGTGAATGGTGGGCAAGGTCCAAGGCAGCCTCAGCAGTACACCACCACCGGCATGGAGGCGGTCAGGTGCGGGGTGCAAAAAAGAATTGGGAGCCCACTGCATTTCAATGGAGTTCAGTCTCTGCGGGAAGAGGCTGAAGGCTCTGGCTAGAAAGCCAGTGGAGCTGAACCAACAGTGGGGCTCGGGCCTCAAGATGATATGGTACAGGGGGACACCTTTGGTCTTCCTCTCCACGGCCCAGGGGTGATGGTGCAGAGGTGTCTTCAGGTGTTGGGTTTTTCTTACTGCAAACCACAGTGGACTCAAATTCTGGAGGGCTGGGGACAGGTGCATTGGTGGCTCCAGGTTTTGAGTTTTGGTGGTTCTGGATGCCTCAGAGTCCTTTCTTTGGAGTTTGTAGGAGAACAGATCAGCGGTTCACAGGAGGTTTTCAGTTTTTATCGAAGGCAGGCAGTCCTCCTGGATTTCTGGAGTCAACAGCTCCAAGATGAGCCGACTTTAGTGCAGTTTTGATGGAGGATGTAGACAGGCCAGCAGGGTTGGTACTAGTTCAGCTGCTTCTTCTCTCCTTTCTGCTTTTGCGGCTATTCAGTGTCTTTGGTCTTCTTTAGTCATCATGATCTGTTTCTCTGGTCCCAGGGGCTCCCCATAAATACTATATTTAGGAGCGTCAGGGGAGTATCAATGTGTTACTGACCCTTGGGGTTACTACGCCCCCTCTGTGACTGCTCCCTGTGGGAAGTGGGCAAACTAGCCTGAGGGTGGCACGCCTACCTGACTACCTAATTCTCCCGCCTGTCCCGGTACCACATGGGGTCAGCTTCCTCTCCTGTGAGGGGGAGCCAGATTTATATTTCAAAGGTTGCAGCCCTTTTGAGGCTTTCCTCCTTAGGAAGGCTAATCAGCAGGTCATCCTGTGGGATCAGGTGTTAACCATCTTACCGTACAGGTTTTTGTTGTGGGCCTCCTGAGAGCAGAAAACCATAGGTGATCAGAACATTGTCTTGGTTGGCAGACTGGCAGAAACCCAGGGTCTACAGAGATTGCTAAAGGATTTTCCAATTGGGGAAACAATTGTACAGTTTTGTGAAGAGACATGGCACTGGGGACCTGGTTAGCAGGAATCCAGTGCACTTAGTCGAAATTACATCAGGTACCAACCAAAAAAGGCACTTTCCTACAGTAGTGAAAGTGGCCGGTTGAGAAATCCCTGCCATGGCTTGCCCCAGTTAAAACTCTAGAGGTAAATATCCTTTTAATGGTTGCCTGAGCCTTGTCCAAAGAATTAAAGGTGGGCTCTAATTTGCCCAGTTCCTTTATAAAAGGATCTCCAAAGAGACCTCCTTGTGCCACTTGACTCTGAGGTCGCTAGAACCCCCAATTTGCGGCTATCTTAAATAAGAGGGATCTGTCCCTCTCTGTGGAGATGGCACAGTTAGAATTCTTGTGCCCAGCCAGATAAAATGTCAGGAGATATGAGAGATCTTGAAGCCTTAGCGTCCTTGGCCATGTAGAAGATCTTGGCAGTGGATCTCTTATGTCTAGGTATTCATCCTGAGAAGAGCATCAGGAGCAGTCAATTTGTTGTTTTTCCAGCAGTAGGGTATGCCCTTTTTAAACCTATCAAAGGCTTCTAGGTTGACCCAGGGTCAGACTCGTCTTTTCTTTTTGTCTTTGACGGCCCTGCACCATATTGCCCTTGAAGTTGGGTACCTGAAGTCCTGGGTAGGATTTTCTTTGAAACAGGGGTTCAAAGAACGTTTGTCCCATCTGTAATATTTTGTGCTCTAAGGGCGCAACAGTGTCAGAGACCGCTCTATGTATAGAGACATCTAATGCCTCATAGAATTTTGTCCGTAGGAAAAGATGTGATACACTTTTCTATCCATGTATGAGACTTCTGACTCTTCCACGTTAATGGGCAATTACAGTGCTAGGATACCGGGGCAAATATTTGTACCCCCGAGGGCCTATTCGATAGGTCTGATGCCCAGGGACACCATATGTCCACTAGGTTTCCAAGGGGTTTACTGAGGATGTACTGAAGGCCTAGGTTGGTGTCCCAAATGCATCCTCGCAGAAGCTCTAGGCTTCTGGAGAGAGGTTGTTCTACAGACCCTACTGGTGCATTATGAATGCAGGCGGTAGGGGCAGTGAATAGGAGGCTCTCAGAGACTGATCGCATCACTGTATTCCAAGCAGGGAATTCCTGAGCCAGCGCACCAACTGGGGTGAGGGAAAGGAGCACCGGCATCTCTAGGTACACCAGTAAATGCTGCGGGCGGCCAGATTACCTTTCTGTGGTCATCCCAACCGAGCCTCGTTCTTGAGGCCAACACATAAAAGTATTTTATGAGATACTCCTCGACGTACCCCGCAACAGCCACATCTCCGCACACCTGAGACACCTGCATTGGCTCCCAGTGAGCAAAAGGATCACCTTCCGACTTCTCACCCACGCACACAAAGCCCTCCACAAGGGACCGGAATACCTCAACCGTCGCCTCAGCTTCTACGCCCCCACCCGTCTCCTCGGTTCCTCTGGCCTTCGCGCTCGCTGCCGTCCCTCGCATCCGCCGCTCCACAGCGGGTGGGAGGTCCTTCTCCTTCCTGGCAGCCAAGACCTGGAACACCCTCCCCACCAGCCTCAGGACCACCCAGGACCACTCCGCATTCCGGAGACTCCTCAAAACCTGGCTTTTCGAGCAGCAGTAACCCCCCCTTCCCCCTAGCGCCTTGAGACCCGCACGGGTGAGTAGCGCGCTTTATAAATGTTAATGATTTGATTTGATTATTTTGTGACCCCGTAAGGAGCATCTCCGCAGCCGTGCTGAGAAGAAAAACGATTAGGCAGTGCAGTAGATTAGAAAAACATATTGTGACAAAAGAAAAGATTGTGGGGTTACTCATCTGTAGGCTGCTGGAGCAGCGAAGAAAGAGGTGGCAGAAGAGTCAACAGGACAACATAAAGGGAACTCCTGCAACTGATTGGATGGA